>NC_088607.1:17281666-17630833 GCF_036013475.1 Columba livia
GCTATTGCAGCAGAGATGTGCAATAGAGGTCACACCTACTGTACTTTACACCCATTTTATCCACAGTAAGCTTATTTAGCAGCTGTTCAATGGCACTGATGTTTATTCAGAGCAGATTGTGTTCTTATAATCTAACCCCTCTCTGTTTCAGTTTATACTAGCCAAAATTACACTCATCCAGTATTTTTGATATCTTTTCCGTGTTTTAAAGACATTTTTATTATGACACCATCAGCAAAAGTAAAGAGGACCTTCAGTAAATTTATTTCTCAGTGTAGTCCAGCAACTAAGATTTCCCCATGAAACTAATTGTTCATAGACAATTGGTGCTTTTAGTCCTGTTTTCTTCATCTGCCCTAGTGTAAAAAGAGGTGTGGTCCAAAAGATCAAATGAATTTAAGTGTGATTTATAGTAAATGTGGAAATTATTCCAAACTTCCCATGAGGAAGCTTTACAGAGTAGCGGTATGGACATTCTTCTTCAGGATATGTGATATAACTGTACAGTGCAGGGAAAGTGATCCTCAAAGTAGGCAAGTTACAAGTAATTTAGAATAAAACCAGTGTTTTATATTCTTCTTGAAAGGCAAGCAGCAGCAAATGTAAAACTCAGAGTACAGTCTTGATATGCTTCTAATGGAAGCATATTTTTGCACCTAGCTAAAGTTCTGGATTAAATTCAAACTGTAATTGTATATAAAATGGCTTTGTAGCAAACTGGCCTCAGGCTGAAAAAAGCATAACTTATGATTGTTATTTCCACTCCAAAATAAATTGTGGCCATTTCATAACAAGGCATATATAAAAAAAAGATAACCTGTTGACTGCTCTCAGTATGAAAACACTGACTTAATTACATTTTAAAACATTCAAGTCAAAAGATAATGAGAAACCAAGGAGACATTTCCTGTTGACTTCAGTGGGTCCTGTGAAGTCTAGATGTTTCCAGTTTGCTCATTCATTGTTCCATTTCTTTTTATGTAAAGGATGTCATCCAGCTGCATGCCTTAACTGAAAATAGGTAAGTGTATGGAAAATTATTAGATTTACTCTGAGCTGATTACACAAATGCATACACCCCTGCTATTATTATGGTGACCATAACTGTTAGTAACAGAACCAGTTTTACAAAATGTTCCTGAAAGGATGAATCAGTTTTATAAACTATCCCTGAAAGGATGTTCAAGCATAAAAAGATGTAAAAGTGCTAACATCTGTGTCTGTGTTGGACAGTGATCTGGCACACGGGCAGAAAAAAGACATCCTTAATTCTGTCTGTTTTCCTTGATTAGTTGAAACCAATTTGGTTTTTCATCATCATCATGATAAAATACCAGATTGGAAGGGACCACAAGGATCATCTGGTCCAGCCTTCCCAGGCAGAAGCACAGTCTAGATGAGATGGCCCAGCACCCTGTCCAGCTGAATCTTAAAAAGTGTCCAATGCTGGGGAATCCACCACTTCCCTGGGAAGATTATTCTAATGGCAAATTTTTCTCATTGTGAAAAATTTCCTTCTTGTGTCCAATCAGAATCTCCCCAGGAGTAACTTGTACCCATTGGCCCCTGTCTTTTCCATGTGATGCCTTGTAAAAGGGGGGTCTCCATCTTCTTTGTAGCCACCCTTTAAATACTGGGACATGGTGATAAGGTCTCCTTTCACCTGCTTTTCTCAAGGCTGAACAAACCCAGTTCTCCCAACCTTTCCTCATATGGCAGCTTCCCAGTCCTTTGATCATCTTTGTGGCCCTTCTCTGTACTCTCTCCAGCCTGTCTGCATCTTTTTTTATAGCAGGGACCAAAACTGAACACAGTGTTCAAGGTGTGGCCTGACAAGCATTGAGTCCTTAATTTTTAACAAAAAAGGTAGTTATTGTATCTTTCATTTTTAACAGTGAAATCATTATCCTGTTACTTTGACTGAAGGAGAACCCTGTCCTCAGCTGAGAATAGACCAGTACAGTGTTTGTGCAAGTCCTTACTGTTTAATTTTCTGTATGTGGACAACACAGAGTTTAGAATATTACTGGTCAACTGAACAGGCTGTTCAAAGGCTAGAAATTGCTCTATGTGTATCTGAGGTGCAGGTTATCTCCCCTTTAATGTGAATATGCAATTAATAATTTTTTCCTATGTCACTGGTAATACTGAACAATATTAAACTCTCCACATGTTCAATACAGCTCATACCCTGTGTAGCATCTTGGTAATCAAAACAAGTGTTACTAAGCCTTGAAGAAGTCTCACTCAAACTTGTAATTTGTATTAATTATATCTCTCCATTATTATAACCTTCCTTAATTCTTATCTAATCATGCTTAGTGTCAACAATTTTTACTGTTTGTCAGGACTTCATACCTATAATTATCCAGGTCATCTGATAGAAATCCTAGGAAAACACCGGATTTTTTTTGAGACATGCATAGTCTCTGAATATCCCTATGATAGAATGACTTCTTGTTGGCAAGCTTTAGTGATAAGTGGGGATTAGTAATATCTACTGAAGTCGTTACACTGGCAGTTGTGGGTATTACATAATCTATTTTCCTGTAATGTTTTTGTCTCCCTTAAATAAAAATAAAATCTATTTGTCACAGATGATGTACGTGCCTTCTTAAAGGTCATTCTCCCAATCACTGTTAAGACTATCCTAAGTATTCTTGTTTCTTTTTGATTGTATTTATTGCTTGCGAAATGCTAGTTCCCTGCTACTCAGTTTGTGTTTATACTATATTAGTATCTTTAGACTGTACCTAATCTAAGAAAATGTATGACCTATGCTATAAATTGACCTTGTAAAACAGAGCTGCAGCTACTAAACTGCATGCATGTTTGAAACTAACTTGATTACCAGAAATATGTTTTCCACTTAGCACAGCTATGGAGAAGGTCGCTATCAGCCAGATTCAACTCCTCTTGCTTAAATACAGGTTTGAATGAGCTCTTATTTTCTTCTGTGTTTGTGGGAGATATGTTTATATTGTGAACAAAATTCTGACTAATGCAAATTAAGCTTTCATACTAGAAAATAATAAACAGGCAGAAATGGGAAGAAAAGACTTATTGTGTTCCAGTGCTGCGTTCTTTTTTATGATCCCTATGAAGGCATATAGAGCAAAAGGTAAAGATTCATTATATTCACATACCCACATCTGACTTTTCAGTCTATCAATCGCTCCTACACAATTGTCTATACGATTATTTTTGTTCTTAACATGTATGGAATACAGAAAGCAAATAAGAATAGGGGTGGTCTCAGTATGTTTGCAATAGATATCACTTTTATCTTAAATAAGTTTTCTCACTTGATTAAGTTTTCACTTAACTGAAACAAAAAGCATTATTGTAATTTTTTTAGTGATTTATTATAGGAAAAAAAAATAGCATGTCTAAATAGTACCAACCCACCAAACTCATTTTAGTTAGAAAGTTAAGCTCTAGGACTGGTAGAAAATACGGATTCCTTAAGCATCTGTGTGTATAAATATTAAGTGTTTTGTTACAAGCTTTTTCTACAGAATCATTGCCTTATTTCTAGGTTTGAGGCCAAAAGGTTAAAAATTGATGAAGGGCAGTAATTCTTCTGGCAGGTACTAACTTCCAAATGTCTGTCCTTGCAAAGCAGTTTTCTTTTCATTGTAGTATATTTATATACTGTATATACTTTAAGACTGTGTTGTTTTCAGTGGCAAGCAAGCAGTAAAGTCTTACAAGGAGCAAAGAGAAAATACTCGCTCAGAAAGACTGGAAATAAAAATTGTTATTAATCACTATAAAGATTTCACAGTTCTTATCCTGTCTCATCATCAGTCTATATTTAGAAAGGCAGACAAATGTGTTGAATGTTGATGTTTTCTGAACCCATTTCTGCTCATAGCAGCCTAGGAACCCAACACTTCGTGTCCTTCTCTATAAATTAATGTGTGTATTTCTCAGGTCCTGTTCTTTATGCCTAGTATAAGATTGATTGGCTCTGACATGGTTTTAACTTTTGAGATAAATGGTAGAGGAGCATAATGTGATGCTGCTTCATGTCACTGTCAGAAAAATTACCGCAAGCCTTATGGCTTAGGATTCATCTGTTATTACCTTTAAGAACTCATGGAGGGGGTGTAAGTTTCAAAGCAGCCAATTTCAAAACGAAGAAAGAGAAGGGGCAGAAGCTGCAAAAATTGCAGATGGGTAATCTTAATTTCACAACTGGGAAGGCCCTAGAACAACCGCAAAACACTGTAGGCCATAACACATAGATGACAGTCTAAGTGTAGGAGGCAGTACAGATCTGTTGAGAACAAAGCATGTCAGACCAGTTACATCTTCTCTAACATCTGCTTCTTCCCGTCTGCCCACAAGACCTGTTGTCCTGTGATAGATCTCCTCCTAGCGAAGCTTTTAATACCATCTCAAACATCTCAAAGGAAGCTCTCACACAGAAGTTAGGGTGACATAAATTAAACTGCTAGTGAGAGGATGCAAACTTGTACTTCCTGCGTGGTTGACATGATCTAGTTTCAGAATACAAGGAGGGATGAGGTACACCCTGCAGTGTTTTGTCTTTAGCCTTTAACTATTTATTTTCATTCTGAGGTAGGATTTTCCCAATAATGTAGCAGGCAATACCAGCCCGTAAACACGTTGAAAGTTAGGTGTGCAGTTCAGAGTGGGAGTGACGGACTGCGCTGGGGACCAGCCCCAGTTCAAGCGGGCACGGAGGGCGCAGAGCGGAGCTCCGTGGGCAGGGCTGGGGGCAGAAGCTGCCTGGCCCGGCAGTGGCCGTGGGGACAGCGAGGTGCCGGCCGGGGATGGGGACGCTGCGCCCCGCCGCGCCAGCAGCAACACGGTGTTTTTAAACGGTCCCGGTAAGGCTGCCATGCCAGCCGCCCGGCGCTGCGGGGCGTGCTTCCCTGAGGCTGAACGTGACGTTTAAAGAAAACGCGGGATAACGGGGGAGCCAGTGAGGACAGAAGAAAGGACGGCCGGGGGCTCGAGCTGTGATGAAAGACGGCAAGGATGACGTGCATCTCGGAGAAAGATGACCGAGACGAGCAGTTCGGATGCTCTCACACACACGGGTGTCCGGCGGCGGCTGCAAAGAGGCCAGAGTTTCCCCGCTGCCCCCTCGTGAGCGCGCGTGGTACTGGTGGCAAAAAGTAGCTGTACAGCAGGTTCGAGTTGGACGTCAGATAGAACGTCACCGCAGTGCGGGGAGCAGCTCAGAAGCCGTAACGCAAACGCACGCCTCGCCGGCCCCGGGATCCCGCTGCCATCCCGCCACCCGCTCGGTCTCTTCCTGGCGTCGCCTGCGCCGCCGTGGGCGCGCTGGGGCTGTGCTGGGCTGTGCGGCGCCGTGCGGTGCTGCCGGGAAGTGCCCCGCCCCGCGGCGCTCGGTCACGTGACAGCCACCGGCTGGGCACCGCAGCTCCCAGCATGCCTTGCGCTCGGGGCGGCACCGCCGCAGCCGTCGTGCGCCTGTGTCACCGCTAGGATTTGAAAATCAGTCCCGTGGTGCCCCGCGGGCTCCCGCTGATTGGCCGGGCGGGGGGGCGGTGCGTGGTTCGAAGTCGGCGGCAGAGCGCGCGCCCCCGGTCGGCGGGCGGTTGGCTCGAGCCCCGGGCGCCCCGGAGTACCGCGGTCGGCGTTTCGCCTCTCTCTCCGCAGCAGGTTTCGCGCCCGGGCCCGCTATGGCTTCCTTCACCTTCCAGGGCAGTGGTGGCGCTAAGAAGGAGGAGAAGGGCAAGAACATCCAGGTGGTGGTGCGATGCAGGTAGGCGCGGCGGCCTTCTTTTCCCTCCCCGGGCGAGCGTTGGCGGTAAGCCCGCAGCAGTAGCCCGCGGGGAGCTGGTGAGGCCCGGCCTCCTGAGCCCCCCTGGGGCTGCGGTCTGAAGCGTTTGCTGCGCTGCCCCTCGGGGGTCCCGGTGTGCCCGGCCAGCCCGGGCCGCCCTTGTGTGGCAGACTGGCGGGGCGCCGTGCAGCCCGCGGCGCTGCTTCTCAGAGCCCCGATGGGCGAACTGCGGGATGTTTCTCCCAGTGTCTCGTTATTAAAGAGCCCTCTAGGACACCCAGACGGTGCTCGTTACTGCGTTTTAAAGTGCCCGTCGGAGGCATTAATTGTACGTGTGGCGGGCGCGGTAGCCGGCAGAGGTAATCGGCACTTCCGCTGGATTAGCGCTGCTGTGAATAATCTCTTACGGTTTAAAAAGGCAGAAAGTTGCAACTTCCTAATTTGATTCACCCAGTATGAAGCATCTAGGAAGGTTAAGAAGAGATGGATGGGTTAGTATGGTTGATATCAATTCAAGGGACTAAAATAAAAGAACCGAATATTTTTGTTCTGTAGGAAGCCGCTACAATTTAACTACTCATAACATTTTTGTTGCACCCATTTATCAGTCTTTTATATAACCTCACTAATGCAGACTATTTGGATTCAGACTAAAGGGTATTGGGGGGTTGAGGGGGCTTTACCTCTTATGTAATAATGACAAACTACATTGATTTATATGATTTTTTTTTTTGTATGGTATGACAGGTTTCAGGTACCATAAAATTAGGTTATTGTCATAATTTTGAAGTGACTTTAAAGACTTCTTCACTGATACTGAGTCTTAATTGTTCTTAAGAGTGTTGCTTGTTAAAATTGTAGTGCTGCTCGTGGTTGAGTCATGTTCAAAAAGGCCTTTGGAAGGCTTTTTTGAGCCAGAACTGCAGATGTTAGGTTACATATTATTATTACTACTATGTTTTGCAATCATTATATCCTCATGCTTGGAAGTTCTACCTTTACAGATGTACAATGAAAACAGAAATTAAAATGTGTTTTTCTCTTATTTTTGCAACACAATTAAAAAACTGCTGAAGCAAATGTTATGAGATTGGTGAAACTGTTGATGTCAAACGAGGCTATTGCAAACAAAGGATAATGTTACTCAAGCAATGGAGTTTAAAACACTGTCAAGAGTAATGATTTTCTTTTTCATCTGATTAGTTTCAGCTGTTCTGGAATAGCTTCACTGTGTATCACTGTAGATTTTAACTAAGTACAGTGCTCAATATGACAGTAGCATTGGTATTGTCCATAGTGTAGTGTTTTGCTTTTGTTGCAATTCATAGACTGAGTCCTACATCAAGATTTAGTCTCTAATCTGTAAAAAACTTTATAGATCACCTTTGCTCTTGCCTCTTGTACAGCTTTTCTTTTAAATAGAACTTCAGTGTGTTTCAGCTAGTAAATGTTCCTTCTACCTTTTCTTCTACATCAGTTAGGTTCTACTTCTCTTACAGATAGGTAGACAGATGCAGTTGTCTTAATTTACTTCCAAAACTTGATGGGTCTGAGCTTATCACAAACCTTGTCAAGCAACACATTCACTATGCTTTGGTAAAACATGAATTTAGAAACTCAGAATGCATGCATTAATATTGTTAATAATGCATGTTAATATACTTCATACCAAACAGGATGAACCTGTGATCAAATGTCACCATGGCATGCCAGGTTGCTGCTTGCCTAGTGGCGCATGGTGATCATCTGCATGAATGTTCCAGCCTGGATTAATTGTTCCTCTAGCGTCCCAGTTGCAGGCTATCATACCGTAAGGCTTTTAACTGGTTCACTGTTATGTCATTGCAGAGTAGAATATATTCATTGTTCAGCCTCCTGCTATTTTAAAAGTTGCAAAACCAGAGCTGTAACTTGCCTCTGTGAACAAGATTTTAGTGATGTTCTGTTTTCACCAGTCTTACACCGATGTGTGTAGTGGTCTGTTCGGAATCTAACACTTCATCCTCAGTGCTATGTTGAGGAAGAAATGTTAACCACAAGAGTCAGGAAACTCAAGATACTGTGCACTTGTGGTTTTGTTTGTTTGTTGGTTTTGTTTTTGTTTTTTTTTTTAAACACTATAGTTTAAAGATACAGCATTTGAAGTGCCTCTACTATCAAAATATTCTAAGGATTACTAAGGTTGTAGAAGTTCTGTTTTCAAGTTGGCTGTTCAGGTCAGCTCTACAGGTAGCATAGTAGCACTACTAAATGAGTGATAAAATAGCATTTCATCCTTTTAATTTTCAGCCTATGGTGATTTCTGTCCTTTTTTTTGGGAGAAATTGTTGCAAGTGTCCCTTCAAGGAAAATTGTGTGCACCAGATTTAGTTTAACTTAGAGATGAAACAAAATGCTTTCTTAAATGCTTATTACACCTTTATTAAACTTTCCTTAAAACTCAGAATAAAAAGGTATGTGGACTTTTTTCCCCAAAAAAGCCAATGTTCTAATCTGTTTTATGAAATTATGTTCACAATTCACAAACTCTGTTCAAATGCATCAGCATTATAAATGTTATGGTATTGCTGTCTACTGTTCCGCTATTAGTAGGGTCTTTTAGTATTTTTGGTGCTTTAGATCGTTGTGTCATCAGTGCGAGATGTAGGCTTCATCATTTGTGTAAGCGAAAAATAAAGACTTTTTAAAGTTTATTAGTTTGATTCACTGTTAATTTTCATGTATAAGTTTTTCCTTTTTTGAAGACTCTTATTTATACAACTATTTGGTACATTTAATCTTCCACCCCTCTGCCATTAAACAACATTTTCTAATGCAAGTTAGCTGTGTGCTCATATAAATTATCTCAAAAGAGTTTATAGACTTGTTAAAAAATACACGCGTAAAGAAACTAAAAGCTATAGATACTTGGGTTGTCCCACAGTGGGTGGAAGGAGAAACAAGGTCTGGAAACTGCCAAATTGCATCAGTTTTTCCTTAAACAATTGTTAAACAAATTAAGTTAAAAGCTTTATGTTCCGTTTACCCAATTATACTATTCTGGATGCTTAAACTGAGTAATGTTACTGCTTTGTCCGTTTATGTTCTCATTAGCAACTACATCAACCCAATATTCTTAACTCCTGTCTTTTTAGACCTTTTAATGCCTCAGAACGTAAAGCAAGCTCCTATGCTGTTGTAGACTGCGATCAGACAAGAAAGGAAGTCAGTGTCCGCACTGGAGGAGTGACGGATAAGACATCAAGAAAGACTTACACATTTGATATGGTAACTGCTTGTCAAGTTCTAGAAACAAGCTAATACATTTTTTCTAATATGATCTGAGAATTCTACTGGGTGGTGCTATGCATTACTGTACAGATAAATGGGATATGTTTTCTGTGCCTCAACAGGTTTTTGGAGCTCAGGCAAAGCAGATTGATGTGTACCGGAGTGTTGTGTGTCCCATTTTGGATGAAGTTATTATGGGCTACAATTGTACAGTGTTTGCGTAAGTAAGCCAATAATTATTATTAGGAAATTTTATTTTACTTTTAGTTTGTTTACATTTTAGTTTTTTATTCTCACAGTTATGGCCAAACTGGTACTGGTAAGACCTTCACAATGGAAGGAGAGCGGTCACCCAATGAGGAATACACTTGGGAAGAGGTATATTTTTCACTCCTGAGGTTTCTCTTATTTGTACTGTAATTCAAAGTGAGAAATTGCAGAAGGCTGAAGAAAACCAAAAGTTGATGCCTTTCAAATCTGCAGTTGACTTTGCTTATATGTTTGCAAATCAACAAATGGTCTCATTCACTTACATGAAAATAAAATTTTGCATCTTGAATGCACGCTGCGAATCTTTGTGATCTCTACATGGAAGGTTATCTTTGTCCAATGTATTCTTGCTTATATCAAATCAGACTATTTAGCTGAAATTCTACCTCCACCCCCAAATCTGTTTCAGTACCTTTATGAATTAAATATTTCACTTTAATTTATAGGATCCACTAGCAGGTATAATACCCCGTACATTGCATCAAATATTTGAAAAGCTCTCGGAGAATGGTACTGAATTTTCAGTTAAAGTCTCTCTTTTGGAAATCTATAATGAGGAGCTTTTTGATCTTCTGAATCCAACTTCTGATGTTGGAGAAAGACTGCAGATGTTTGATGACCCTCGAAACAAGGTTAGTGCCATCTTTCAAAATTTGTTATCTCAAGGCTTTCACAATTGTTGAAATATGTATAATAGCCATGCATTGTTTTCTGACAGAGGGGTGTAATTATTAAAGGCTTGGAAGAAATAACTGTACATAACAAAAATGAAGTCTACCAAATCCTGGAAAGGGGTGCAGCAAAAAGAACAACTGCAGCTACTTACATGAATGCATATTCCAGGTACACACATTTTGTTTTGTTCTAGTTTTATTAAACAGGCCCTTACTGAAGAAGTACAAGATGTTGAAGGCAGAGCAAACCTGGCATGATCTTGAGATTGTGTATCACAGTTCAGATTGCCAAATGTGGATTAGAAAGCCACATCCTCTAGGGTGATATATTGTAATAGGTGTATGAAGGGACATTATAAAATCTGAACTAGTCTCATCTTGCAAGTGGGCAAGCTGTTTCTCTCTGCATGTTTGTTTGTTTAAATAAGCTTCCCATCTCGTTTAGAGTTTGCTTGCTTTGCTATGCATGCAGTGCCTAGTGGGAACACTAGCCCTGGAATTCTACCTAGCTGTAGCTGAGATAAAAGTAGAAGTATCACAGAATCGACTGGGTTGGAAAAGACGTCATCAAGTCCAACCCTTGGTCCGACTCTAGTCCATTTACTAGATCATGGCACTAAGTGCCACGTCTAATCTCAGTTTAAAAACCTCCAGGGACAGTGAGTCCACCACCTCCCTGGGCAGCCATTCCAATGCCTGATCACTCTCTCCATAAAGAATTTATTTCTAATATCCAGCCTAAATTTCCCCTGGCAGAATTTAAGCCTATGCCCCCTTGTCCTATTGCTAACTGTTCTTAATCTGGCATCTAGAGGATTAAAATGTAATTATAACTCTAAGTTAGGAAGTTAACTTTTTGAAAGCTTTCTATGTCTATGGAAACAAAAGCAGTCTAAGAGATATGTTACTGAAATGTGTATGGGCTAGCATGAGATAAATATTCTCTTCAGCAGTATTGTGCTTCTTCAAAAAGAAGGCTGTAGTCCTTTCAAGTTTAAAAGCTGTCTAGATAATACGCCTGTATTAGGGAGGCGGGTTGTCTTTGTTCTAGCTCTTATGGCTGGTTGGGTTTTTTTCCAGTCCTGTTTACAAATGTACGAGTCTCAAGTGTCTTTTCCTCTTGTCACCAGCAGTAGAAAATGGTATATTAGGATTTGTTACCAAAGTTTTAATTTCAAAATACTGCTGAGATCTGTTTTTTTACAGATCAACACAAGACCCTGTTTTCAAAGCCCAGCTTCCAAAAACTTGTAAACAGAATTGTGGAAGTTGGGAATAAGATAGAGGGATTTTTTTTTTTAGTTTTATTTATGTATGGTAATGCAGGCTACTAGAATCTAGTAGAGACACCTTGATCAAAAATATCGTTGTTTATTACTGATTTCTTATTCTTGAACTGCAGTTGTGGTATCTGTCACTGTCATGATCCAGTGTTACATTAAGCAATGAACACCCTCCCCATGTCATATTTTATAGTAAAGATATACTGAGCACTCCTGTTTGCTGGTGCAAGGGGATGGCTGCTTGGCTACTGCAAATTAGAACACAGAACTAATTTCATCTGAAATTATAGGGACTTTAGAGAATTCATTCTGTCTGAACTGTTTTATGTGTGGTCAAACTGGTGTAACTTGATGTGTGTAGTTTTCTATATATGTCAGCTTCCTGTTGTAGAAACTTATTAAAGGAATAAGCTCAAGCTAAAATGATCTTAAAATGTTCTACTGTTTTGAATTCAAACTGAAATTCTGCAGTTTTAATATTGGATTCAGCTACTTGCAGATTTTTTTTAGTTTGAATAAAGAAAATTAAATTTATTAATCTCACATTCTGTAAAACTCTTCTTAGTATATTGGCTGAAAAAAAAAATCTGCAAGCCAGTTTTCTTGATGTGTCTGTGAGTTGAGAACACACAAGTGTAAATAAAACCCAAGTGTTTCTTTTGGTTTTATTTGAAATAAGATAAAATTTACCAGACAAATGTCATCTGGTTGTTTCATCACTGTTTTAAGTACCATATTTATAGGTATACATACAAAAATATACTTGGTAGAAGAACTTTGTGTGTTGAAAATGTCTAAGTCCAAATTAATGGGTCAAATGTATTCCCTGAGAAGAGCATGCGTACCCAACTCGCAGCAGTGTTGTGAAGCAAGCAGATCATTTGGCTTTAATGGAATGTCTGTCTGAAACTGAATTCTTTTATAGCCGTTCCCACTCTGTGTTTTCAATTACCATCCATATGAAAGAAACAACAATAGATGGAGAAGAACTTGTTAAAATTGGGAAGCTAAACTTGGTAAGTATTTGAATGAAACTTAATTGATGACTTTCTTAAAGTAATGAAGTGGAGTAATTTAACCATATTCTCTTGAGAATCTAAGGTGGGATTTTTTTTTTTCCTAATAAAGGGAAAGGTGATTGTCTTTCATAAAGTAATATGAACTATATTTGTCACTCTGAGAAATGCCTGTCCCATTTGTCAACCCAATGTCTCCTGAACAACTAACTCATAAGCTAGGTAATGTGTGTTGTGTTCTGCAACACTATGGGGCAAGCATTCTTCAGGGTGATTGGAGACAGAAACATCTCCTTCCACTTGTCTTTCAGGTTGATCTTGCAGGAAGTGAAAACATTGGTCGTTCTGGGGCAGTCGACAAAAGAGCTCGTGAAGCTGGGAATATCAACCAGTCTCTTCTGACACTAGGAAGAGTTATTACCGCTCTGGTAGAAAGAGCCCCACATATTCCATACAGGGAATCCAAACTCACAAGAATCCTTCAAGACTCTCTTGGGGGACGAACAAAAACATCAATAATTGCCACAGTTTCTCCTGCATCTATAAATCTTGAGGTAAATTTAAGTCTGAAGATCTGTTTCTAAAATAGATATTATATTTTGCAAATAATACAAATAATATGAGTTAACTCCTCAACTTGACCTAGGGTACATCTGTTTGTCACAGGAAACATTGAGTACACTGGAATATGCCCACAGAGCAAAAAATATAATGAACAAGCCTGAAATTAATCAGAAGCTAACAAAAAAAGCTCTTATTAAGGTAAGTTAGACATATCTTCACAGATCAAGTTATAAGCTAGGTTTGACTCTGTTAACATAGGTTTTGCAATGTGGGAATTGCAAAGTTGTGCTGAAGCCATAACTAGTAGCATTGCTTTTCTGAGGTGATTTTAATCACTGAACTGATGCTTTCAAACTAAACTGCTCCACTGCTACAGCATTAGTCACTTTGCAGAGGCTGAAACTTGTGAAGACTGAAGCTGGGTAGAGGGCTGTTGCTACTAGCTGTGATTTTGAGTATGGATTACCTGTTTAGAAGTTAGTGGAGAATCACTAAATAACACGATGGTTTTTTTCTGGAATTGCTGTTTTATCAGCTTCATTACCTAGAAAGCACTCAAATTGAAGTGAACTTGTCATTAAGTATCAATGAAGAGCCAATATAAAGTAGCCAAGTGCTACTAAAGAGGCTGTGATTCCCATTGTGAGCTGTTATATGATGCCAAGTATGATTCAAATGAGAGGTTTCAATGTGCTACATATATCCAATGGTATAAATTTACATGGTGCTATACCCAACTTACTTGGAACAGAAGTGTTTGGCTCTTGTGTTTATGCAAAGCTTCTGTAGAGCGCTATATTTGTCAAGTATCTGTTAAGCTAAATCTTGAAAGCAAAGTAGAAATCTCCAGGTTTACGTGTGATTGTTTCTTTATGCAGGAATATACTGAAGAGATTGAGCGCCTGAAGCGAGATCTTGCTGCCACACGAGAAAAAAATGGAGTCTATATTTCCCTAGAAAATTATGAGTATGTCTTCACATTTTCTATAAAACGACTGACAACAGATTTCAGATACTTGTACCTGTCCTTGTACCAAAATGCTTTCAGATCAATTTTCACACCAGAAAATTGAAAGCCGTCTGGAGAATTTACCTGACTGGTCAACTTGCTCTTCACAAATTATTACACAGATAGAAGCTTAAAGAGTAGATTTACACCGAGGACTTTATTTATATGTGGAACCTTACTATAAGCATAGTCAGGATGCAGACTGACCTCATGCAGTGTTTTTTTTCAGTGGAAGCTCGTAGAGGAGAGTGAATTTGATATAGTTTACTTCACTTTGTAAGAGGGCTAGTTTACACAAAGTTTAAAATGGAAAATTATCTTAAACCCTTTCTGCATTAAGTGAAAATTACCTGCTTTTTAGACAGAAGTTAGAAATATTTATTTTTCAAAATTACTAAATATGTAGTATAAAAACAATATATAATCTTGAAATTAGCTCTTATTTGACTAACTTATTTCTTTGAGGTTTTCGTTGTTGCATTTTATTGTTTGGCTTTTTTTAATCCTCTCTTGAGAGCCCTTAATGGAAAGCTGACGGTTCAGGAAGAACAAATTGTAGAATACATTGACAAAATCAGTGTCATGGAGGAAGAAGTGAAAAGAGTAAGTGACATTTCTCAACTGTGGCTTAAATCTACCAAAAAATGAAAGAGATTTTTGAGGAAAGAGGAAAAAGTTTGAGCAAAGAACAGTCTGAAGAGTTTTTGTTCTTAAAATTCCCTAATTAGTCAAGAGTGGAAGCTTCCCAATCCTTGAAGTTATCCTTTCAAGTTGCAAACATTTTTTTAAAAGCTGCTTTAATGTCTACCACTTTGCCTTTAGTTTGTTTGGGTTTTCAGCAAAAATCTGGCTGTAAAATGGTTATCTCAGTTGACAGATACCTACTTCTGAGCAAAGAATGAGGGAGAGAGCAGAGGCTGTGAGTTCCCATTAACAAATTACACAGGAAATGGGAGCTTCCTCCTTAAAAGAAATGCAGAAATTAATTTGCTGCAATACGTAACTACTCTGTGTTATCAGCTTTACTGAGTTTCCATTCTGTCTGCTTAGGTTTGTTTAGTGGGATTTTTTTCCTTGTGCTCTAACAAATGTTTTGTCATGTGGCTTGAGCAGGGGAGCAAGGGATTATTACAGGGGAAGTGGTGTTGATTTGCTGTTTTCAGTAAATATAGAGACTATACAAATCTATAGTGTAGGTTTAAGACCTCTGAACCTTACAGCTGAAACTGCATTGGTAGATGACAACTTGCCTTTTGGTGTTTTGGCATAATTTGAGAGATGTGAAGTGGGACTGTTGAACTTGCAAAAAGCAGTGTTACCTACTGATGTTTATCTTCCAATTTAGATCACTGAACTATTCACAGTTAATAAAAATGAACTTGAACAATGTAAAATAGATCTGCAAATCAAGGAGAAAGAACTGGAAGAAACACAGAAAGATCTGCAAGAAACCAAGGTTCATCTGGCTGAAGAGGAGTATGTGGTTTCAGTCTTGGAAAACACAGAACAAAATCTTCATGGCACAGCTAGCAAGGTTGTCACCTAACAACCTTGCACCTAACTGGAATAGTAGCTTCCCATGTTTAGGAGTTTCATGGGCTGTTCAAGGAAGTCATTGTGGCTAAAACATGATGTGAGAGTGACAAACCCTGATTTTAAGATGGAAAACTAGGATTATATATATATATATATTATATTATATTATGAGGAAAAACACTACTTAAGATTGCAGGACTTTCACTGTGGTAATATTGACAGTTGACTGCTAAAGACACTGGTTGGTTTGGTGATAACTTTTCCTCAGGCCAGTTTGTCATGAGAGTTCCAGTGTTTTGCAGTATCTGTTGTCATGAGTTTTGCAGAACAAGTAGTTTTCTTTACTAGAAGCTTATGGCTGGCCTTACAAAAGAGTAAGTTATATATAACTGAGGTAGAAAAACAGAAGAATCTTTGCAGAGGTGTGTGGACTAATTTACACTCACTGAGTGAATAATGGAAACTGTTGCCCTGTCACCTCTATATTGTAGGGTAAAGGTTCGTACTTGTAGGTTGGTCATAATTATCAAAACAGACTTGGTGTAGGGAGATAAAGTGAGTGTCCTGCTATTTAAACAGCAAAGAGATGAAACTTGTGTCTTTAATCAACATGAAAATTTATTTCTACTCAGATTCCTGTAACACTGGGAGGGCACACCTAATTTTTTGCGTGTGGGTTGTGGAATGTTTGTGTGAGAGAAACAGGTACAGAAATTTACACTGACTGCAAAACCAAGAATCCGCTATATGTTTAAATTCTAAATTGTTTATCACAGAACTAGTACTGGAAATCTCTTGCTTGAGTACTGTTGAAGAATATATTTACTGGTAAATCTTTCAGAAAAAAGTTGAACTGGTCAGGAGTTTTTTTCAGTTACTCTTCTTTGATAAATGATAATTCCTTAAATTCTGAGAATGTCCTTTATTATACCTTCATTTCAAAGTTAGAATGAAGTGTCTCTGTTAGGTAACTTTTTCCTGTGTTCTAAGACTGTCAATGATATAACACCAGGATTAAGAACAGTTGTAATTTGAGGTAAAGGGAAATACCTGTCTTTCTAGGGAGATAGCTTCTTTAACTCAGAACTACAGTAGCTTGTGGTTGTATAATATGTGCTTAACTTCTTTAAAGACTGACTAAAATATCTTTTAAAAAATTATAGTTACTTAGTACAGTTGAAGAAACTACAAAAGATGTATCTGGTCTCCATGCAAAACTGGACCGTAAGAAGGCTGTCGATCAACACAATGCTATCATCCAAAATACATTTGCAGGTCAAATGAATGTTTTGTTCAACAAAATACAAGATTCAGTTAATGAAAACAGTTTGAAACAGCAACAGATGTTGACATCTTACACAAATTTTATAGGTAAGTGTAATACCTGTGTCAGCGTGTCATTCTGAATTTTTCAACAGTAGTATCAAAAACTGCTTTCTAAAACAGATCTGTTTAAGTCTAAGAGACTTTATTTTTAAGTAATGTAATAGTTACAGTTGCACCAATAATAATGTATCTGGAGTGATCAACATCTTCCCTGTGCTGTAAGGGGCAATAAGGTGATGAGCAATAAAAAAGTGCCTATCTTATAATGAAACTTTAAAAAGAAAAATTTAATGCTTCTTGATTTCTTTCGTAGGTGAACTCCTGTCTACCAGTTCTTCAGCAGCTAATATTATTGCATCAGTTGTATCAGCATCTTTTGCCTCTGTTAAAGAATTGGTGTCTACTGAAGTTTCTCACGTGTCTGAAAAAATAACACAACATGAGAATCTGTCACTTGATTGTAAAGCTGAACTGCTGAGATTAATTGTTAGTAAATTTACATACTCATTTTCATATATTTAAGTAATATGTTCTCAATCAAAAGGGCTTCAGTCAATGTTCTGATGCTCTCTGTCTCTTGCTTCAGCATTTGGCCATGATTATGTCCCTCTCCACTTCCCCTCCCATGTCACCACCACAGGCTGTAATGTGCTATATAACAAATACTGTAATAGGAAAATATATGGATATGTAAATGGATAGCTTCTTATGAAAGTAGATGAAGGAACAATTATATCCTGTTTTACTTGTTTTCTTACCTCTTTTTCCTAGGAGGAACACACATCTGGATTAGGAAGAGCATTAAATAGCTTGACACCAATGGTAGAATTTGTATTGGGGCTAAACTGTCAGTTTCAGAATAATATGAAGAAATATTCTGCTGTGGCTGACAAGGTAATGTACATGACTTGTCTATTTACCTTGTGCTTTCCTATTTCATTTAATTTACAGAAAATCCTTTGGTGGTTTTGCTGCAGTGTCAGAGCATTTCCACTTCTGTTCTGGCCTTTTCTCCTCTACTCTGTCCCGTGAGTTCTACCTTTTAGGTCTTTGTCTCAGACTTCTGTTTCACTTCTGAATGCGTGGTGTATTTTGTTACCTTGTTACCTATATTGGCACAATCGCTCACATAAGTGCAACAGAAAAATGGTGGAAGTGTGGAAGCTTGAAGTTATGTGTAACAAATACTTGATAATATCTTTAATATGGTCTCTTTTTTTTTAATCTGAAATAACCAACTTAGACAAGTCTTATCACCTTCTGTTTCTCTTGCTGTCATGCCAAACTTTCTCCTGGGGAATGTGATGCTGTATCTTGTTAACAATAAGTGCAGACAACAGCACACTTACAAAAAAGTCCTTAGATTCCATTTTTAGTTCTAGTCTACCTCAAAATGTTTATGTAGAACTGCAGCCTCACTCTTCTGTTCCTTTTTTTCCATTTTGTCAAAAATGAGCCTTTGTTGCTGATGACCTGTTGCTCTGACTGAAAAAATTCCCACTTCTGTCAATTACAGCTCATGTGAAATCAACTCCCCTTGTTTAGATGCTTTTTATTGGTTTTCAGACTTAGCAAACAACCCATGGCTTTGCCAGCTCTTGCTTCTTGCTCTTGTCTTAACCAAGTACCTTGTCTGTGTCTTCCTGTTTTTTCTACCTTGCATGCCAAATTTTGTGTTTGGAAAAGCCCACACCAAGTTCTAGTCCGTAGCCTCAGGTTACTCTAAGTGTTGTTTTCCCCTTTTTATGTACAATACTTTATTAGTGCCTTTTTACAATTTCTTTGGGGTAGAGTTGATTTCTATATAAATTATGCTATAGAAAATACACAGTTCTTACCTAAAGACAAATCTCTAACTTTATTTAAAACTCTTTTCAAAGATGGAGAGTCATAATAAGGAAATGGATACCTTCTTTGGAGATCTTTCTCTTGCTCTGAAAAACTTACGGCAAGAAACGGCTGGTGTTTTTGCTCAGCTTCAGCATGATTGTGAGAATTTAAAAGAAGAAATGGAAATGACAAGGCTTGCACATGCGAAGGTATCCTTAGAGTAGGATGAAATCCTAATACAAATTGTGATTGCTTGCCTTAATTTAAACTCTTTAGCAGTAAACCATTGTGTTTGTATCAGAAGAAATGTTAGGACAATACACTGATCCGAATTCTTCTCAGCCTTTGTTGGGCTGCTCTAAGAAGCTTATGTAGGAAAGTAATAAAAACAATTTTACCCTGGCTCTAAGCATGTCCAGTATATGTGCCTTTATGTATATTTCCAAAAGCAAAGTGCCTTTATGTTCTCTACACAAAAATTGTACCTTCAGCTTTAGAATAACAAAGGTCTTTTATTTGCTGCATTTTTAACAGAGGCGTTCACGCACCCTTTAAGAATGATTTGAAAGTGTAGAATAACAGTGAAATGTATGACATTTTTCTTATAGAGCACAGCTGAATTAATGTCCTCACTGCAAAGCCAGCTTGACCTGTTTGCTCAGGAGACTCAGAAGAACTTAAATAATGTACTTGCAAAAAATGGGAGCTTGAAGACCACCATCACTGCTGTGCAAGAAAATGTTCACCTGTAAGGAGCAGATTACTTTTGGTGTATACTGATGCAAGATAAAACTGTGTATGAAGAGGACCACAAAATTAGATGCTCTTCATATCTATATGCATATAAAGTCTTCTGGACAAGTCGTGTGTTAGAGCTGAGTTCTGCCAGAGAATGTAGAGCATAGTTCACCTTTCCCCAGAGTAAAAGGTAGCTCTGCAAGGCTTTTTGTCAGACTTGTCTCTTGAGCATATTGCAGATAAGAGACCATGGTTTTGGGGCAGTGTGCTGATGAACAGCCTTCAGTATGGCTGGACTTAAGAACTTCATACCATAAAGTCATAACTTGAAGTATAATGGTGTATCTATTGCAGCATGCTTCATTCAGTTGCAGGCCAGATAACTATGGTCGTGCCAAAGCTGGTTGTTTGGTTGTTTCAGGGGATTTAACAAATATACTACTTTGAGTGCTGCCATTGGTGAATTTACTAAATAGAGCAACAACTTTTATAATTATCTGGTTTGATAGAACTGCATTAATTCACTGGTTCTGGTCTTGAATATTTCTAAATGTAGAATGTGTTAACATCCACCTATCAGTCTCTGAACTGTTAAAAATATATTGCAGGAAAACAACAGACCTAGCCAGCAGTACAACTTCGAATCACAGCAAATTTACTGCCTCTCTGGATAATTTCTCTCAAGAACTCAGGATCATAAATGCTGAAAACAAGATGATGCTGGAAAAATCCACTGACCACTGTCAACAGCTTCTCAGCAATCTCAAAAATGTATCTCAGGATACTGATAAATGGGGTGAATTTACAGCTGGTCAGATAGTCAACTTTACCAATCAGCAGCTATTGTCCTTCAATTATGAGAAACAGCAACTACAGTGTCTAGAAAAGGTACCTATAGTCATTTGTAGCCTAATACATTTTCATACAAACTTTGACAGTAGAATTTGTAGGGGAAAGAAGTTTTCACAGTCAGAACTGGATTGTGGGGTTTTTTGATCTTTGACTCATATCACTCAGCTTAAATAGATACAATTAGAAGCTTAATTTAAGAGGAAGACTCTGAACTTGAAGTGCAAATGATCTGAAAATACGATGTCTTAATTGATCCCATGCAGCTAACTTCAATCTGTGATTTGGACTTTTTGCATCTCATTGGTATATATCTCTAATTCTAGAGCTTTATTGGCCAGTAATGTCTCTGGTAGATTTGCACAGTGATCAAATACAGACTATATTCTGGAGGATGCAGATGACTTTATTGGTCAGAGGGATTAATGTTATGAGACAAAGCATTTCTTTTAGGTATTTTATCTACTACTTCTGGCCTCTTATCTGAGAATTTCTCTAATTTTAATTTCTGTCACAAATGTCACTTCTCACCCTTCTTGTTTTGTTGTTATAATAGGTAATGAAATAGACAAATCCAACATTTTGCTGACTTTTAGAAAGAAAAACCTGAGTGTTTAAAAGCTTTTGCAGTCTCAAGACAGCCCGGTATCTGTTATACCTACTGAACACTTCAGGAGTTCAATTCCAATGTGAATGGCTAAATATGTTTTCCCTTTATCCTACAAATGCATAAAACTTCTAGTGCTTGTAGGATTTTCACCTGAATCTTCTAATTCTGTGCAAGGTTGGGCACAGAAGCATGAAGAGTCTGATCTGAACCAGATGGTATCACCTTTATTCTTATGAGTAGCTTTCTAAAATGATCATACTTCCTAAGAAACTGACTCTCTGCTGAAGATAGTTCTCAAAATGAGTGTAAACCTGGCACTGAAACTTTTCATTTTGACATCTGCCAGTTTTTTGTTCCAGGTCATGTCACTAATTGTGCACTACAACTTAGAAAAGAGGCCATAACCCTAACTTCACTTTAAGTTGATGGTTTTGTTTGTTTTGTTTTCAGAAAAATGAAAACAACTGTGATAAAGCAATAGCTGAAGTTGTTGACCATATCAGTAGACAAAAGGCTGTTGAGGAGAAGGTACTAAATGACCTCCTTGACCAGATGAAGGTTGATCAGGAGATATTTGAGGAGCAGAAGCTTACGCTTAATGAGGAAGCACAGCATGGACTGACTCAAGTTAATTGTTTCCTGCAAGAGGACCTTAAAGTCGATATTCCAACAGGTATTTAAAGTAGGTTGGGGCATAATGGTCTTACAGAATGCAGTCTGAAGTTGCGGAGTTTATGAGTGAAGGTTAATGGAGATATAGCAGAACTAGTAGCCTTGCACCTCTTTTAAGGTGCATGCAAAGAACGATGGCCGATCAAAGCATGATTTCTGTTTTGAGTTAATGTAAAATTGAGGATCTGTAATTAAAGCAATTGCTGAAAGTGTTTACAGTGCCTTTCATTAGTTGTACAATCTTCATTGAAGGGACAACTCCCCAGAGAAGAGACTACTTCTATCCAGTCACACTTGTGAGAACAGAACCCCGGGAAATTTTACTGGAGCAATTAAGGCAAAAACAACTAAAGGTTGATGCTATGCTAAACAGTATGACAAAGGAGGTGGAGGATAATGCAGATCAGGTATGTATATGAACAGCAAATGAGATTCTTCAGTGAAGTTTTCATATATCTTCAGGAGGGTTTTTTTTTATGCCACTGTGGAGAGTTGAGAAGAACCCCGGAGCTGTTGAAGCCTTTGTGTTTTACAGGGCACTTGGGAGTCGCATGTGCTAAGCTTTTGACAAAAATAAGACATTAATAATTTAGATACTTTCATTTCCGTTTGTCAAAAATGGAAGTGCCATGTCTTTTATAGATCTGTTCATGCTTATTATGTTCACCTAGGAAATTCAGACACTAAGTACACTTTTCTGAAAACTTCTATTTTAGGACCTGTTGGAAGAGGAGGAGGGGTTGCAAGAATCCAATGAAAGCTTTGCTAGTGACAGATCCTTAGTGGATACAAATATATGCTGCCATGTAAATGGTGGTATTCCCTTTTTTCAGGTAAATTCCTCAGATATTTCAAACAACTGTGTATTTAAGACTGAAGAAAAATTATTGTTCCATGATAGTACGTAGTCTAAAATCACCTGTCGTCTAGTGCAGTCTCAACTTTTTAAAATTCCATAAAATATACCTTGTTAAACTTGAGCTAAAATAACAGCAGATAAAATAATGCAAATTTCTGACAAGCTGGACACACAGCAGAAAACTCCACAGCACATAATCCTGCATGAAAAAAATAGTTGTAATTTACTTGGCACAAACACGTGTTTTAATGGAAAAGTTGAAATTAGATGTGGAGTATTTCCTTCAGAGGTCAGACAGAAGTATTAGCATTCCTGATTCTTCACCAATTTGTTTTAATTATTATTTTCTTCCTTTTGACCTTCTTCCTCTACTACAGTATCAGGGTAAAGCCCTGATAATATTAGTCTTTGGTTTGGTTGGGGTGGTGGGGAGGTTGTGTTTACTTGTTATAGATACCTTAGAAGTAGTTGCTGAGCTTTTAGATGTCTACAATAAATTTCTTTAGTAAATACAATATTAGGAAGCTTTTCCAGGAGTTCTGCCAACTTTTTTTTTCTGCTGCATTGTATATTGAGAAGGTAGTCTTTAATTTCTTTGTGTTTTCTAAACATGGATAATTTATTGGGCATTTTCTTTAAATCCCAGCACAAAAGGAGTCACAAAAAGGATAAAGAGAACAAATCTGCAGCTACAGTGGAGAAGAACAAAATAGAGGATATGACGGAATCACTTCTTCCCAAATCTAAGCCTCCTCTAAGATCACTGAACTAAGATAACCTGGTTTTAAATACTTATGTCTGATTGTCTACTGAGCCATAACTTACTTTGGTTTTTCTCCATCTCTGTATATAGTGATACATTGATGCAAAGTTGGATCAAAAGATTGACCTGCAAGATGTCCTGCCTTTATCCAATGTTTGTATGCTGTAGCTTGCAAAAATGTTAACTTAAAAAAAAAAAAAAAAAAAAAAAAGAAAAACAAACAAACAAATACAAAAAACAAACCTGCAGATTATGGTGCTATATGGCTATATGTTAGAGTTTTATGTTGTCATATAAGAGATCCTTTTCTGTTTCTCAGTAGATTTAAAACAGCAGAAAGGGATGTGGAAAAATGCTTTGTCAGCCTTAGTAACTACCATTTTATTTTTTTAATTAGCTGTAAATAAGTTCTGGTTTTGTACCTACTTTTTAGTCTGATTCCTGTTTCTATGAAGTAAATAGTTGTCTTTTGACTGGGATACTTCAAATAAATCATTGATACCTGGAAAACAAATTTATAAGTACCTCCCACAAACAAGCTTACATATGACTTTCATTTTATTACCAGATTAAATTTAGCTAAAACTTTAGCAGCTATGTCATAAGTCTTGTGCTGTCAGGAAAGGATGGTTCCCTCCCTTGTCTTGTAACAGGCAACAGCTTTATTTCAGTGCCTCCTTAGCGTATGAAAGCTAGTCTCAACTGCTGGGTTTGGGTGGGTGGTTTTGGTTTTGTTTTGAACCCCATGGTTCTTATTTTCCTCTTAACCTGCAGCTGTGGTGTGTTGGCTTTTGTATTGTAAACTGCCAGCATTTCTTTTAACATGTAGATGCTTCACATTAAAACATGCAAACTTGTTTACAAATGCAGCTCTAATGTTGTATAATAACAGTACATTTCCAGTAATTGACAGTAGCGTCTGACCAGCTGTTCTTTTTATGCTGCTTACCTGAGAATTTAAAGAAAACTTCAAGCAATGATGTGCTAAAAC
This sequence comes from Columba livia, assembly GCF_036013475.1. Taxonomy (NCBI): domain Eukaryota; kingdom Metazoa; phylum Chordata; class Aves; order Columbiformes; family Columbidae; genus Columba; species Columba livia. Next base: position 17,305,709 of record NC_088607.1, read on the forward strand.
AGCAGATGAGCAGGATTATGATGAAAGTGGGAAGAGACACTAGAAGACAACCTTAATTTACATTGAAGCACCATTTTTAGCTAATTGTAAAAATATGATTGAAGAGATTATTCATTTTCCTATATCTAGGTTCCTTTAACTTTTTGGCTATTTGACAAATATGACAACTAGGAATACTCTGGACACCATTCAGACAGAACACTGCAGTCCTGCTGACAGACAGGAAAATATAATTTGAACTATGCCCTGGCACTGATTCTCTGAACTCTCTAGCACGAGACACACCATCAATCAGTTGTTTGTCTAAACACCTGTCTTGCCTCTTATCCCTTTTCTTTTGTCTCTGTGGGCAAAGCTAATTGCTTTTTCTTAACAGCCTGATATGAGGGAAAGCATTAATTACCTTTCAAATTTATGAGACACAATACATGTGTTGTGGTAGGGGTTCTTTTTTGTTTTAGGGAGGTGTTATGATATCTTGGGTACCTAGTTTATACACCAAATCTTTCTCTTGTTATATGGGACTTGAGACACTGCAAGCTGCAGGGCTGTCTTCAGAGAATAGTGTATTGAGAAATTCTGGCACCAGAAACTTTGTGGATACAAGAACTCCTCTGGTCATTTTGTTAATGCTGATGAGGTATTAGCATGATCTTCAGAGACTGTTCAAGAAATCATGTACTAAGTAAAATTCAACCAGGAGAGTTGATCCCACAGTACTATTGGAGTGGCCTGAGCCAAATGAGAGGGCCTTGTGCGAGCCGTTAACCCTGCTGCTGCTTTTTCCCTATGGAGTTCACAGGATCAGTATGAATGGAACAAACTGGAACAGCCAGTACCCAAGGAGGCTCACAGCCATAAAACCATGCTAGAATCTGCACTTCCTAGTGCTATCCTCTTTGAAACTGTCTCCTCTACTTATTTGCTTTCCCCTGGTACAGGCACAGGCTCTTCTCCTGACAACTAGGGGCCTTAACCAGCCATATGAATTTCAGGGGGTGCTTGCATGCCCTCCCTTTTTCTGAAGTACCCCTCAGCGTTGAGCTTTCTTTTGTTTGCAGTACTGGCATGGCAGATCCTTGTTTCTGGAGGTCACACCAGAAAACTGAATAGGGTAAAAAATACAGATGCAGAACCTGTCTTGGCTTCTCTGTCCCTGTCTCTTCTCCCACTAGATGGCTCTAACACTTTAAGTGTTAGTCCAGAGCTCAAGTACTGGCCACTAACCAGGACTTACAAATGAGCAATTTTACCAAGCTTTTTGTCAAACATCTGTTAAAAGACCAAGTTTCAAAAAATAATGTTGAATTTGTACTTTCACAAATATAATTTTATATTTGAGTTTGGGAGAGAGGTTGTTTCATGAAGAGCCACATTTGAGGAAAAAGATGATCTAGCCTGTGTCTTGATCTTTGCTGTAGGGCTAATGGATGTCTTTAGTAACTAAATTTTTGTCCTGACCTGCTGCCTGGGTTCACCACCGTGTAGGCCCAAAGTAGAAAGCAATGCTTATTTGTCTGTGATAGTGTACAATGAAAGATGGAAGGAGAAAAGAAGGGTAAGGAAAATAGTCACTGGATTCACAGGTCTAAGCCAGAGGAAGAAATGACATGGTCCAGGCCAGCTTACAGGGTGCTTTGGATTTATCTTGTTAGAAGGCATCCTTTATTAGAAGAGTAGGAAGACGTTTCCACAGAATAAATAGCAAAGGCTTCCCCTGATTGAATCAGTTCAGCTGAACATGAGGGAGAGTTGGGGTGACTGGGGCTGTACTATGTGACCATGTTCTGATTAACCTGATGGGGTTTTTTTTCAGATTCTGGATTAGTGGCCAACTGGGACAGCTCTCGATTTAATGAAAAACCTAGGCAGGATGAATGCGATGTGGGGAAATGAAGTGAGGAAATAAAGGAGTTTAATTGCATGTTAAGGGGGAATGCAAGGAGCGATAAGAGAGCCATGGGACGCACAGATAATCAGAGCCACCAGCTTGCTTTTCAAGTGAAAAATGAGCAGTTGGGAGGAAATGTAGGCAAGGAAACTTCCTGCTTCCTCCTGGAAATGGGGGAGCTGTGCCACTTGCTGCATCAGAGTCCTTGGCAGATGCAGTATTTTTTTTCTGTTAGGTGTCGGTCACCATTGCCAACAGGTAGAGGAAACAAGAGGAAGCCTGTAACTCTTTGGAGCAATAAAAGAAAAAATAAAGCTAGAAGGATGTGAAAAAATAAAGTTTAATATTACTTTTCCATCAAAAAGAGATTGAAGGGGAAAGAAAAGAGTTCTAACGTTACAGAGTATTAAAAACAGGAAAAAAGAAATAGATTTTAAAATACATAGTCAATAAAGATATACTTTTTAAACAAGTGTTTACAACTAGTTGACTACTATTTTTTTCTTTCCTTCCTTTTTATGGTAGGGGTAATGCTCTATAAACTATGTGCCCACCCACGCAGTTACTTTATAAAGTTAAACAACAATAAATCGTGCTAGGCTTTGCATTAATATGCTTTATGTGACATAGTATTATAGGTGAGATGTAGACCACCTAGCAAAGCAGGCGGGTCCTGTAGGTTGAACTCAAACTCAATCCACAGCAGCGTTGCTCTGCTCAATCTGCTGCCGAAGGAGGGCACGTTATAGCTGCACACGAGCTCCTCAGACAGGTAAAAAAGAGCCGATGGTCGGTCCAGCAGTGTCTTGTCAGGGAAGAAGTTAGAAACAGCTGCCACTTTTATATGAGGTTTGAAAATTGTTCCATATTTCCAGATTTCTAAAAGTTCATGAGAAGACTGTCGGCTTTCAGGTGGCACAAGATTAGATTTTGTAAAATAATGGAGGTTAGCTGAATTGTTTCCCTTTTCTCCACAATATTAAACATATATAAACATTCACTTTACTTCCTTAGTTATACTTGAAATGCTTTTGTAGCTCTTGGTCTGTTCATAACCTAAACATTGTAATTCAAAGAATGAGGCACAATGGCTAAAAATTTTAACTTGACTACTGTGTTTTGTTTATCAAAAATTACCAAAATGTAATAATGAAATAAATAGAAATAAGACATAGAAGTATATTGTATTTTCTTCAGATGTTTCTAGATATGATCATCTACAGTTGTTGATAACTTTATTCTGACTACATCCAGAGCACAAAAGCTACTATATGAAGATTTTTTTTCATGTGATAAGGAGTTGTATTTTCATTGGAAAAAGTTAATTTTTTAAAAAAGCCTAATTAACACAGTTTTACAAAGTGAAAAATAACAATTATTAGGAAATAAAATGTTCTTTTAGCATTTATGACAAACATTATACAAAGCACATTAAATACACGGTAAGATACTTATCTTCTCCTCCTCCCCAACCATTCCGAGTAATAACAATGAATGCTGTTTCTCAGAGAACCGATTTCACCACTGCACAAGTCCAGTCTTACATGGGGCTAATTCTGCTGCAGTCATTTGATTTAGACTAAAGTAATAAAGTGAAGGGTCAGATCCTTTGTTTTCCAAAGTACATACTGAGCTGATAATTATGCTTGAAAAAAAAAATTTAAAAATTAAGGCCATGTTTGGTCTCTCTGGCCAAGAGATGTCATGATATTTAGAAGGGCTTGTCTAGGCAAGCCAGGAAGTTGTTTTAATCCCTAACTCTGTGTGATCTTTCACATGTAGGTACTTCAAGCATACCTGCTGCCCCTACTTTGTAAAACGCCTTTGGATCCTCCAGGATGGGTGTGATGTTATTGTTAAAAGACCAGTTGCAGTTAAAAGAGCAAACATCTGTTGGAGCTGTCTGCAGTGGCCACCGCCATGCTGGTGTATCACAAGGAGAGAGGAACCTTTTAAACCTCCAATGGATGGCACAGCCCCTGTTTTCCAAAAAATAACTTTATGCTGAATCTGAGCACCGCTACTTCCACTTTGGGAGCAGAAACCTGTGAGCACGTTTCTGAGGGAGTAAATGCCAATTTTTTTTTTTAATTTTTTTTTTTTTTTAAACACAGGAGCTATGTGTCATAAAGACGGTTTGGGAAATTGTTTTTTCACTTTTCAATTAGCTTCCCCTAACATTCAAATCTAAGCATAAGCAACATTATCATTATGTTCAGAAGCTACAGGAAACAAAGTAGTGAATCACTTATGATTTGTTATAGCCACCATCTTCTGTAATTTAATTAAAATATTGCATTAATTTGAAAACCATTCAGCTATAGATACATATTGAAATGATTATAACATAATAATGATAGACACCAAAATTTTGCTCACTGACTTTTAACAGTTTATTTTAGGAAACTCAGTGCAGCAGGATAAACCTTGAATATACAGATTAATGCAAGGAAGGAAATTTTATTATGTCTGTTAGTTAATACAGAAGCCAATCTTATTAATCATGGATTTACATAGGGCTGTTTTATTAGATGTTAACCATAGCTTATGTTGACAATTGATTTTCATTGTAGGACAACTAAATTTATTATTTGTAATAAGATAAAGATAATTAAATTGACTTTATAAAGGTTACTATCGTAAATGTTAGTACCTGTGAACAGCAAACATAAAACTGCTTTAGCAGCGAAAATTCAGTTAAGTGATAGGCGCTTTCTTTCCATTAGATTGAATAGTCCCTGAACATTTTTAGTGTGCATTTTATTTCCCAGAGTTTATATCTACTGCTCTGAAAAAAATGCTTGGGTTGAAGCCTCACTTTCAGTTTATTTTCTTTCCAATAAAACAGGATAAAAACATTTTTAAAGTTATAGAAGTAAACCAAACCAAAATAAAGCACTATGTACAAGTGCATTACTCAATGGAGTTTTGTCCTGTCATTTCTCAGATTGTAATTAAATTATTCAGAACAGTATGTAGAAAAAAGATTTTGGATCTACAACAAAATCTGACTTTTAAGGCATTTTAAGTATTAAAAGAGTGATTATTAAGGAAGCTAATATGGACCTTGCAAAAATGAGAGTACTTGGAACTTAATCCTTTTAAATTGTATTGTTATCATGATGTGTGTCTCCCCATCCCTTAATACCATCCATCCATCTGGGTATGATCTTTCGAAAATGTGGAGGAATACAGCAATGTTAGAGACCTTGGGAAAGCGCTAAAGTAATATCTTCAAACCTAGTGACAGCAATTCCTGAGTTTTGATAATGTGGGAACTATCCAGTGCAAAAGTAATCCAATCAGAATGCTCACAGTGTATTTTTACCGTATTATTGATCTCTGGTTTCTAGTTCTAATTTGCCACAGCATTCCAGGTTTGTAGCTTGTCATTACTACTTTGGTGTTTTGGAGCAGTACTGTGAGGAAAGAGGGAGTACTTTAGGAAAGCCGTTTTCAACCGTGGTGGAAGACTGAATATTTGATAAGTTGGGTTTTTTTTAATGAAATACACTGGGCTGCAGGATATTTGTGTTATTACAGGTAATTGTGATTAGTTCTTTCATGGTTTTGCAGCTCGTGGAAAGAAGAGTTAGGCAGATGACAGTGAGCAGAGGAAATGAGTAGCACATCTCAAGAAGCAGAGGTTACCAGAGTTGCCAGGCTGCTGGTTGCTGGGCTGCAACGTGGATGCCAACCCCGTGTGTCTGTTACGCTCAGTCTGTAATCAGCTTGGTGCCCAGAGCAAAAAGTGCTGAAATTGTTTGTAACTTACCCTGATGGCCAGTTGCCCTATGGCATTGTTGCTGGTGCCGCTTTCTCTAACGGAAGAGCTATAAAACACTTCGTGCCCACTGTATTTTTGATGCTTTGTTGTTCTTGTGTGGACTCTCCTGACGGTCTGAGCCCAGAGCTCTGTGCTGCTTGCTTCGAGGGTAAGTAAGGATCTTGCACTGCCAGGATCCAAGAATTACAGATAAATTAGTCTTCTCTTTGTCATTCCTACTGCGTGAACAGCCACAGAAATCTGGTCAGAAGTGAGTGCCCACTCTGAAAGCAAGAAGGAGGGTGCTAGCACAAGTCCTGCTGCCATGCCTTCAGGGCTGGCTGCCACTGCTGCCCACCAGCCCTGCCAACAGAAGCTACTGTCAAAGCACAGCCTGTATATCTCTTCCTGTGCCACCCCACTTTGAATCTTGTCATATTCATGGACCTGCAATTATTTCTGCTTGTGTTTTGTGTGCTGAGGAGCCCAATCTCAAACCCATCTGCAGCTCAGTGTGGCAGAAAATGGGCTTTAAGCCCTCACCACCTCTTCAGCAGCTGTGGTTGATTTTGATGGAGCTCAGAAGTTCAGGTGAAGTCTAGGTGGAGGTTGTCATGCTCAATCCATCTCTTGACCCCAGGTTTTCCTGCCAAAGCAAGGTGTGGCCTGCATTCATCCCAGCCATGTGCGTTCAGGCACCTAAGTTGAGATGCTTCAGTGAGAACCCTGTCAGGCTCTGCTCTCTCCAAAGTTGGGAGAGAGAGATGGGAACCTTATGGAGCAATTCATTGCTAGGTATCCTACTTGTTTCTCTCCATTGACTACGTGGGAACCTGAGGAGGTAATGATTTTAACTTGAATGCTACAAGTGCGTAAGCGAATCTGGGATAAGCATCACTCGCTTTGAATTTTCCTATTGTGGGTTTTGGTTTTTGGTGGTTTTTTTTTTTTTTTTTAGTGTTAAAGACATTTATTGAAACATAAAATACAGATGCCTTGGCTGAATTTTGCCTCTTCACAGCTACCTCACACTGTACTCTTAGCCACCTTCAGGTCATTATAAATAGCACTTTTGGATCCTCTGTAGTGAAGGTGCTGAAGCCATCGCAAGAATCTAATATTGTCTGGTTTTAATACATTACTTAATCCGTTCGGGACTAAGCCAAGGCGGACTCATTCTTCAGGCAGTTTCCATTTTGATGTAGTATTTACATTAAATGAAAGGCCATGATCCTGTTCAAAGACGTGATTTCCCCCTCTCTCCCCTGCTGTCATTAGAGTCAGATAACAGGAAGAGACAGTAAGATAACTGCCACTTATTTAGATTTCACCGAAGCTTTCAGGCAGAAACAGGGACGCCAGCCAGAGCCAAATCAATTCGTTTGAATGATTTGCTGATTATCTGTGTTAGTTATTCCCTGATTATCTTGCCTGGTGTCCATGGCTAGCTCTTTGCCTTTGGGCTTGGGTTTGCTGTTTATTTTAAGCTATTATTTCTGAGGAATATTCTGCATAATGAGTAGTGCACAGCTGTCTCTAGAGACAAGAATAATTGGCACTGGAAAAACTGGGGAGCGATATGCTAATAACTGATTGACAGGAAAAAGATTGGTCATAGTTTTTCATGGAGGCATACTAACTTCTTAGGGAAACCAGACTAATAAAGTAGCCTTTGATAGCTCCTTTCAAGACTATGGCTTGAACACTTGGATCACTGCTTTTGTGTCATAATTAATATTTAAATTATGGACATTCCAAGAGCTCCCTGCCAAGATACACTGAACAAGGCACTATGTGGATCATACCTGTAGAAGAATTTAGACCAAAAGACCAGTCAGGGAGCAGGTGAACAGGCACAGACAGGCAGGGATTCGGCGAACTGAGCTCCAGCAGCAACACGCCATGGCAAAGGCAGGTGTACAGGCCTCCAGTTTCCAGTGCAGAGTTACTGGACCATGGTCTTCTCTGTCCCCTGTCTGGCAGAACAGTGCTGCCGGAGTCACTGCTGCATCCCTCCTCACTGGGAGTTCACGTTCTACATCCCAGTAGGGCTCAGACAAAAAATAGGACCAGTGTTGCTCCTAATGCCTGACTTGAATGTAAGCTTTCCCCCCCGCAGAGTCTACCATCACACAAGACAAGGACCTATAGCAAGATGCTAAAGTACTGCGTAATGGAGCTAGAGTAGCAAACGACTAATTCACTCAGGTAGTGCAGGTTGACCTTCTCCCTCCTTCAGCCAAAGGACCTGAAAAATTCTTCAAAATCCAAGGAAATGTCTTGTACTTCGGGGTTTCTGGTGACAAAGAGAAAATGAAGCCTCTGTATTTGATCCTTTCGCACTTCCACTACCTTCCCTGTGAGGCAGGCCCCTTAGCCCACAAGCAGATTGTTTTCTGGCTTTTAACGACCTGCATTTTAACAACATAATGTAGATAAACATATACAGCCTTATCCACAATGGAAATAAATAACTTGATTCTATTAATTACCTTGCCTGAATGAATTTATCTGCAGTAACTAAGGCAGTTAGCACATGGTCTGATCTAAAGCAGAAGCGGGGAAACTAAGCTGTGACCAAAATGAGATTGTGTTGTTCTGAATGATGCGGAAAGAAACCTCAATGACAAAGCAATACAGATGAAATCAGACTACATGTTTTGCAGCCAAACACACAGAACAAGAAACGAAAGCAACTCATGATGCTATCAGAATTACAGGCCAGTTTTCCCTCCCTCACGGGCTGGAGTGACTGGTGCAGCCTGTGGGGTGAGGCCCCCGCCTAGGCGAGAACGGCGGCTGAGGGGCCAGGGCTCGCTCCCCACCTCGCCAGCCTGTTTTCCTCTCCTTCCTTGCCAGCCTGTCCTCCTCCCCTTTCGGACTGTGTGTGTGTGTGTGTGTGTGTGCGTGTACAGCTCTGCTCATTTTGCTTGTCAGTCAAGACAAACTGAGAAGTCTGAGGACAGACTGATAAACCAGTAATTACAGAGCAAAGTCAACAAGAAGAGATGGCACCAGGTTGGCTGGTGGGAGCGTTTGTTCATGGAGGGGAGAGAGCTCCAAGAACAGATACAACTTTCACAGCACAGATAACTGATTTCCTCTTAACATCAATCCCTAACAAAGTTGGTCCAAACCTGTAATATCTGCAAAATCAAACTTTGGGCTGGACCAACAAACCCAGCTGTCTTGAAGCCTTAAAATATCACATTTCAGTCACACACTATGCTGTAAACTTCATGTATTAATGTCAGCTGGATCAGATCTGATAAAAAATGTCCAAAGAGGAATTCAAAAGTGCCAGAGTCAATTTTCAACTTAAAGATTATTTTTTTAACCTTGCAGGCTTATATTGACATCTGTGTCTCTCATTAGAAGAGGGACATTAGAGCTGCTGTACTAAGACCATTAACTCCAATGTATCTTTCTGCCAGCCACCAGAAGAGACTACTGAGAACAGTGTGAGAAACGGGCACAGATAGAGAAATCCTTTCCTGCCCTCATCAGACAGCGGTGTAAGGGCTTCCTGAGCCAAATGCTCTGAGCAAGCCGCTATGTTTAATCCTCATAAACATACCTATCCTTCATTAATTTGTCTTCTTTTCTGAACCCATTTGTACTTTTGGCATCCAACGCTTCCCATGGCAACAAGTTCCACAATTTAATTATGCACTGTGTGAAAAAGTACTTCCCTTTGTTTGTTTTAAACCTGCTAAAACAGAATGACAGGATGCACAACAGAATTGCATGGGCAGGCTTAAATGGGAAGATGATGTAGAATGACAATGGAAAATCAGTCTCAGAGCAGAGAAATAGAAATCATATTTGTTTTTGCTTTACTCTGACCACCAGTATGGGGTTAGTTAGTACTTCCTATCATTCCTCTCCCTTTCATAAATAAGCTAATCTACCTGATCAGTGTGAAGAGTTAGAAAACAATCTGAGCTCGCTACAAAAATGGCAACGTTTGTCAGAAAAGCAAGGTCTGCTGTCTTTTTCTCTTAGGGTGGAAAAGATGTGCTGACTGCTGCGCTGGGCAAGGGAAGGCCTCTGAATTTGCATTTAATCTGCTAGGTGATGTGACGGTTAAAGAGGTCAATACGATTTGGGGCTCTCATGGAGATGCACCACAGGGAAAGAACACATGAGCCTCTCTTCCTGGAACTGATGTGCGACAGCATCTGGAAAAGGTGAGCGCAGTTCTCTGCACCTCGTTACCAGGAAGACAAGCTGGAGGAAGTTCAGAGAAGAAGAGCCAACTGTAGCTGTACGCTTGGAAGAACTGGCTGATGGGAAAAAGTACAAAGAGCTGACAGCACAGAGTTTGCTAACCAACACCTAGGGAGTAAGATGATGTAATAACTGTTAACTAACCTTTTAAGTGTAAATCTGCAGAAATGAAAGGAACTAGGTTAGTGCGGGACGAGGGAGTAGCATAAGTGATGATGAGCTTAGCAGAAAGCAAATGTAATAACAATACCTCATCATCCCCTGCCCTGCCTGATGTCTGGTTTTGACCTGGGCGTTCCAGGTCTCAGTGCATGATGTTTGCAAGGAGCACAGGTTATGATGCTCTTGCCCAGCGGAGAATCGTGTGGGCACTGAGTCATCAGCGCTATTGCCTGCGCTAAGAAGGGCTTGGGCCACCTGCTCATGGCCTGGCAGAAAGACCCAGTTGGTGCCATTGCAGTCATTGCTCTGGTCCCAAAAGCAGACAGAAGTGCTGCTCATATTCCATTCATGCTCCTAGCTGTGGCAATGCTGTCAGGACCTCAACTCTGGTTTAGGCAGTCTCTGGATAAAGCATATGCTTGGATGTAAGTTAGGGTGTAGTCAGATATGGAAAGACTGATCTTGTTTGGGCTTTATCTGTAGGTCTGTGTGTGCTCCTAAGAAGCTATTCATGTCCTGAAACACATGGACAGGGAGACTGATGCTTCTAAAGCCCATACGTGAACTAAATATGAAGAAAACCGTAAAAATGTAACTGCAACATGGAATGAAAATGCAACAAGCAGAAAATGAAACAGATGTAACTGCAGCAGGGTTTTGAGGAGTGTACACTGTGTGGAACACCTTGCCAATGTGACTTCCTTCTGCTACTTTCTATGATTTTATGGTTATCTAGAGCATCCTGACTCTTTAGGAATTTACTCTTCAGTGATACAGACAGAGGCATTGACAGGCTGTGGTGCTCTCTTTCCCAAACAAACCCATTTATCTATAGAACACACTTATCCTGGCTAACTGACTTTAACATACATTCTTACAGTTTAATATTTTACAGGTGTCAGATGGGGTGCTATGAAGGCTACATAAAGGGCAAGGTCATGTCTCCCAATAGATTCAGTCCTGAGGTAAAACGTAACATAATTGGAAAGAGATGAAAAGAACAGAAAAGCCACTAGGGAAGCTACAGAAATTAAGTCATGCAGCGAGGACTGGGTTTAGGCACAGCCTAAAATAAAACGCCATGTTTATCTTTAAAGGTAGACAGTTCTGACTTGAATCTGTCCAATTAAACCTGCCTTTACTTACGGTCTTACTTATGCACTTATTCAGTACCCCTGAGACTGCAAAAGAAGACCTTTTTTCAACAAAAAAAAAAAATCTAAAAGTTAATGTAATGGCAAAAGTCAGGCAGAGTTCACCCAGTTCCTCCCACATTGTCAGATGTTCTTCAAAGAATAAATGTGAGCTACCTCTACATTCAGTTTAAATTGGCTAGGTCATATTAATTAATTGGTTAGATCATGTTAATTAATCCTGAAACTTTGATTTGCACTACATTTTTAAAGAAAATTACTAAAATTGTATATATTTCCTGAAGTCAGATTGCACAAATTTGAAACACACAACTACACAGAGGGCAGTGTAGAAACAGTTCTTCCAAAGGGAAGATATATTTTCTCCAGTTAATTTCTAGTACATGTTGTTAATATATGAGGGATCCTGTTCTAATTTGTGGGTCTTCCTCACAACCTACAAAGTCTCTGTCCTGGTGAGCAGCCTGCTTTCTGCATCTCCTCCCTAGATGTTCTACGTATCCAATGAGTATGAACATATTTTAAAAATCCCATGTTTGTTCAAATGCAGATTTCATGTTTGACTGTGCCTTGACACGTGAAGAACAGTGTGGATTGGCATGTGACCCGTATACATAATGGTTCTTGTTGCTCATCATATGAATGACCCTCACAAACTGCAGTGTCTGTCACTGCCATGGAGTCCCTGGAAGCAGACATGCTTTTGAATGGTGGGGATTTGCTGCCTGCGCTGGGGAAAGGGGTCCCAATGTGGGACTCTTTCTCCAGGCATTGCCTACATGTGCCTGCTCCAGCATATGTACGTGAAGAAGCGTGGACTGTAGATCTGCCTCTGAATTACTCTGCTATTACTAATTCAGCAGCTGAGCTGAGCAGTGTACATCCATGAGGATGTAGCACTAAGCTCTGGGTCGCAGTCCCACTGCCTCTTCTCAGCAGCTGTTTATCACCTGCCTGGCTGCTGAGGATACTATTCAGACACCTGTTTGCATCTCTTTATAGTAATTTCGCTGTAATGTTTTAAAGCAAGTATTTAAAATAAACAAAGTACGGTTAGAGATTAAGATTTGGATTAGCATCTGCATGGGGTTTGGCTCTGATGTCATGGTTTGACTTCAAGGAAATATCTGAGCTACGGTTTAGATTCTGCAATACTACAACTCCTATGTCTGCACCCACAATTTCAGGCCCCAGTACTGGGATGAGGTAAGATTATGAGCTGGTCAAACTAAGGAAGGATTGAGAAAGAGCAGTTGTTCTGAAAAGTTTGCCAACCACAATTCTTAAAGTATCAGGAAAGAACTGTAATGTTTTGAGTACAGATTTTACAGATATATACAGGTTTTCTATTGGCATATTTATTTTCATCTCAAGCATGATTTATTTTTTGTTTTGAACAGTGACTTGCCTGACAGGTGATCTTTGCTGGAGAGGGTGAATGAAGCCAGATGTGGCAAAGACCCATTCAGGTTGCTCACCTACACCTTCCTCTGAGCCAGTTTGAGCTCACATAATTTTAGACAGCCAACAGTGAATACAGAACTGAAGCAAGGCTCTGTTTATTGAATGATGCATACTTTCAGAACAGTAAAAATAAAATAACTTTCCAGGTTGGATGTCAATGGCTCCTACATCCCACACATTGAATGGAAGCCATTATACTCCACTTTGACTGGGGAAAGAATCCTGGTTTTGCTCTATCTCAAAATCATGTGGGTTTTCTCTCCACTCCACAACAGCATCATCAGGGGCCAAACCAGAGCTGTGGACAGAGCTGAGCAAGTCAGGAGTCAGTGCTTCCCAATTCTGCACCTGGAAAGGGACAAACTCCATGCAAAGGCCAGGTTAGCTGCCTTTTGGGGAGATGTGGCATCCTCCTGAGTCCCTGTCACAAATCAGAAGTCCTCATCAGCAGGTGCTGAATATTCTCTGTGTAACTGAAAGTGCTGGTACTATGCTGGGACACTGAGAGTTTGCCACTGTCAGGAACCCCTGTATTGTTGTCAGAGCTGGCAGTAATGCTCCTGCCACCTCAGGTGTGAACTAATAGGATATAATTGGCACAATAAGGTCCTCTGGACTCAGAGACCCGAGGCTGGGTGCCGTCTGCGACTGACGCTGCAGTGTTTCATCAGTCGATTCTGGGCTACTCACTTTGCATTACACGGACACCGCAGCTCAGGGGCCGGAGCAAGAGGAGGACGTATGCACCTTAGGGAAAAATTATTCTTCCTTTCATTTCTGCCATTTAATATTGTACTTTATGAGCAACCATGTGCAACCATCAAGGCATATTTTGTCATTCTGTTACAAAAAAATGCACAATTTGCCTATGAAAATCATCAGCTTCAATGGACTCCAAATCCATTACACAAGTTCTGAATTTGTCTCTAAGGCAATTTCTCCACTAGCCTTTTAGTGCCAATTCTACCCAACTATTTTGGCTGCTACCCGTGGAAATAAAGCCTTTGAACAGTTTCTGCACCTGAGAGTCTAGCAATCTATTTTTCAGATGAGGACAGATTTCAGATCCATCCTTCTAACTCCACTGTTAAACAGTCATTAATAGTTAGCTGGATTGTTATTGTAAGCTTCTATATTTGACTATTAACAGCAAGTGCATATGCGTATCAGCTCCAGATAAAACAAACCTACCTAGGGACTGATTTTACGATGACAAAATGATAAAGTTTGCTAAAAAATGTAGAGTGAATCTGTAAGCTCTGGAAAACATTAACAAAAATAACTAAGTAACACTCCCTATTCATACCTAATTCCTACTGACATCAAATTTAGCTGTGTGTACTTTGGACCCATTGGAACTGTTACAGTGAAAAATCTTGCTGCTCAAGACCTGTTTGAAACACACAATATTTTGTATTCTGATTATGCTGTTTCAAAAAGATGTTTTGTCATCACTGTAGTTTAGGCAGATTCTCCATTGTCTGGTATCTTGTTATAGTCATTTATATCAACACAGAGTGGGTGTATGGTAGCCAGCAGTCTGTGTTAGCAGCATTTTATATTCAGTTTGCACTTACGTAAATGATTGTGCAAGATGTGAGATACAGTTCCCTCTGGGAATTATATATGTTTTTGGGTGTAATCTTTACGTGTGTAGCCAACACACAAGAATATAGAGAAGTTTTAACATGTTATAGTTGCTATCACCCCAAATAAATATAATTAACTAAGCAGCTTTCAGTTGCACTCACAGGCAGGATCCAAAACAGCTCATGGTTTGTGGTGGCAGATACGTAGGAAATATGAGCCTGTAAGGAACAACATATTGCTATGGTTTTCATAGAGTTGTTCACCACAATTTCATAATGGTCAGGTAAGGAACTCTTCAGGCCAAGAAAGGGTTAGGAAAGTGTATTCCAAAAACACATTAAAGTCTATGTGGTTTCATAGGATGCTTCTTTGCAATTCAGAAGAAAATTCTGGTGAATTATGTCACACTTCACTTGAATTACATTTATACTCTGTTTTAGAGAAGCTGGTATCACAGTAATCTCTGGGACAGCCAAGTCCAGAAAGCAAGTGCTATGAAGTTGTGTTTGTAATACAGGGCCATGTGTTCCTTCCTTTTACCACAGAGCCTTAAATGTTGCATATCCTACTTTGCAAGTCAAGGTGTCCCAGAAGAGGTATAAACAATATTGGGGGCTAGAGGAAATGGAGGCACCTTACCAATGTGCTCCCCTGAGTGTCTGGCACGTGTTGGCTTGGAAATCCCTGACAAGACCCAAAAGTGCCATTAAAGCTTTCCTGTGGTTTTTTTTTTTTTTCCTCAGAGCTGGTGACAGCATATAGGAAAAGGGCACTTGCTGGTGGCAGCACGTGTCCCATATCCACAAATATTCAGTGTCAAGAAAGAACTGTTCTTCAGATCATCAGAGAGCCGGGTCAAGCCCATGGGTGGTCTAAGCATTCCCGAGGTGTCCACGTCTCTCTGCAGAGGTTTGGGTCTTTGTTTTGCCCAACTGTAAACCACAGCCTCGGGTAGAAGAGCAAAGGAAGAACCAAAGAGGCAACCCCTGGCTGACTTTTTGCTGGATGCTTTCATCTCCTGAAGTTTCCCTAATGTGGGACACCTCGGGTTTTCAGTAGAAGGCAAGAATGTCTAAATACCAGTGAAAAAAATCTGCTTTCTCAATGCTCAGAAACAGCTGAACTTGTTTTGCTGAAACCTTAAACATGCTCAGCATGAAGCAGATTCCCCCAGAACAGAATTTTTTCCACCTGGATTACTTAAATTTGGCAAAATCATAATCAGCTGAATATAAGGATGTAGGATGGAAAATGATAAGCTCCTGCCAGCTCTGCCTATGATAATAGCTCATATGTTGTCCAACACTTTTTAGGCCAAGATGTGTCTCGTTCTGTTACATCTAATGAATGCCTTTAAGACTGACCTGCCTTCATGTTTATTATAGTTGTAACTCACTTAGTAAATCAAATCATGACGGTGAGGAGGAGGAGGAAGATGTGAGAAGTGAATATCTAACAGATGAGTTATCTGGAAGACAGCAGCACCGACCGACATCACCTCACAATGAGTGGTGCCTCTGTCTGGAGCAGTCTGGCTTCCACAGCGCTAGGAAAATCAGAGAAGTGAACTCCCTCCTATTTCCTCCTTGGAAGATATTCAAGGCTGTGGCCTCACCTCTCTTGGAAGAGTCTTGAAATACTTTCAATAATGGGAAGGGGTGGAATGGCTGCGGGCTGGATCCTCTTGGAGAGCACTCTGTAGCATTAGGGAGTGACGTTGCTGGTAGCCTGCTCTGGCTGTTAAAAGATGGACTTCGCTGGACTGCTCACTAATTCTGTGCAGCCAAACACAGTTACTTCAGCTAGGAATGATTCATCTCTGGTGAAACTCTTCTGAAGTCTGCGGTGCCACAGAAGGTGCTATTTTGGGCAAAACTCCCATTTTTAAGAGCACAAACCGGGCAGGTACCATGCCAAAAAAAAAATCCTGTTAGTGGTATCAGAACCTACGAGACAAGGAAAGAGTTCTGTGCTTCGAGGCTCTTCTCACTGGAATAACCACCTCGGGAATCAGAGATCTGTGGTGTGTTTATCGCAGATAATCGGGGGCACTGGTTCTGGAAGCATTAATTTCCTGATTTTCTGACATTTGGGCGGGTTTGTTTGATTTTTAAAATTTATTTTATTTTAACGGATTTACCTGACGACAGACGGGCGCAGCCACGCGCTCCTCTGCCCCCCGCCCCCTCCGCCGTGCGCGCCCGCGGTGCCGCCGTCCAGGTGTTTCACGTTACCGCCGCCCTGTAAAACCCGCTCACGAACACGGTGACACATAAACGCTAAATTAAAGCGGCGCTGCTCCTCCGCCCGGGGCTGGGGGGAGAGGGAGACGCGGCCACCCGCAGCCGGGCCCCGGAGCGCGTCCCCGCTGTCGCTGCCTCCTCCTCCGTGGGGACGCCGGCTCTCCGCAGCACCGGGAGGGAGCCAGCGGCGGCCGGCGGGAGCTCCAGAGCCCCGCCGGGGCCAGTGGGCTGCCCGCTGCCTCCGGTAAGAGCTTCCCCCCTCGCCACCTGCGGCGGGCCGTCCTCGGGGAAAGCTGCTCCGGGCCCCACGCGGGACGGGAGCTGCGAGGCGAGCGAAACAGGCTCAAAGCAGCCGATTAGAGTGGCTGGGCCAGGGGGCATTTGCGGGGCGAACAGCAGCGGCCCCCGCTGCTTCCCCCGGGGAGCCTGTCCGACCTTGTCCCCGTCAAGCCCACTGATTTGGGGGACGAAGCAGCACGTTTGTATCGGCTCCCCCCAGCCTGAGATACTTTTTCTGTCCGCCCCGTCGGGAGCGCGTACCGGGAAGCGACGGGGGAGCCTTGAGTGCCCCCAGGCACCGCCGTCGGGGCTGGCACCGATGAGGGCCCTGATTTTTTGGTTTTTTTTTTTTCTCCTTGAGCTCAGAACTCCTCGAAGGAGGGGGATTTCACAGAAAGCGAAAGGGGAGGACAGGGCCCCGAGGTTATTACATAAAATAATGAGTTCTCCAGCCGATCTCTTCGGGCTGAGCTTGTGCCGGTGTGGGGATGCACACACCCCGTCCCGCCGCCCTCCAGAAATCCCCAGATTAGCAAGAAAATTTGGGGGTGTTTCAAGTGTATTCCAAGAAAATGAATGTGAAGTTTTCTGTTGTGTTTTTTGGTTTTTTTTAATCGGGAGTGTATTTTCTCTCCCTCCCGAGGTTTTTCAGATAAATTGGCGCGCTTTCCAGAGGGAACCTAAAGAAGAAATAATAAAACTATTAAAGCACTGTCTTGGTTGTGCGGATCTTGTGGTGTCTATAGCATCTTCCTTTAAATGCAAGACAGACTGTAAAATCCAGTCAAAATTATATTCATCGCAGCAATATTGGTAATAATGTATTTTATCCGAAGCTGCATTATCTTCCTCACAATAGAAAGTACAAACAAAACGTATGTTCCAAAAGAAAGGGAAAAGGTTTTATTTAATCCAGAAAATAATTAAAATCTCATGTATTTTTATTGGGTTTAGTATCCAGCAGAGTGAAAATATTGAAACTCCGAGACCCCTTGCATTAAAAAGTCACAACTGTTCTATTTTATTAGTTCTGACTGTGTGAAAAAAATTATAAGGACAACATTGAAAAAATCCGGGTTTTAGAGCCCCGAATGGCCATAAAAACAATAAAATCAACTATAAAACCTGCACTAGTGATATTAAAAAATTATGTAGTTCAATAAATGTGACATTTCATGAATGCGAATTTAATAGTCTCCAACCCGTGGAAGGAGGAAGGCTAAA
The DNA here is from genome assembly GCF_036013475.1 of Columba livia. Classification (NCBI taxonomy): domain Eukaryota; kingdom Metazoa; phylum Chordata; class Aves; order Columbiformes; family Columbidae; genus Columba; species Columba livia. Next base: position 17,323,712 of record NC_088607.1, read on the forward strand.
GTCTAACAATTGAATTTGAAAGGGGCGGTGCTGTAAAGCTGCAAAATTAAGTGCTTCATTTTTCTTGTTAGGGATTATGCAGTGGTAGTGGAATGTAATAACTGTGCCATTAAAACTTCCTTTTAACAAGGCCTATTGCTTGTATAAAAGTCAGAAAAGAATAATCTCTTCCTCTATTTATTTGTTTTCTAATAATACAGCAAAACATTTTTTTTTTCTTTTTGCTTAAACTTGTTCTCAGGATTTTGAATCGACAGCTTGTAAAATATTGTGGGGGCCCTCCATACTGCTGCCTTGTATCATGCACGTCGTTATTCCAGAGGGCAACGGGTCATCGGTTTACTGTACATTTATTAAGTAAATCAAGCTGCAAATCCAACACTTCCAGATGAAAACATTAGCTAAACCCCTTGGAAAGAGCAATGCCTGGGAGACTGAGCACAGAGAGAAAAAATAATCAAAACTGTCAGCTCGCTTTACGTGTACCTGATATTTACAAGACACAAGACCACGCTTTAAAGGTGAGTTTTGGCATGTGTTAACAATGTAAAGAAAAAAACCCCAACCTCCCTGTATTATTAAAAATATATATATTTCCATTTCACCAACACCCTTTCGCCTTGCTCTGAGCCTCTTATTTATTAAGATCTTTGTGGGTTTCAACTGGAGACTTTTTTTAAAAAAAAAAAAAAAAAAAAAAAAAGAAAGGCTAACCCAGCACCTGCTATTTCTTAACAGCTTCCCGTGCTCGCTGTCAGCGCGGAGGCGTATGAGGGAGACGGGCGACCCGGCGGGATCCGCGGACACACAGGGGGCACCTGCCGTCGCCGTTCCCACAGAAGGGGGGAAAGCGGCGCCACCCGCTGCCGTCGGAGCGAGTCCCTGGGTGGGTGACGGGGCGCGGGGAAACCAGGGGTCGCCACCCCCTTTCTTCCTTCCCCCCACCAGTCCGGCCGGGAACGGCGCTCGGCTCGGCCGCGGGGCCGAGAGCAGGAGCCGGCGGCGCCCGGACCTAACGCATGTCGCTGACTGAGGGCGACAGGGCAGGAGGAGACACCGAGCGGCTTCTTAAAAATTAAATAGATAGTGCCCAGGTGGCGCTGCTCAGGCCGCCGCGCCGCCTTCCCCCCGGGGCTGCCGGGAACGGTTCCCCAGCGCCGGGGAGTACCCGGCGGGGGCGGCTGTCCCCGTTTACCGGCCAGGGCTGACCGTCGGTGCCCGGTGGGGCGAGGAGCTGTTCGGCATGATTTCCTGCTCCGCGCCTCGCCGGTCACCCGGCTCTGTCCCTGTTCTACACGGCCGCTCCGCCCACGCGCGGCCTCTGCTCCGCTGCCGCGCTCCCCCGCCCCTTTCCCTGTCCGCACAGCCATTCGGAGCGCCCGCGGGGACCCTTCCAAAGGCTCCCGGCGCGTAGCGAACTCCGGGGGGTGACGGGGACCGCGCAGCCGCCTTCTCCGCCTCCTCCCTCAGTCCGGGGCCGAGACACTCTGGAGTGGTCAGCGCTCTCCCTCGTAGGGAACCCCGAAATCCGGGTGACGCTGTGCCATTCGCGAGTAGAGGAGCTGGAGCCGGTGAGGGCAGCGCGGCGCTCCCTGCCCACTGCCGTCGGACCCCCACTCCGTACCCTCAGACTCCCTGCGCGGCGCCCCCGTGGCCCGGGCAGGCTGCGGGTCGCGCCCCTCTGCCTGAGCTCCCCCGCGCTGCTGCGGTGGTTGATTGGCGCCGCGGGGAGTTTGCTCGGGAAGGCGGGGGGAGAGTTTGCCGGCGGGGGGTGGTTTCCCCCTTCCCTGACCGGGCTCATTGGCTAGACGGAGCCGTGGCAGGAAGGGGACAGAGACCACGCGAGCTCCGCCCCGCACCAATAGAAACCTATCGAAGGGTAACCCGAGCCCAGAGAAACCCGCGGCGGCGGTGCCAGCACCCAGCCGCCGCGGTCTGGACCGGCTTTCTGCAGGGGCGACCGGGGGCGCAGGGGGTGCGCGGGCGGCGGCCGCGCCATGCAGTACCAGCCGCCGGGCGCGGCGCCGGCGGCGGCGGCAGCCCTGGGCGTCGGCGTCCCGCTGTACGCGCCCACGCCGCTGCTCCAGCCCGCGCACCCCACGCCCTTCTACATCGAGGACATCCTGGGCCGCAGCCCCGCCGCCGCCCCGGCCCCCCACTCCCTGCCCGCCCCGCCGCCGCCGACGCTGCCGTCGCCCAACTCCTCCTTCACCAGCCTGGTGTCCCCGTACCGGACCCCCATCTACGAGCCGACCCCCATCCACCCGGCCTTCTCCCACCACCTCGCCGCTACCTACGGCACCGGCGCCTACGCCGGGCCCCTCTACTCCTTTCCCCGCGCCGTCGGCGACTACGCGCACGCCCTGATCCGGCAGGACCCCCTGGGTAAGAAATCCCCCCCCTGCTCTCCCCTGCTGCCGCCGCGCCACTCTCATCTCGTCCCCGTCCCGCCGTCGGGAGCATGGGTGGAATGAGACAGTGGCTGAAATTTGCCCCTCTGCTTCTCCGCGCTCCCTCTGTCGCCCTCCGGCTCCTGTCTGATTTACAGTAAAGACACGGCGCGTTCCGGCGCTGGCAGCGAGACCACAGTGCGCGGCCGCGGTGACTCAGATTTGTTTTCCTTCAACCAAGTGACTCTGAGAGTGTCCTTAGTAATGTCGCGTGTGGTTTTGGTGGGGAGTTTTAATTGTGCTGGGAGATCGCATGGCAGATCTCACCCTTTTCCTGCGGATGACTTGAAAAACAGTCAGGAGATCGGCGCCGCTCGCCGGTCCCCCATGGCTCCTCGGTGGGTCGAGTCGGGTGGGGCCGGAGCCCTGGCAGCCCCTTGTCGCCCGCGGTCGCGGGAAGCGTCCCTGCTGCGGGGGCTGAGCCCCGCGCCCGGGCTGCAGCACTTGTTCTTAGTGATTGCAAAACTGGACCTGACTCACCACATTTGTGCAGTGAAAGAGGCTGACCCTTTCCGTTCATACAGGAAACCTTGAGCTCTCGATAGGAGTAAATCTGGTTTCAGAAGCTGTTAAGTGTTTTCCTGGCCGCCTGAAGCAGGCTCTTCCCCGGGAGTCGTGCACATTGCTGATTACTTTATCGACATCCTCAATACAGACAAATTCAGGAAACACTCGACTTCTGATAGCCGGGATCCGTTTTTCTGATATTGTTCATTTCCTCTGTGTGGGATGTGACTTTATGACAGCTAAAATAACCAGTTGCTTCCTATTTTTTGTGTCTGTTTTGCACCAGAATTACTAAAGCCTGACGCAAGCAAAATCTTGAAAAACAATGCAGCAAATTTCAAAGGGTGCAGGCAGCAAGACAGAAAGACAAACAGAGTGACTCAGTGGCACTGGCCAGAGCCTCAGGCCCCGGGACTCGGCAGCGGAGCTGGCCCGCGACGTGTCACTGCCCGCACCTCCGGGCCCCGCACCGCTGCCCCGAGCCCGAGGCTGAGCCTGGCGGGCACCCCGTGGCTACGGGCGCACAAGCCCTTAGCCGGGGCTGGGGGTCTTGGGCCCTTCTTGCCCGAAGCGGGTGCGGGCAACGTCCCTGCTCTGCGCGGGGACCCGAGCAGTGGTGCAGAGAAAGGGAGACGGTTTCTATGGGCCATCGCACTGAAAGAGCAGAAGGAAGCAAAGGTGGTGGTTTGGTTTGGTTTGTTTTTGTTGGTTTGTTTTTTTTTTTTGTCTCTTTGCGAGATAGACCAACAGGAAACACATTGACGGAAATGTTGCCAGAGCCCGTAGAGTGGCTCTAACTGGTCCCTCTGTTCGGCGGAGGTGAAAAATCAGAGGAGGCGAAATATCAGACTAGGAACTGGGGGCAGTAAAATCAGGCGAAGGAAATTAGCGGGCCCTGGACTCGGCGCACCTCCAGGCCCGGGCTCAGGCAGGAGCCGGGGCTCCCCAGGCACGCGTGTCCACGGCCGGCCGGTGACGCTCGGTGTGTGCCTTTCTTTGAAGGGAAGCCGCTGCTGTGGAGCCCCTTCATCCAGCGGCCGCTGCACAAGAGGAAAGGGGGGCAGGTCCGCTTCTCCAACGACCAGACCATCGAGCTGGAGAAGAAGTTTGAGACACAAAAATACCTCTCTCCGCCGGAGAGGAAGCGGCTGGCGAAGATGCTGCAGCTCAGCGAGAGACAGGTGAGGCCGTGCCCGCACCCCGGGGAACTGCACCCCATCCCTGAGCAGCCTCCGCTGTGCGGCTGCTGTCGGCGCATCGGCCCTGGAGACCCGGCCGGCTCGGTGTGGGGCGACTTTGGCTCTTGCTTTCTTCTCGTGGCTCGGGTATGTCTCCTGGCGCTTACCGGCTCTGAGACTACCCTGTGCCTTCTCTCGTTGTCGTTGCTCAGGTCAAAACGTGGTTTCAGAATCGCCGAGCCAAATGGAGGCGTCTAAAGCAGGTACGGGGATGTTTCCGTTTCTATAGAAATAAGTATTTTAATTGTCTTATCTTATGCCGTGCTCGCCTATTCCAGGTTGTATGCAGAAGTCATCTGAAAGGCTGTTTAACCTCTTCACCTTGATTAAAAAGACAAATAATCATGCTGGAATCAATGAGGGCTCGTTCAGGCAGCACTAACGTTAAAAGCTCCTAATGTGGTTCCTATATCAATTATGCCCGGCTTTCACACACTGCCTATTAAAACTCCACGGTAATTGTTTTGTAAACCCATATGTTGTTTAGCCAATTAACGTGGAGAAGATAAGTCATTGTCAGTAAATTACTTCGGCAGTTGTTTTGGAGAAGAATATTTACTGGTCTTTTAAACCACCCTCTCTTAATAAACAAGTCGATTTATTCTGCAAATGTTGAGAGAGGCAGGTACAAATACCTTGCTTGTTTTGAGGAGCTACATGGAAAACTGAGTAGCTTTTATTTACAAATAGTTACAGCATATGAGGCTGAGAGGTTTAAGCGTTTTCCCTTCTCCTAGAAATGGTGCTCAAGCAGGTGAATATATTTTTTTCATGATCCAGAGGGCCCAATCCTGCCCAGCTAGGCCAGATGAAGGCCCTTGGCTCAAAGGTTTGTGAAAAATCCCTGCATTGTGGCCTGAATCTGGCTTCAGGAAGCATGGCATAAACAGCTGAGTTTTACTGGTAAATCAGCCTCTCATATAAAAATAATAAAAAAGGAAAACTAGTCACAGTGCGACACTCTAGAGGTATTTGTTCTGCGATCTTCTCCCGGGTTTGACCCGTACTTCAGTTGATTTTTTTAATAAAATCCCTTTTCCCTGGCAAGAGGTGGGCTGGGTCCGTGATGGTGCCTCCTCGGCAGGGCCCGGCCTGCGCTGCAGTGTCCAGAGAGCTCGCTTGGGATCTCAGCCATTTTAAGTCATTTCCTCCTTTTCATTCGGTTGCATCCACTTCTCTGAGCCCGCACGGTTACGAGTACGTGTCTCTGCCTGCTTTCTCTTTGCTGAGAGTATCATTTCATGCCCCCTAAGGGGACCGGGCTCCCCAGACAGCTGCCAATGCAGGGCTACTCCTGCCTTCGAAAAGGGGTTTTTATTTGGTTTTGTTTTTAATGGTGACTTTATTAATGTTTAATTTTAGCTTAATTAGTAATTTTTTCACGTTTGCTTTCAGGCCACTGATGGATTTGGCCTCCCTCCTTTTACTGTTGGGTGTAATTAAAGAAAGATCAGGGCAGGAGGAAGCTGTATGTCGGTGTTTGTAGACTCATAATAAACATTTGCTTTGCTAAAGACAAAAGTTCAGAGGTTCCTGGGCTTCGGCAGCTCCTGACTCTTTTGAAGTGGCTGCGATAACCATCACCAAGGAGCCTTATTCACGGCAGCAGCCCCTGTGGCTGCTGGGGAGTGGGATCAGAGCCGAGAGTCCCTGCGTGCAGCTGAGCCCTTTTCCGGCCCTGGCCCACTCAGGCAGGTTTATAGGCAGGAGGCCCGGGGAGACAGTGGGACACCTGCCTTTTCCTGCAAGATCTGGAGAAACCCAAGGTGGTTTTTCCATCCAGCACAGCTGGGATTCCCAGGCCTTCTGGCTTCGTGGCCCGTATTCCTGTATAAAGCAGGCTTCTTTCATTGCAGGAGAACCCTCAGGCTACCAAAAAAGAAGAAGTAGAAGGTGCTGACAGTCACAGTGACCAAAGACCGGAGAGCTGCCCGACTCCAGAGCAGAAGGGTAAGGAGGTCTCCCTGGATGGCTCTCAGTACACCCCCTCACCAGCCTCACAGGAGGACCTGGAGTCAGATGTCTCTGACGACTCAGATCAAGAAGTGGACATTGAAGGTGATAAAGGCTACTACAATTCTACCCACTAATGGCCCCATGTGAAGAGTGGACCCTAACTCAGCTTGCACTTTACCAAGGGCTGGTTTGGAAGGATATTATGCTACAGGAGAAAACTTTCACCATTCCACTGAAAAATACCCAAACAAACAACAAAAACCAACACAACACCAAATAGACTCATTTTATAATAAGCAGAGAAAGACAGATATATTTTCTGCAAACAGTCCATTTTTGGCAGTTCTCTAATTTGGTTTAAAGAACATGGTTTGTATTTAATTATTTGTAAAATGTTTTTGTACATTAATCGATGTTCTGACTGGAATATAATACTGCACCCTGTTCTTACTCACAGGAGGTCTGAATCAGCTGCTGTTAGTGATCAGGCAAAACTCCTGATCTAGTGTGGAAGTGAGTATGGACTACAGGACTAAAGCCTTTGTATGTGTAAACCAATGTACTTTAAATAGATTAATTTAAACGCCCTTTGCAAGCAGAGAAACGTTCTGTGAAATAGGGAGGGATTTGACATCCCATGAAGTGCCTTATGCTCACACCCTTTTACCTGCTGTGGTGTTCTCCTCTGAGACATCCCTCCATTCATGAGGTAACCTCTTTGGAGAGATTAATTTTTGCTCTTGTTTGAGATGAAATGTGCCTTCTCAGATTTTTGAGGACTTTTCCCCACAGTCTTGATGGTTCCATTTACAGGGAAAAAAAAAAAAAACCCAACCATATTTTTCTCCTTTAAAATCTCTAGCACTGTTTTTCTACAGATTTCATACTTGAGAAAAAAATGTGGGGAGTGATAGGGCCGTGGTGCAGGAAAGAAAATGGCATCAGCTGTGGGGGATGAGGCACACAGCTGTAGGAAGATAACGCCTAATTGTATACATATCTGCTTCTGTACATACTAGTTTTCTTTAAGTCTTACGGTTTTATACCTCACATTGTTCATATTTTGTACATATTTGTTCAGTGTTTAAAAACAAACAAACAAACCCCCCAAACCTGGTATTTAATTTTTGATGGACTTGTCTGTGAAATAAAACTAAACTCTGCACCAGCCGCCACACTGGCCGTCCAGTTACTGGCAGGAGAAATCCCAAACTTCCCCCTGTGCAGCAGTGGCCCATGTCTGCTGTAATCGGGCTTTTTCCCTCTGGTACCGTGCCGGTCACCGATCACGCTGCAGCCTTCTGGGTGTCCTCAGGCTGCGGGGATCTCGCATGGGCTCATTGCATATTTTTTTGCTGTTCTCACCTTGCCACCTCACGTTTCGGTTTTGCCTCTATCCGCGCCCGCACGGGAAAGGTCTCTGGCGGGAGGAGGAAAGCGTGGTCTGCGAGCTGCGGCTGGAAGCATCGGTGTTTACCCCCGAGCCGTCCCGACTCGGGGCGGGGGGAGCCTGCGGGGGCTGGAGGAGGAGCGGGGCTGGCGGTGCCTGCTCGGGGCCGGGCATCGACCCCAGCCCGGGCAGCCGCTGACCCGCCTGAGTCAACAGTGGTTATTAATCGGCCTTTCTCCGAAATGATGCCGGCCCGTGGGCGCGGGAATGCGCACAGAACCCGGGGGTGCGGGGAAATGCCCCCGGGACCGGGCATCCCAGGGGGGCCATCCGCACGGTTCAGCCCGCACCGTCCACGTCTTCCGTCCCCCCCGGGTACCACAGAGGCTTTTAGTGCCAGGAAAGGACTTTAGGGAGCAACAAATGGCAACTGTGACTAGCGAATAGGGACGGCCCTTAGGGCAGCCGGCGTGTCGCATCTGAGCAGGTTAATGCTTCGAGAAACAGCTGTGTTTTCTGAATTACTGAGTGGCTTTAACTTTGGTTTATTCTATTAAAACTGCGTTCGTGAACGGAGCCCGAAAACATGAAGTAAACTGGGCGGTTCCGTTGCCACCTGTTCGTGCGCGCCGGGAAAAGAGCGAAGCCTCCGGCCGACCCCTCCGCCCCGCAAGCCGCGGTGCGTGCGGGGTGAGGAAATAATCCTCGAGAGCAGAAAACGTGCAGTGGGGCTCTGCTGGCCAGGAAAACGCGTTTCCATCTTTCACATTTTCCCCTTCTCTCAGCGTTTCTGTCGCGGGTCTCGGCCCGGGTCCGGACGGGAACGGGAACAGCCCATCGTGAGTCTCCGGGGTTGAGCCGCAGGAACTGCGGAAAGGTGCCGGGCGCAGGGCGGGGGGGCGACACACACTCGAGCAGGGGCGTCCCGGCCTTTTCCCTTTAATCTTTCCTTCTCTTGTCTGCCTGTTATGAACAAGATCAGGTAGCATGAAATTTGCTTTATCTCTTCAGGGCGGGTTCGTGTTACGGCTGTGCTTCCGCGCGGGGACTGGCACACGCGTGGGACAGGGCCACCGCGAAGGGTGGGTGGCGGGGGGAAGCCCGCGGGTGCGGGGCCTTGGATGAAGTCCAATAAACCCCATTTCTATGAGGGGCGATGCCGGCATCGCCCGGGCAGGGCAACCCGGGAGCCAGCCGCGCTTATAGACTTGCACGGCCCGATAAAGGATGGCGGGGGGACTCTGCCCCAAGCACAGCTCGGGTTTGTGTTCATGGAAAGCCGGGCTCGTTAAACCCCGGCGCTTTCCCAGCGGTGTCAGGATTTGGCGGCTACCTGAAGGTGGGGAGGGCAGATGCATCGTCTGCAGTCGCCGGGACGGGATGTGGATTTCAAGGTTGTCAGGACAGGTGACAACAGAGCTGTCACCGAGGCTCGGTGTGGAAATACCCCTGCTCACCCATCCACCCGGGGAGGGGGGCTCACGGCTTCGCGGCGCCGAGGTGAAACATACACAGGGGTGGGGGCGGCGAGCCGCGGGCTGGGCTGCCGGCTGCAATTAGAGAAATACACCCCGGCAGCTGTCCCTGACGCCTGAAGCCCGTTTCCACAGCGGGGGACACCCGTGTGGGGATGCCCGCGGCGGGGCGGGCGAGCGGCTCTCCTCGGCAGGAGAAAAACAGCCGAAGCACTTTACACCGTTCGGTAAAAACTTCGAGCCCCTTCCGTGCCACCCTTCTTTTTCCTATTTGTTTGCCTGTTGGCTATTTCATGCCGAACTAGCACGTATGACCTTTCCAGCACAACTCCCGTCTTGTTTTCGACTCTTTTATCAGCCGATTCAACTTGAAAATGGTTATCATTTAGCAGAAAAACAAACAGAAAAGCACATTTTTGTAAGCAAAACGTTAATGATTGGAAGAATTGCACCAATTTCAGCTTGACAGTGTGTGATTAATCCTCCGGGTCAGATACTTATATTTTTAGTCATTAGGTTCGTCGGCCTTTGATATGCAGAACTGTTTCTAGCCTAATAGGCTATCGACCCGGCCGCCCATGTACTTTGACTCCTCACACAGCGCGGCTGCCCGGAGCGGGCACGGCCACCGGCCCCACAGGATGCCTGGGCTGAGGGGGGCCGGGGGGGCCCGTCCCAAGGAAGGCAGCCAGTGTCACCCGTGGAAGCGAGCGGGGAGCTCCCGTGCTCCGCGAAGGCTGCCCGCACGCAGGGCAGGGCGAGTCCTGCTCGGCGGTCGGGACACGCGTGGAGCAGCCTCGAGTGGTTCCGCGGTGTGGGGGGGAGGGGGGAGGAGGAAAGCGGTTGCACATTCGCGATCCCGGACACTTTAATCCTTCACGCCGAAACGTCCAGAACATCTTTTATTGCACAATAATAGGAAATAATAACTTAGGGCTCCTAATTGTTCGTTTTCACTTGAAAAGGACCTTCCTCTGGTCAGATCGGGTAAATGGAGGGTTTACCACTCCGTTTAGTGGACAACAATAAATGATGTTAGGCCCCGAACAAATCTGCTGTTAGATGTCTTCTCAGAGGACAAAAAATAAGACAGACAAAAAATCTGTGCATAGGTGTGAGTCTTTCAGCTATGCATATATATATATATATATAAAGGTTAGATTTTAAAGACAAATCAGCTTCCCGTTGATGTTTAATGACGGTTTGGGCTTAGCAAGGACAGAAAGATTTTATCCGGCTCTGTAGGTGACAACAACTGCTTATCAGAGAGTCTTTGCCAACCGTGGAGTCTCTGTCTTCTTCTGAATCATAGACTTTGTTGGCTTCAGGCCTTACAAGCATAGGAGATTTTTCTTTCTATTTATTCAAAACGGAAAAATAATGTGCATTTCTAAAATATTTCTGGTGGTGCATGCCAAGGCAAAAAATACTTGACACAATCATGAAAAAAACTCATCGTGATAACTTAATGGACTCCATTTCACAACTCCATTGTTTAACAGCTATTGAAAAATTAACACTAAAACTAGGGAATCTCAAGCAAGTCCAAACTGTGTTATTTGAGTTACTTGGATTTATACCAGCAAATTATTATTTGGTGGACCCTTTCAATTGAGTTGGTGACTTGTGAATTTTCCCTTGAATATCAGATACCCACCCATGTCATAAGGACATAATCTCTAATGGGACTAATTAAAATGTAGATTTTTTTCCTAACAGAAAAACAGATACTAATACCCACCCGTGTCATTAAGCCTTAATAATAAATAGAACTAATTGTCTTTGTTGTTTTGGTTTTTTTTCCCCTCCATATAAAAAGGGCCTGACATGAAGCGGTCAGAGAGGCTGGGCTCATGCTTATTCTTCAGTTGTAGTAGTGACTTTTTTGTTCTTTCTCTTCTTTCCTGAAAGTATTGTTTAAGATGTCAAAGATGCTAGTACAATTCTGGGAAACAGTTACTCTAAGTTATTCATTCTCCAGTCAGTTTCGTAGAAGCAAAACAGTATAAAGAAACATATTAATGACTAAGAATATATCTGCTGACTTTGTAGAAGACAATTATTGCAATGGGTATGTGTGCATGCATGCAGGCTAGACTTTTTCAAGTAGCTGTTTAAAGGAGTAGATTAGATCGAGGGTTTTGTCTGAGTACGTTCCAGTAAAACGAAGTCAAAGTCAAAACCAGTTGCTGTCTGGTGGCCTGTTGAAAATGAGTGGGTGCTCACAGTCGACTCGAAATACTGATGCTAAAGACACATAGAACTTTGAGTTTGTTGGTACAATTTAGGCAAATGAATTTGGCTAAAACACTGAATGAGCATGGAAACAAACAAACAAAAGCTACCACCATCTCATCAACTGTAGGGAAAGGGCCATTTCCAGGAGACCTAATTCAATCAAGCTTATTTAAGGACTAAAAATCCCATCTGACAAACACAGACCTCAGTACCTTTAACCTGATTTTAACAGGCTGAGTTACAGTCAGCCAGGAGCCTAGACTATGACCTGCTAAAAGTGAGGAGCAGATGATCTTGATAGGCTGTTAGTAGGTTTTAGTTTTGAAAAAATAGTGCCTGGCTGAACAAAATCTACTGGAAAAAGGAATATTTTTCTCTTGTTGTGTAGACAAGGCCTTCAGGGTTTCTCCACGTGCCAATCTGTGCCACCGCTTTGAAGACCTCTGTGGAGAAACTTTTTATTGATTGTTTCCTATGCTATAATTCTCTTTGGCTGTTGCAGTGGGACTTCCCATGAGTGTGGCATGTCATTTCAAAAAGTATTCTGTCATTGTCTAGACAGGTATAAAAGTTGTATTTTTAGAATGACTTAGTGAACACTTTTAAACACCTTTTAGCACTTGAGTTGTCCTATCTATGCAAGGTTTCAAAATGTGTTATTCAAGCTGCTTTAGCTAGTATCTTTAGAAACACAACTTTTATCCTAGTCTAGACATACTGAAAAAGAGTGATTGTCCTGGGATACACCCACATGAGGGTACAGCCATTTTAAAATGAGTCAGGATCATCCGCTACCATGCAGTTGTATCTCAATGCCTTACAGCAGCGATCGGTTAAAAGGGGAAGAAGTAACTTTGCTTTATACACATCATTTCTTCTACTTCCTTCTCTATATAGGAAGGAACCCGCTTACCCAGCCAGAAACCTCTTAATCTAGCACACAGAGTCCATCGGAGAGCAGCTCCGACCTGTTGTAGACCTAAGGTACAGAAAAACCCAGTTCTGTAGAAGGGTGGGTTAGTGGCTGATGTTACTCACCAGGGACTTGTCTTCCCTGTTGTCACCAGAACCTTTGGTTCTGCCAGGGGAGCCTTTTCCACACCTACCTTAATGAAAATAGCTCAAGTTGGTGTAAGCATTTTAAAGCATGGTAACACTTTAAAGAAAGGTCTACACTAACTTGGTTTATTTTGGCTGATGGGTGTTTGAGCTCTGCTGGCACACTGGAGAAAGTTTTGCTAGTTGGGGGAATTTAGTCAGTTAGTTCTGGGCTCCTTGGCTAGTAAGACACCAGATTAAATTTCACTCTGAGCATGTCAGTGCCAGTTAGATGCGAGCAGGAACTGTGAATGAGTTGCTCTGTTGGCTGAAAATGAACACAGAGCTGTATAATTCGGGGTGGGAACAGCTGAGCAGGAGTTGTGCTGCCAGTAGAAGAGGCTTCAGGGGCTCAGAGGCAAAGAGAGCAGTGTCCTGGTGCAGACAGTGGAGCAAACCAGGAACTTCTTCTGAAGTTCGTCAAATGACAAAGAGAAATTTGCCAAATTATTGTTTTGGGTGAAGTTCAGAATCTGCTCTGGCAGCAGGCACCAGCCTGTAGCTTTCCATCGCAGTAAGATTTTGAGGTAAGGTAATGGTCAGCATACCCTGCTAGGAGGTGGATGGGGTCCATCCTGCTGAGCTAAGCCCATTTCCCTGGCTTTGGCCTATGGAGGCTGACCCAGGCAGCATTGGTGGGGTCACTGATATCGTGCCTCATACAATATCATCTCCTTGGTGCAATAACATCCCCCTAAGCCTCTTGCACTGAGTGAGGCAGTCTCGTTTTGTTCAGTCCAATCACTAGTCACTTTTGAAAGTCTCAGTCAGAGCTGCATGCAGGTGGCTTCATGTTATTCATGGTTTCCCATACTGTGGTATAAGAAGACAATGCTGACACTGCAATAACTGTATAAAAGACACCCATTTTCTGCCAGTGCTAGTCTTGTAATGAATATTGTTCATGCTTGGCACTGGCTTGCTCCGCCAGCTACCTTCCCCTTCCCCAAACTTTTGGGAGTGTCTTGGCAGTCAGAGAGTACTTGTAGGAAGTGCAGGTGGTGAATATCAGCATATATTAGAATATATTTTTGCCTTAATTTAAAAACCCTTACACTGGCAAATCCCTAATTTACCTGTAATGTCTCCATGATGGACTGCAGTTTTTCTCCCTTTTTAACCATTGCCTGATATTTTTTACTGTAACAAAATATGGGCTGCCTGCAGGTGAAAACATTATTGCTAGAGAAGGGAATTACGTTACAGATGCCTGCGGGTGACATGACGCCAGAACTCCTCTGAATGTAATGTGTGGTGGGGTACAGCTACTCAATTTCAGAATCTTTTGCAAGGCAGTGGAAATTCCTCATGCATCAGGTAATAAATATCTTACACTCAAAGTTGTGGTTGGGGCGGGCAGTTTATATTGATCCATTATCAACAGCTCCAAAATGAGATTCCTGTGTTGTAATATAGCCCTCGGAAGGGGTTTCCTGACAAAATGATTTTATGTTCTTGTGCGGTTTTTTCCAAATATTATACATTTGCCTCCTGACTGTCTCCTGAACTATCAATCACATGATTCATTAACATAACCTGCACAGTCTTATTTCCTATATATCTAATCAATAAATCTAGCACTGCCAAGTGAAGCACACATGATTATATTTTAAAACATAGAGTATTAAGTTATTTGTTGTTTGCACCAGAACAAATGTAGGATAAATAATGCCATTAAACAACAAATGAATTAAGGCCTTATTTTTCCTTAGTTACTTACGGAATCTGCATTACTACAGACTTTCCATTATTTGCAAATTACACCAGACTGATTGAATAAATGCTTTAAAATGGGTCTTGAACACTGGTTTAGAAGCACAGAGGAAGTGGTTTCTTAGACAACTGCTACCCACATATCGATTTGATAACAGGGAGGTGGAGAGGCGAAGATGATTATGTTGATGTACAGAGCTGTTGATTGTTTAATTGAAGGTAAAACTTTTAGCTTCACTAGTCAATTACCTGATCTCATTAAGTTCTTAAAAATCACTAAAATACCATCCTGGCTGAAGCAGCTGCGCTTTGCTACTATATTGTCTAAAGCATTAGGAAAATCATTTGCTAATGGGGATTTACAAGGGTAAACATGTGATATTTTTAGCATCCGAATAAGCTTTCCCTGTGTGCGAGATCCTGAGTGACTACCATGCACCACGTATGTAAAGGCAAAGACAGATAGGAAATGAGTTTTTATGTTGGCTTAAATGAACTGTAAACTTCTAAATATTTTAAGGCTTTGTCTATATATTCAAACCTTTTCAACAGAGTAGAAGGTAGAAGAACAAAATCACAATTTCTTGACATTAAAGCTGTTTCAAATATAAATATAAGAAGTTGTTCAGTGTCTGGCACAAACCCGAGGTTGTTTTAAGGATAAATGTGAACTAAGACAGCATTTGGCATCCCCGTGGAGGAAGAAGCCCCGGGCTGTGAAGATGTTATAGGTGACAACATGGCACCACAAGATAATGGTGACCGGAAGACCTGGGAGCAGCAAGGACGGCTCATCCTGTGCCTGGCTTTGTTACTTTGGGAGTCACTGGTAGAGGGCTTTGCATGGCACCTCCCAGATTCTATATGCCACAGTGCACGCAGTACTGACATAAGCACTGCTAGTAATGTGTGGCATTTTATATATTTCCAAACATCACATGAACACATTCTTCCAGGTTAACACATTTTCATTTTGCAGAAAAGGTAGGTGATCAGTCAACAGTTATACAGTAATGTGAGAAGCCCTTTCCAAACCTACACGGCAAGAGTTCTGCTTCCTTGCATACTTTTGTTTGTTTTGTTTTTATACCAGTTCACAGAAAAAGAGCTGGTTTCCTTGCAGGAGAAAGAGTCTGGGATTAATTTCTTCATCCTGCGAACAGTGTGACTTTAGTCATAAGTATTTGATGAACTCTCAAATGAAGCTAGAAATGTTTTCTTCTCAGTGTAAAGATGTAACAAGAGGTTATGTATCAAGAAAGAATATTTCCCCCGCCTTTACAAAGAGTTAATGGTAGATATTAGTAGTTGAGAAATAATTAAGAACAAATTGAGTAACACCAGGTCTTTCCAGGTTTTGAGGTTATTCCCTTATGGCTGTTTCTGTGGAAAAATGCATACCACTTACAGACTCTTTGGAGTCAAAAATGCCTGTCAAAATATGAAGGAACAAAAACACACTGATGAAGAAAAGTGCCAGCTCCCTAACTTTAGAGCACATGCCCCCAAACTCCTCAGGAAATGCAATTACTATTTTTCAATAGTTATTTGTTATAACTCTAAGTTCCCATGGATCAGTAGCTCCCCAAATACCTGTATTCCTGTTAGGTTTTTAGGTACCTGAATGGAAGTGCAAAGTGCAAGGCAAATGAAACTGCTAGTGTTGCATTTTGAGGTTATGTAAATTTGGAACCGGATTCTGCACAAGGCATTGATATAAATTATGAGATCAACCCCAAATTCAAGGGCATTTCATGTTACAGTAGGTGCTAGCAGGTATTTTATGTGGTAACACAAACAGTGGCATCAAAATGACAAAAAAAGACAAAAATCACTTTTCAATAAGAGAACATGTCTTATCTATTGAAGTCTTTCAGACTGCAAAACTACTCAGGGTCTGGTTTAGTGTTGTGGGGTTTTTTTTCTATTTTTTATAGACTGGCTATGGCCTTTTCAAGGTGTGGGGAGGGAGATGTCTCAGTCCTGCACCGCTCCGTATTAACTGTGGAATTGGGCAGAAAGAGTAGGAGCTGTGTAGATCTACTCTGTGATTCACTTGTACTGTCAAGCCGGACAAGTCTGTTACACCAGTGTTATTGTGATCAACTGTCTGTCCAAAATGTTACTGAAACCTTTCTCAGGTTTAAATAGCACAAAGCCATTTCTGAAAGGGGTAGAGCAAGTATAACTCGGTTTACTATCGCATTTTCTGGAATGATTACAAATTCAGCTGTGATTTGTTTACAGGAACAATTCAACCATTTAAAACACTGATTTGAAGGCATTTCTTGGAGATAGCTGCTATCAACAGTGGGTTGACTTCCTACTTGGTAAGAGGGCCAGCAAAGCCATCCTAGTGGAAAGCAGAGCCTGGACACTCTCTTCTTAGCAGAGCCCTGTACCATGGGAAGTCCTGCAGAGATGCTCTGGGCATAGCCAGCGCAGGAAAGTGCCCAGGGCCAAGTATTTGCAGAACTGTTCTGAACTATCGTTCTGCTCAAGGTCTTTGTGGTTTTGAGATAAGAAACTGAGGAAACTGAATAAAAGCAACTACCCACCAAAAGAGTGAGCTCTATAAGAATATCAGTTCTGTGTGCAGCCTCCTCCCCCTCACAGACGCGCACACAGGAGGAGGCTGCCCGGCTGCTGTTGGTAAACAACTTCTGAGCTGTTTGACTGGCATTAAAGTTCATGCAGCTTCTTAAATGCTAAATACCTTCTAACCTGCACCCTGAAGGACAATGGCGATACACGGCTGTACAAGAATCCTTTAAAGAATAGAACAGTGGAGGAGAACTATGGTGTAATTTTCTTGGATATAACAAGTATTTAATTCTGAAGTCCATACTTTTAAGGTCTCCTTACTTTTGTGGTGTTGTGTTTTTTTGTTTGTTTGTTTTCCTTCTGTGTTTTTTTTCAGTGATTTTTCAGTTTATTTTCAGAGTATGAAGAACTATTTATCTGCTAGTGTGCGCTACACCAAATCCTGCAGGTTGCACTTAATAGTGATTTGTGTGGCAGACTTAGCTCGGAGTGTCAGCCTAAAGAGACCTTTTCCCTAATTGATTTATCAACACATTTCCTAAAATGAAGATGGAAAGTGATGACTTATTTTGTGTCTTTTGTTCCTTTTTCATTTGCGTTGAACTCATGCTGTGTTACACAGCATTAGATTGCATTTAAGTTTTCTAAAACGTTCTCTAGAAAAGGAGCAGTTACAGTGCAGTATAGTTTGAAGCTATAAGAGTCTGAAGTTATAGTATTTGACAATAAAACACATTTCTCAAACTTCTGCCTTCCAAGATTCGGCTAAAGCATAATGCTGGGAATATAATGCATAATAAAAGAAGATATTTCAGTGATTTGTGAGGATTTGTCTCATTCTATTAACTAGCCTATAAATATATGTACATTTAAAACCACAATTTCCTCACGCCTATTAAGATCAGTAATATATGATACAAAAGCACTGAAGTTTTTTACTTTATCTCAGCAGTTATCTTTTTTTCTAATTAAGTACATCTTATTCCCAAGATAATAAACTTTCTGACAAACCTTTTCATGTGATCACTCACAAATATTAAAGCTTTTAATAGTCATATCATTCAGTGCTTATATTGCCTAGCCAACATTTACTGTGAAACTATTAATGTCCTGCTTTTAATTTATAATGATACTAAAATTAAATTAGCGATATGGTCTCTTACAACGTCTGTCTCCAGATCTAGAGGACTGTTTATACAAGCAATCAGGGAAGTTAGCTGTTCACTGGCAGGGCAAGTGTCTCCAAATAGTCTCTGCAATAACATATGAGCCGCTGCAAATGGAGGAATATGAATTAAACATATAGATTTTGCACTTGTTTCCCTTTTGCCTCCCCCTTTTCCTTGGCATGTTTGCTAATACATTTGTAAAGTCAGAAATGGCTCCGAATGTTGAGCGTTAATTAGACGTGGAAACTGGAGCATAAAATAACATCTACATTTTGTCCTTTTTAATCAAGAGGAAATGCTCTAATGTTGGACTTAGATTTAATGCACAACTAAATATTTGACTCATTATATATTATGTCAGTAGATAGGCTCGTATTTATCACAGTTTTCAACACTGGGTCTTTAATGCCTCATTTGACATGATTTTGTCAGTCCCTGGCAGAAAGCTGATAAACTGTCCATTTATGCCATTACAGCTGCCTCTTATAGCACTGTGCTGCTATGGAGAGGAGTCAGTTGTCATTTCCTCAAAACCTTTGGTTTTGGTAATTTTATAACAGGTTGATCTTAAAAGTTCATTTGGCTCTACTACAATGGATAAGTTCCAAGCTATAAATCAGGTTTTAATGGTACAAAAATGGCTTAAATTGACTGAGTGGCCAAAAGTTATCTAAATACTGCACTCTTTCTGTCCAGGTAGCTGCAGATGGGGTTAAAATTACTGCTGGACTTCCATTTCTACCCTTATTTTCAGTTTATTTTCTTTAGGGAATTTTTTTTTTTTGCTTAGGCATTTTTTTCATTTTTATTTTTAGGGGTTTATTTGTTTGTTTGTTTTGGTGTTTCTTTGTGAACAGGTAGCAAGAAATAAGGTTTTCCACACAAAACGGCAAAGGTGAAATAAACCAAATTATATGGACTCTGCTGACCAGATAAGATGATTCCAGAAGATCCTCTAGCTCTACAGGTGTGTGCTGCTACCCAGGCAGGGTTGTGCTAATGGGCAACACATTACCCGGCACCCCAACTCTCACAGACAATGTAGATATGCCAGCGCTGGGCCCGGAAAATCTGTATCGGGAATGTCATTAGTCCTACTGACTTCTAGCATATTACTTGCCATTTCCATTAGGAAGGGCAGATATAGGCCCAGCTATAGATGTATTTGAGATTATGAAAGCCACCTATGTTGTCTGAGATAATGGAAAACCAGGTATGAAACAGTTCAAACCGTTCCTCTGGATCAGGGCAGGTTCTCAAGTTATACAAATGCTGTGCTACGCTCCTCTTGTAAAGTCCAAATTACATCAGGACTTGTTATAAATGCAGCAAAACTATTTACCATTAATGTCTAATTCACCTCCTTCTTTCTTCGTGGTTTTATAAGTGATAACTGTATCACTGACCCACCGAGGGGGATGCAGCACTGCTGGGATAGCTGTGACAGCATGTGTTAAAAAAGAGCTGGGGATTTCTGTGGTGCCTTCCACTTCATGTGGCTCTGCTTACAGAATGAGAGATTTACCAGTTTTATCAACATCGGTAAAATAGTAATAAAAAGGCAAGTGCAATACCAGCAAGAAGGGCTACTCGACTATGCAGCGCTTGATCCCTCACCCGCCCTGGCAGGTGACGGCTTCCTGCAGGGCTGGCTGAAGCTCTGTTGGAGAATTAGTGAGTGGCTGCACAGCAGACTCTGTGTTTGGTGTAGTAACTCCATTAAAAGTATGAAATGTGTGTCTATTTAGGAAGTCTGGCACATTTTTACAATTATCTAAATGAAATGAATTGCAGAATTTCAAGTCAAACCTGAAGTTTGCCCTGTCTCGAGAAGTGCAAGGACAATCAAGCCACTGACTTGAGAAGAGTACAATTAACCCAATTAACCCTGCCCATTCTCTTTTTTTTTTTTTTTTTATTGATCCCATTAAGCCAGTATCAGCATCTGCATGAGTAAAATGAGCATTTACCTTTGGTGACTGGCTTTTAGCAGGGAAAATATGTGGAAAATCAGCTGCTCAGGAGATTGAAAACAGTGCCCCTTTTTTTTTTTTCAGGCATAAATTAATTTTTGCCCCACCAAAACAGAATGAAAAATAGTTCCAGCACTGACAGCTTATATTCTATAGATATGTCCAAAACCTGAGGACTATCTGTTTTAAGTACTTTAGTTGCCACTTATCTCTGTTTCTGGCCAGTCCTTCTCTATGATGAGAGTGTTCAGCCATCACCAGCCTGACAGTAGGATAATCCTTTGCTGGAACCAGTGGTGACTTCAGCAACAGGGTTTAATTTCTCCCTCTGCTTTGGAGAGAGCAGAAGATGGGGAAACAAAACAATTTGCCCAGTCCAGACCCACTAGAAGGTGGGAGGAAAGTCATATGTATTTGTGCCTACTTGCAGTCCACCCACTCCTTCCTTCCCTGGCCCACCCTTCCGCCCTCTGCGCTGTCCCCAGGGGCACAGAGGCTCTGCCCTGCGGGTGGCAGAGAGTCCTTCCTCCCTGCAGGGCCTGGGAGGAAGGGAAAAACTGCGGGGGGCGGGGGAACAGTCCTGCAGTGCTTCTCTGACTAGGAAAAGAAGTCAACTGTGCCTCTAAAAGAAATAAAAAAGAGCTTCCCTCTTACCTATGCCAACTTGTGTGCTACGTGTTTGACAAGTCCAGGTAGCTGCCTTGTTCTTATGCCTCGGGTCTACCAGTTGGAGCTACCAGTTCTCCAATATAACTCATGTTGCTGGGTCATTCCCAAGGCAAAATTACCTGTGTGGTGGGTTGGAGTTAGCACTTATGCTAGCATAGAGATTAACATTCTCATGGGGACTTGCAGGGGTGGCATCAGCCTCTGGGACCACTGGAACAGCACCTTCTGTTTGCTGACCTGGCACGAAGGCAGCTCTTCTGTGCTCAGCAGTGCCAGTCAGCCTGTGGGATCAGCACTTTATTCACATGAAAGACCTGATGTCTTTGATTCAGTACTTCTGTCTTTCCAGGATGATGACACCAAAGCAAAGGTCTCTGTGATCTCACTGCCTCAGCAGCTTTCACGTGTGAGGTTAGTACACAGAGAGTCGCCCCTCTGGCATCTATTTACTCAGTGGAAAGGGAGCAAAGAGGGACAGACTTGCCCAGGGTCGCACAACAGAGGTGTCGCTGACTCTTCATAGTGCACCGTTCATTGCACCAGGTTATGGAGTTCATTTTCAGCCTTGGTTCTTGCTGTTGTGGGATGAACTGAGCTTTCATTAAAAAAAAAAAAATAAAATCCAAAGATCCTGTAAATGCAACATCATTGTCAAAGAAAAATTAGAGAATGTGCAACTAAAGGACTAAAAGAATCAGAATGCAAATAAAAACCTATGTGAGATGTAGAACAACCATGCTTTTCTCAATTTCCCAAGTTTTCTGGAGCAGGGGATCTCATAGTTTTACCATTGTTAACAGAGATGGTGAAGGTTGTGCTTTGAAGTCCTCTAACTTGCTGAAGATGCTCTTGTTCACATGAACGGTTCTCAAGGCTGCCCTGGCCACAGCTTTAATGGTATAATGGTGTGGGTGGAGGCACCCAAAATAACTGTAAACCAAGGGCAGGAAGAACTCTCCTAACTCATCAAATCTAGTCTTCTGTTCTCACAGGCATCACGATCTTGTTATATAGATCACTGGAGGGGTTAAAAGGAACTGCACTAAAGTCCTACAGCTTCTTTTTTCCACTCCTTGTCCCCTTTAATTTTCCACACAACCCCTGCTGCTGGTGGTATGCTTATTAGCTGATGGGCCAGCGTGTTGTTTGGCCAGGATATTATTTATGCAACTGCCATTTAGGTGGGACAAGTGCAGGACCAAAACTCAGAAGTCTACGTACTCACCTAACAGAGCAAAGCAGAAGCTGAAATACCCTGACTAGGATGAGATCTTCAGAAGCATTTGGTGTTGACCTAACTGCATCCACTGAATTTCAGAATAAAATCCTTCCCTGCTTCAATGGTGCACAGAACCACCCAGACCTGCTCCTGTCAGCACCATTTCGTCAGCTTAGTCTTCCAGACAGAAAATCAAAGGAAGGGTCATTCTTAGATTAAGTTCATAGATTTAGATTAAGGTTATAATCTCAGGCATACTCAGAAAGAGTAAAGAAGTAGCCATCAGGCTGTTTTACACACTTAAATTTAAAAACCGTTCAGATTTGTTTGAACTTTAAAGCAAATCTCTTTAAAGCAGATGAGTTATTTTTACTTTGTTTTTCTAATTAAACACCAAGAGACACTGTTCCCCACATGTCTCAATCTTGTAAGTGCTTACTGTTTACCCAGGCACATGGAAGGACTGAGAAACAGATATGATTATGTCCTTGTCTTCTAACACTGAAATAAATGAAACACACACATTGGTTTTGTTACACAGTGAGATCAAGTATGGTCCTCTGTTAGGGCATAAAGTGCCTCAAAACACTGTAGATTGAAATCTGCAGGTCTAATTTCTGCTGTATTTAATTTTTTAAATTACAGATGCTACTAATTCAGGCCTAGAATTAGGGTGAATAACTATGCAAGGTGTGCAGAGTGATGTGAATTACAATCTTCATACTTGAAATTTGTCGTGTCTGATGTAAGATGACAAAGACTTCCTTTAACCTTCCCACCCAAGGCAGAAAAAGCTGCTCTACTAAAGGGAATAAAGTAACCTGAATTTTAAATACTACATATATATATTAAAATGCCAGGAAAGCAATGAGCATGTTTTGTTTACATTCAATGTGAGGCTTACTTAATCCTGTTCAGATATGTTGGATAACTGTGTTAAACAATGTCTTGGAAGGGGAAAATATTGTGATTTAAAACTCATTATGTAACATCGGAACTGCCAATTTTGTATTGATTTAAAATTAGAGAGGCATATTTATAGCACTTTTCGATAACATGTGCTAGAAAATAAATTTGCTGAATTCACAGTGCAGGTGAAGTATGAGCATCTAATAATCTCTTCATGTTCCAGCACAGAGAAAGGAAAGCTAAGCTTAATAAAGTCACAAACCCCACAATTTCTTAGAAACCATGGTCTGAATTCTGCCTCAGGAAATGACAAGCCTACTACTCACCTACCATGAACAAAAATAAGAAACACCTGTTGTCTCTTTGTTCTTAACTTAATTTACTCCCTCTGGCCACATTTGCTCTCTTGCTTTCTTCTGGAGAGGTGGCAGGAGCAGAAGTTAAGTCCTTCTAGCATTTTTGATGAAAGAAGTAGGTAAGTGTATACAGTTGTAAGATGCTGCTTCAACTTGCTCTGTTTTTTTTTTTATTAATTGTTTTGTTCTTGCTCTCTTACTTAATTATCCAGGATAGCAGGTAACTGCTGGAGGATACTTGCTTATGCAGACTCTTGGTCTGGCCCCATAAGACCATTTTTATGTTCTGAAGTCATTACTCTTTTATAAGAGTATAAAGTCTAATCAGTTGGGGGAACTTAACTGTTTTGTATTTTTTTATCATCTTGCTGTGACAAATATATTCCTCACGAGTTTATGTTCAAGTTAAAAAAAAGTAATGTAGATTCTCTGTAATTTTGGGGGCAAGAAAATCAAAGCCCTGTGTCTTCAGTCCCGTGACTGAATGTGTTTCAGCTGATGACACGTTGGCTTCTTCTGAAAAGTCTCTTCAAGGTTATGAAATAAAAAGGAAAAAGTTCTGGCCACTGCTCATCATAGGGGTTTCTTGTAAAATAATTCACATCAAATGAGTATTGCTTCCTGTTACGACACAACTGGCCGAAGAAAAATGGAGCTAGCGTGTATCTGTCTGTCTTTTCTGTCTGGAGAGGGGAGAAAAGAAAAGAAAAGAAACACCACCTGGTTTGTCTGCTTTTCTTTTTTCAAAGAGAGCATTCACAAATCCTAGTGGGATTCTTTACAGTCACTTAAAAGTCACTATAGTTGTGTGAAACTGTATATCCTTTAGGCAGCAAGAACAAAAGCTTCTATATGCGCTAAATATTGTTTCATTCAGGAAGTTATTCTTATGTGTATGTTTCCACAACTATTATCAGTAGAATTGAAGGGTAGCAGCAGTATCCACAAGTTGTCTGATTTCCTTCCCACGCTATCAAAGATTGAAACAACAAAGATGAAAATGTTGGGGGAAATGCCTGTAACTATGACATAAATTGCTTTCCAGAAAATATTTAAGGAAGTTGCCTTTAATATGTTGTTTATGGCATCGGAGGAGGCACTCTTGCCTGAAAGAGTTTGGTTGTATCTGATCTTCTAAGCATTCCCAAAGTCTGGCCTCAGGATGTTCTTCAGCGGGTTATGTTCTGCTTCTGGTTGTGGTAGCTCCTCCAGTGTTTCTAGGATGTTTATTCTGAACTTGTGTGAATGCATCTGAAATGATGGTGTAGCAAATACCTGTAAAATTTCCAGTTCAGCCAACTCAGGAAAGTTCAGAGGATAAAATCACATAGGAAATGATTACTCTTGCAGTGGTTTTTTTTAATTTTATTTTATTTTACAAGGTTCTATGATTAATACAGATTTTTTTTTTTTTTTTAATTATTGTTACTTCTCTTACAATGCTTGCTTGTGCCTCAGCTATATGCAGTGGGAAGCTTAAAGAAAATGAGCAGCTGCTAAGCCCTGTGGCACTGATGATATGTTGGAGCCTACATTTCCAGCTCCTGTTCCTGTCTGGGAAAAACCTTCCTGACATATGTCACGGCCAATGGAAATCCATGCCTGGTGAATGTTTTTATCATTGCTCAGCTCCCTTTTATGGCCTTATTTTGTCTAAATGTCAGGGGGCAGTTTCACGCACGTCCTGGTATAGGAACTGAGAGGAAGCACTTGGCATGGCAGCTGGTTGGGAAAGGCTGCCTAACATTCAAATTGGACAACCAGATGCTTCCTTGATTAGGATCTCTAGATTGGTGCTCTCCTAGAGTTTGGGAAGTGGTGAAGAACTGAACTGTCTGCCCAGGCTGCAGATTACCCTTCTCCTCCAAAAAACATCTGTTCCCACCCTTGTCACTGCTCCCACTCCAGGGCTTCTGCTGAGGCAGAACAAGAACGACCACAGAGATGTGTGTCCACCGTGAGCTCCTCTGAATGGGCTGAGCATGAAGAGACCCTGAAGCAATGTTTCACTGGAATCTGCAGGTCTGTTGTGTGACAGTGTCTCTGTTCTCTGTATCTGCCATTGCTATTGTTCTGATGCCTCATCCTTGCAGCTGAAATACCCGATTCCGATGAATTTCTCAGTTTCCTGGCTCAATAAAACAGCTCCTTTATTAGTGGTTAGGAATGCTTCTGGTGGGGGAGCAGGGAAAGAAAGCAAGCCTTTGCATAGATTAGCTATACAATTAGCAAGAGCAGATATCTTAAGTTATGTTGAGGCAGGAAATAGGGCTTGTGTTGGGGAAGGCCTGCCTTCTTATATACAGCAAAGGGTAAACGCCAAGGGAGTTAAATCTGCCCCTGGTGTTAGGGGAAAGGCCTAGATTATACATTTTTTTTTTTTAGATGTCTCTGTTCTGTCCAAGTCTGTTGTGTATTTGACCTTTTACAAAAATGAACAGTAGACATTGCCCAAAGTCTGGAGGAACAAAATGAGGCTTATTTAGAGCTCACTGAAGGAAGAGTTTCAACATTTTTCATAATCAAATGTATGTTATAGCTGGATTGCCAGCTGGAAATTTTGGAGATGTGAAAACTGAATTTAGTACACTCTAGGTTAAGATGGCTTCTCCAAAAAGAAAAAAAAAAAAAACCACACTTATAAACACCATTATTAATACTTAAGACAGATGAAAATGAGTCAGTTGACACCAAGTCTCACTTAGTGGACCCAACTGCTTTCTGCTGATCAGCTCTTGCTACATCTCTGATGCTATCTCAAAGGTTCACATTTACTGCAATATTAGTGGTTTCAAGGGCAGAGGTATCTTGTTCACTTGTTGTAGTGGACGATATAAAACCACAAAATAAAAATACTTAACAGCCAACCAGGACTGCCTTTTGAACAAGTGAGATCTGAATATCCATTTCCCCACAGTGTGTGCCATCATTCACGTCAGTATGAAGTGATGTAAAAGAAAATCAGAAGTGCAGGGTCAGGAACTATGCAAAATAGGGTGTTACTATGATTTTTACTACTCTAGACAATGAAATAAAGCATTGCTTCCTCCATAAGGCTCAAAGAAACACTGGAGGCTGCAATATATAGTTTTGCATGGCTTCATACAGGCTCTGAAGCAATGACAAAGATTTTCCTACCCTTATGTAATGTGCGTTTTTAAAAATGAAATAAAATAGAATACCTCTTCCCCTTTCAGCAGCATTATAGTTGCGTTGTTCCTAGCTGTGAGTAGTATACCTTAACAACAGGCACATGGAGTTATGTACACTACTCTTGACTTGCTAGGGATGACAAGAGAGGTGTTCCCTGCTTTATCTTGTGACCAGCAGGATCCCGTGCAGGGCACAGACCACCGCCACGAACAGGACAAGGTAGCAACGAGCCAAGACCTTGCACCTTCAAGAACCTGCTGTTAAAATGCTGGTTGTGTATCCATGTCTAATTCCTGTCTTGGGTTTTTTCTGAGTTGTCTACCCTTGTTCTCACCAGGCTTGCAAGACCCTCCTCTGGCAGAGTGCACAGCTCCTGTGTGCTCTGCTGTTCTCTGCCTGTGCAGCCAAGCAAGCGCTGGTGTGGCTGAGCAGCTGCTTATTTGCCTAACTCGCTAGCAAATGCTCAGGGGGCATTTCTTAATGTTCTGCGTGTTGGTCACAATTGATTTGTTAATTAGCATAGTGGTGGGAAGCAAGGATCAGTGGTTTTGTTTTTCTGTCTCTCTTCCACTAACTTGCTTTTTGCTTCAGGTAAATGATCTGAGCTCTGTCTGCATCCTCATTCCTGTAAAACAGGAGTTGATAATACCTACCAAGGAGCTGTTTGTGAACATTGCTGAGCTCCTTAGCATCCTCAGCAGGAGGCAGCATAGAAGCATACAGTCAACAAAATTTCAAAACAACCCAGTTTAAAATAGTTTCAAAAACCTTGTGCTAGCCCCACAGTAGCTTACAGTCCTCTCCTGATGGTTCCACCAGTGCTTTAAGAAGTTGCAGCCAAAGGTTTTTTCTGGCCCTCCTCTCCCCAGTCATTGTTCCCATATGCTTTGTGAAAACTCATGCTAGTGAAAACTAACCACTTCATTTGTATTTTTTCAGGTTAATTTTCAGCAGAAGTTCCCTGATCTAACTGGCCACATAGTTTCATGACTGCTCATGCTTAGAGAAAAGACACAGTAGAACACACATGTGAGTAGAGGTAGGGCTGCCTCTTTCAGTTGCAGCATGCGTTTAGATTAGCTTAAATTCATTGGGAAAACCAAGTTTTGGTGAAGCTTCTCCAGTTAATGGTAGATACCTCAAAAGGCTCGTTAAGGTTAGGTTACCCCACAATGTTTTGATTAACCTTGCTTCTTAACACACAGATAAAAATTTGATCCTATGAGTTAGCTGAAATTTGGTGACCCACTATGTTTAGGAAACAATTATTTACAGAAATCCTATAGTCAGCTTTTTCCTGACTATCTGGTGTGAGGTAGCAGAAGGGAAGCATGTCTAGCTTGTGCTCTGACGCAGTCATCTTTGTATCGCTGTCTGAGCTGTGGCCTTCCAGGGAAGGAGCAAGCTTGGTATCTCAGCCCTGTGCTCTGCCTGAGCTCATTAAAAGCTATGACTCAGCTGAGGTCTTCTGTAATCCCCAGGTGAAGCAGAAGATAAACGGGATATCCAAGTTTGTGAAAGCCATGGAGTTAAGGGACTTCTCTGGGATAGTGACAGACTTCACTTAACACCTTGGAGACATAGTAAAGTAAGTTAAACAGAGTATCAAGAACGTCTTACACAGTTTTCTCTACTGTAGAGAATCCCACTCCCAGATAACAAGGTAGTACAAGCTGAGTACTTGAGTCAGCATTCCTGGCTGCTACAGTAAAAATCTAGTAACAGTCCCATTACACAAAGTGGTCTTCCTGTTTTAAAAGATGAGAAAATCATTAAATTGTCATGTTCGTTACTGATGTATCTTACACTTTCAGATTTTTTTTTGTTTAAAAGTCTACATCCCAACAGCAATGGACAATCTGCATCATAAAGTAATGCACCATTAAACATATGTAAATGTGGAGAAAATATTTAAATGCTAAGAGGTTTCTGAAAAGGAAATTGATATGATGTGTTTAATAAGTGTCCTAATCTAAATAAGATGCTAATGACCATTTCCTAATAAGGTAAGAGAGAGTGCTAGGAGGTGTTCTTTTATTTTTGTTCCAAATGAATCGTTTATCCTTTAGGTGCCTGTTTGATGCTCACTAGCTTTTGTTCAGCATACAGCTGTGAATGCAGCTGCCTACAATAATGGTAGCTGGAAAGAAACAGTTCAGTGTTTGATTAAAAAAACTATGGTAGCTGCTGTTCCTGCTAAAACAGTTCCTAGGTGGTCATGGCTGTTTTTTTAATAGTTAAGTGTGTCCATTAGTGTACATAAGGAACAGCTAAAGGCATTCAATTACATTGTTAACGGGCTAACCTTGTGTGACAGGACTAATGTGGTCCTTGACCAAGAATTGATTTACTTCAGGTTCTCTTCAGATTTCAAAAAAAAAGTACAAAGTATTAGAAGATGGCAATTAGAGCAACAGTTGGTAGCTTTTCACTGAAGTTTAAAGAAATTACACTCCACTGAAAAATGTCCAGTGGATCTCAGAACTTTTCAAGTAGACATTAAAAACAAACCGTGCTACTACTTTTGGCTTTACCAGAGTAAGTCTGTAGTAAAATTATCAAAGCCACTGCTTAGGAAGCATAGGCAAATACATCAGTTTTGGAGTACGCTTTTCCGCTGTGCGGAGTAGTTCTCTAATACAACTGGAATTACATGGCCCCAGATGTCCAGCTTCAGCAAGAAGTTCAAAAATTGCATTTTACTTTGTAATTGCCAGGAGACCCTACCAAGTCTCCCAAAGTATGCAAATCCTACTCAAACTTATTTTTACAATATTTTGTTCCCTTTTCTGTAGGCATCTGATGGGAAGAAAGTACGCCCAGATAAAAGGTCATCTTAAAGTGACCTTTGAAAAACTGCAAGATGCTCTTGTTTCTTTGGTATGATGTCATAAGGTCAGGTTTTAGTCCTGAATGAAGACACTGGAAAGCCAGTTTGATTAATGGTTGGTTGTGTTATTCTTTTACTTTTTGATGGTTAACTTTCTTGGTTGGGAAATATAGTGTCTCCCCTGGGAGCTTCAGACAGAAAGTGCTCTGACAGAAAAATACACCGAATCCTGTAGGTAGTAGTTTTTTTGCACAGGTAAAAATGTGTGGAGAGATGAATCAGTAGAGTAGCTGATGTGTGGTGGTGGGTTTTTTGAGTTGGTTGATGTGTGTGTTTGTTTTCAGAAACTTGAACACAAGGCACGGGTTTCTTTTTGTTTTCTTTCTTTTAAAGCAGCTTATTCAGCTGTGAAGACGTGGGGTTGCTGTTTAATTAGCTGTTTAGAATTGTACGCTTTGCATAATCACTATTTGACTCTGAAAAAAAGGAAGTTCAGACTATTTGTTACTCAACTAAAACAATCTAAAAGGTGAATCATACTTTCCGATTTCTCTTTGTTGTGCTGAAGTTTTGAGGTAACTCATTCTTCCAGGGAAAGACATTGACTTTTGCCTGATGGGTTGTTATTATTTCAGTCTTATGTATAGTCTTATCTTTCAAGTAGAATTTCCCGTTGGTAGAAGGGGATATATTCCAAGATACTGGGACATGAATAGTTTATTTGACTTGGGAGTGGTGAAAAGAATAAGCTGTTATGCGGTGTTAAATATATATATATATATATATATATATGTGTACACACACACACACATATATATATATAAATCAAACCACAAACTGACAAATCTCAAATATGAAACACTCAATTACACAGTCATGTGTGAGATTCTCCCATATATATACACATACGTGCGTATGTGTATTTATGTTCATAACAACCTCCTTAAAATGTTTTGCACTGGTTACTTTTTACACTGTAGTAGAACCCAAACATGCTTGTCAAAGTCCTTATTCTATCATATAAGACCAGAAACAAAAAAACTTTTTCAAAAATGTTTAAATACATAAATTTATTTTGTAACCAATAGCATAGCTAACTTCAGCAGCAGGATTTGGGCCTGATTGCCATCTCTTTTGCTCTTGATGGGGCTTTGGGTACTGGCACTTGCTGAAGATGTGGACTGAGGCGGGGGGATGTACGGGTGGTACTGTGTTGCAAGTACTTCAAGGTAGGTGCTCGTAAAGTGTCCAGCAATATTCCTGAATTCCTGTTTTGACTGTTGTCTATAGATATTGATGCAAAGCTCCTTTCATGACAAAGGCAGGAAGCTTTTAACATGAAAACGGTCAAACTGTTGTCACAATTCAAAGCAAATATAAGGCCTGGGTAGAAATACAATATAAACATTCCCAGGAGAGCTTCTTGCGACTTGTTATGCAGAGCAAAGTTGGCACAGTGTCCCATTTGCAACGCTAAAAATCAAATGATTTTTTTTGTTTGTTGTTTTTATAATATTTAAGTGACATTTTATTTGGTTTAAGAATTGGCTGCTGACGCACAAGGCTTCTCTGTCCACTGATTCACATCAGACGAGCACTCTTTCTGTAGTCACAAGTGTCTGCTACACAGACTTGTTTTTGCAATTGAAAAATCAATAGTTCATTCATGGCCAAGATAAAGAGCTCAAACCCATTACAAGATTACCACCACTGTGAAGACTTCCAATTGTATTCGTACTAAAGGAGGAGGAGACTGAGAGTGTTTGCTACTTATAATTTGGTTTGCTGCCTATTTTATCTTTTTTTTAATGTATCTATCACTGGGCTATCTAAGTAACAATAAACTACTTGCTCAAGTGTTATACTAAATATTGCTTTCAAGATAACTTAGTATAATGAAAACGAAACTTGTTTTGACGATGATAAAAATGTTTGTTCAATAATTTCTACTGTAATTCCCAAGTGAGCAAGCAGCCCATGCATTCATGAAGAAAAACAATGTCATTAGTTGTTATTCAATAATATCTCACACCTGAAAAACACAAACTGCTGTCTAACTGATTAAATTAATTTATCTGCAGGAGGAATCCGTATAGGGGAGGGAATGTACAAAATCTCAGAATAAAATGAGCAAATGTGTAAGATTAAAGGGAAAGCCATCAATTTTGAATTAGATTACAGGTTAACAAATCTTCATATTTGCAACATACTATAGGAATAATGGAAATAGGCCAAAATTGGCAATCATTTGTGTATTTAATCAAATGTTTAAGAACTTTTTACCTCTTGCTGCCACCATGGCAGTTACTGTTTCTTAAATCGTAAAAACCTATAGTCATCTGTAGAACTTGGTTCTTTGCCTGAGTGTATGGATGAGAGGCTATCAGAAAAATAATCATTGTTAGCTCCTGCTATGGTGAATATATTGGTTGTTTGAAAGACCACAGTTCTAGACCTGGTATTTTCTGCAGCCTGTTTCTCTCACTGCATAGTCCTCAGCAATCGCTGGGCTGTGTTTCCATTTACCATTTATTAAGGGTCAAATCTGATTCACTTCTTCCTGCCTGACATACAGCAACTGTGGCTGCTCCCCTGTTGGTGCGGCTGTACTCTAACCCAGCCTTCTGAAATGATCCAGTTACAAAGACTGCTGAAAATATTTTTGGCATTTTTGCCTTTTCTAATTGGTGTTTCATGGATTGAGAGCACTGTGTAGCTTTGGCTTGTTTTGCCTGGGCTCAGCACAGTTGTGCCAATGGCATCTTTGACACCGGTGTGATCACAGCTTGTTCCATAGCTTGTGGTAAGGTTTAGGTTTGACCAGTGATGTGCAGGGTCCAGAAGGGGCCAGAAGAAATGCTGATATTAGGGCTCTTTATGTCTTAGGAAACACTGTACAGGGCAAATCTCTGGGAATGTCACCACAGAGCTGTCACTTTAATCAATCATTGTGTTTCCCCTATTACTTCATAAACTTGCAACAGAAGGAGAACTTTTAAAACCCTTCAATGATGGGTGGCATTTGCTTGCTTTTTAATATACTGCAGTTGCTTATCTCTTGAATTGTTACACAGTCTGAGCTTCTCAAAAACAAACAACAACAAACCAACCCCAGAAAGTATAAAGAGAAATGCACAGAACAGGGAAGAGTTAATAAAGATCCTTTCTATCATAACAGGTTGCAATGCCGTGAGTCTGGAGCCCTTCTAGTGTCTCAGAAGAAGAACCTGACATTGCGTTGGTTCTAGAACACCACCATGTGAAGATAGAGTAGATGTCTGTGTAGTAGGTGAGATGTTGTAGAAGTACCTGCAGAATCTCTTCCAGGTTTCAGTGATTTGCCTATGCTTCTGACAATGACTAAGTCTAAGTCTATTTTGCAAGTGTTATTTTTTCTTTTGCCCGTCTTAACAACCAGTGAACAAGTTATTATGAATTCTTGGTATTTTACATTAGAAATTGCATGTGCTTTGGGCCTTTAATTTCCATGGATTTTTATTTTGTGTTCTAGTCAGTTTGTATATGAAGAAATACCTCCACACTTCAAACATTTTCTAAATTCTAATTCAAAAAAACCTTTTGGTACATGTTAAGTACTCATATTGAAGCTCATTTCCCCTATAACTTTCAGTGTGAGAAGAACTTGGCTGCTCAAACATTCACAAAGTGAACTCAATTATAAATATATTACGTTTCTTGGTGTTTGAGGTGACATTGATGCAAAATCAAGAGGAAATTCCATAAAAAGGAATTAATCATGGTTCTTATAGGATTTTTTTTTCCTCATTGGAGACAATCTAGCCTTATTCTTCAAACAACCACTCCTTATGCTTCCATCTGATTAAACATTTTAGTTTAGTTTTCTTGAATTTTCTTTAAAATGGAAGTACAAATATTAGCTGGGAGGTTTCTGAGTTGCAGGGCTCCAGCTGCAGCACAGGAGCCTTCAGGAGAACACAGATCTGGACTGCTAAGAATTAAGTGCAGTTCTTCAAAGAATCATTTCAGAAATGTGTGAGTAGAACTGCTCTGCAGCATACCAAATCTTAGTCACTTGTGCTTCGGCTTTTGCAATAGCCACGTGAAAAAGAAAGGGTTATTTATTAAGAGCAGAACAGTTCCCTTTTAGTTCTGTAGCAATCATGTCTCTTTTTTTCCAGTCCATGGAAAGTGTTATCTCAGGCAGCTTTGTGCAGGAAGTTCTGTTTATCACTTCCTCACAGTTGCAGTTTGTCTAGGACTTAAATATATGATATCAGATTGCATCAAAATGTGGGCCTTTGTGTGCTTAACTCATCAAAGGAGTGGACCCTCAGGACTTGATATCACTTCACTACATATGCAGTCATGTAGCAAAACAAAGTCTATCTAAACAGGACAGAACTATTTCTGTTGGTAGTGTAGCAAAGCTAGCAGAATTGCTGTAGTTTCAGGTATCTGCACTGTTTCACTTCTTGGTTTTAAATTTATCACTTTTTAAAAAAGTGACACGGTTTGCCTGTTTTTACTATGTAAACTGTGACAACAACCAAAATATTACTCGTACAATCAAAAAAGGCCAAAAAACCAAACCCAGCTGGGATTTACTTGGTGTGCACTGCTGCAATGCCTGCTTACTTTGCACTCTACAATTTTGAATCCACATGTTTTCGGCCGGATATTATTTCAGCAAATCGAAATGGTAGATGGTTATCTCGATGATTATGTGTCAAATAAGTTTAACGAGACTATAACAAATAAGAACAATAGTTACTGTAGGAGGTCAGCTACAGCTCATGAACCTGCTCTCCCACCTTTGTGGTTATGTTTCTATTTTCTGTACCCTTGATAAAGGAGTTCCCTCTTCAGCACAGCAGGCTGTGTTGCCAGATGTTAGTCTTTCTGGGCAGCCACAGGAAGCCTATTCAAACTGTGTAGCAACACTTCTGCTCTAAGCAACAGCTCCTCTACACTGACTCTGGTTTTAATACCACCCTCTCCCACGCCCCTTGTAGTATCTTACTTAACTGTATTGGCCCTTTTACTGAGCACAAGTGGGTTTCATGTTAGCTGATAAGTGTCCGGCTGTTGCAGAGCCTGATGCCCGCTTGCTAGTCTGGGAAGGTGCAGCTTCGGGTCCATTTCTGTTCCTTCCCACATGCTTCTGGTGCGTGTTTTGACCATGTGATAGATGCAAAACTGTGACTATGAAGTTAAGCTGGTATCCACCCTCAGATCCATGATGTAACATGGTCTCTGTTTACTAAAATCTGCTAGTACTATAAAAAGGAAAAAAAAGTTGAAATTACTCAACAGTAAAAGGCAAAGTAAAAGTCTATTCTCTCTTGATGTCTCTTTTCTTACTTGTGAAAAAAAAATGTTATTAATAGAATGCGGACAGAAACTGATTGAGGTTTTGTTCTTTGCTTTTGCTGTTTGTTTTTTTTGTTGTTGTTTTTGTTGTTCCCTCCCCTTTTTCTCATTATTTTAACTGCTGTATGGGTTGAGGAACATGATTGAGAGATTACTCCAAATCCCATCAAGCAACTGCTGGGGGAGCCAGTCAGTGATGTGACCTGAGCAGAGCCATCCTGCCTGAAGGAAGGGGCCCCAGAGCCCAAACCTGTAGGCTTGACTTGAGCTTCTGGCAGACCCTTCCTGTAAATCCTTGAGAGTGAGCTGGGAAATAATCCAGTTTTCTAATTCCACTGTTTTCCACTCTGCCTTGCTATGCCAAGGAAACCCTGAGAGGCACTTTGTGTCTTCCTGCCTTCAATTGCTGCCTCCCACCACTTTTTCCACAGGAGGGGTGGTGTGGGCCATAGCAATCATTCAGTGCAGCTAAGGAAAGTTTTGAAAGGTATAGGACGTGGTGCTTGGTGCTGTAATTTTGAGCACTGTCAGTCTTTTGTGGGGAACAAACTCTCACTGCTGGCTAGAAAACAGGAAAGTGGATTTATTCTTTTTTTTTCTTACAAAGAAGCTGAACTTTCCTCCCCTTCTCTTTCAGTTTGATTACACAGCAAAAGCGGAAGTCAAGATCCCACCTTAAAAACTGTCCTGCTGCTCCAAAATCGTTTTACTTTGAAAATAACAGTACTTTGCTGGAAACCAGTGCATGCTGTTGCCTTGTGAAGAATACTGCCATTTTCACCATGGGGGCAAAACCCCCTGTTTTTGTTAGTCAATATGGATAATCAGTGCTGTGAATCAAGTTTACAGGTACTAATTGGCCCTATAGCTTTTTGTATAGACACATTTGCACAGTGAAAACTAGAGGTTTTGTTTAGTTCTGCTTTGTGGAACCTCTTACCACCTTAAAACTGCGTTCTGCACTCAACTGACTTTTTTGGGGGGTTGGGGGAGCCAAGTGGGGGAATGACAAGAAGTTGTAGACAGTTACTGTCTTGATAATGTTGATCTCTTCTTGATGTTTGTAGTTATAGATATTGCTGTTGCCTGCACTGATTAACACAATAGTCTTTTTTTTTTTTTTTTTTTTGTATGGTCTTAAATGTTCAGGTAGGTGATGGTCCCCTATATGTCACTGAGGACGTCCAGAGTGTCCACCTCTCCTGACAGTCTATGGCGTGTGGACTCTAGAGGGCATGGAAGGTCTACTCAGCTAAATTACTAGATTCACTTTTCCAATTAAGGTGATGCTTTTAATTTTATTACTTTTTTAACCAGTTCTATGATCCTGATTCAGGGCCCTTGTGTCCTTGCTCAGAAAAGCATGTAAGATAGTGTCAACTTTAAAGTTCTGCTTAAATCCAACCAAGGTCAACTACAATGAAGAAGCACCAGCTTAATGGTTTCTTGGCTGTGCGCTGCTGTAGGACTCCCAGGGATGCTAATACATGTTAATTAAAACTTGTTATCACCAGGCTAGCAAGACCGTTCACACGTTTTCCAGAGACACCACAGGATTTAGGCTGTTGTCCTAATTGCTATTGTTCAGACTGCTGACTATTATATTTACCACAAGCTGTTTTCATCTTGTTGGGAGCCTGGTGCTAAACTGAAAAACAACACCTATCTTAGCAATTTGTTGCCTTCTGGAAGCTGAAGCAATTACAACTGTAGTCTGCAGACAAGCTTTATATAGTGTATGTAAATTTTTGGCTGTGGTTCCAATAGATGGCTTTTAGGGAACCTTGTAGCTGATTAGAAATGCAGGGCTCTATGACATAAAGAACAACATACAATATTTCTGTTTGGTGGTGGTTTTGGTGTGTTTTGTTTTGTTTTTTGTTTTGTTTTTTTCAAGTTAAACATAGCTGATTAACCAAGATATATGTGATCATGCTTTTCATGCCTGATCACATCTGAACTTATCCTATGAGACAGTGGATCCACAACTTCAGTTTGTGTTTGTTTAGCATCAATGACTCTTTCAGAGATGGGTTTCTCGGTCCCATAGCAGTTTCAGCTGTTCTGAAGACCACAACACTTGTACAGTCATGGTGATAGTCCAAGCAAGTAAAGCAGAGAGGCCCTTCTTCTCAGTCTAAAAGAAATGGGTACCTTAATCTCTGACCATTTCCCTCATTAAATCTGGTTTGGTGTTAAATTAGCTTTGCTATGGCAGCTATCTGTCGCTGAAAAGCACAGTCCCACTTCTCTCTCTGTGCTGAAGTTTCTTGCACCTTTTCTTGTACCAGGAGCAATGGTTGTCTGGCCTGGCAGTCAGCCAGTGGAGAGAGAGCCAAACCGGAGGAAAACTAATTCTATCGAGAAAATGAATTTTTTTTTTCTGCCATTCTCATTCCCTGATCCAGCCTGGGGAGAGGTCAGGAAACTTGTATCCCGGGCAGCAGATCCAACCTTTTGGGCAACAATTCTCCATAAAACTATGCTCAGCAGTAGATTAAGATTGAACCTCAAATGTCTGACTTTCTAAATTGCTTTATTCTCTTTTGTATTTTCAGGTACGGTTGTTAACCTGATTTTAAAAGGAAATTCAGATCACAAACAATAGACTTTTATTTAAACATTGATTTACTTCGAAAAAAAAAATTCATAAGATTTGTCCTCCACTTAAACAAAGTTTGAGGTTGCAAAAAGCCCTTGGTTATGCTTCTATTTGTTTCACTTTTCACACTCTTCTCCACTTCCTTCTTTGGCTGGAATACTTCCAGCCCCATCAGAACCTGGAAGTGCCAGAAATAAACCAGAGGCACCCATTTCTGCGAAGCCTGAGTCTTCTTGTGCTGTAGGTCCTAGGCCAGGATTTGGAAAATCTGGATTCAATTTTCTGCTTTGTCACTCATTTGCAGTTTAACATTGGGTACGTTATTTAGTAATTTCAGTCTATGCCTCAGACTCCCATCTATGAAACAGCTGATATCTCTTTACCTCAAAGAAGCGCAATAAGTTCATTTGTAGTTCTGCAATGTTCTGATGCTGTGCTGCTTGGAGCCATTTTCAAGCACAGACGCTCTTTCAGAACAACAACGAAGTGCTGTTGCATTTGAATAAACACAGGATTTGTTTTTGTTTCTCAGATCATTATTTTTATCTTGTTTTAACCTGCTGGAGAACAAGCTGTTGTGTTTGTTTCTGGAGACACATATTATTCCAGCCCTAAGCAGCTCTGTGTGTATCTACTGTGGCAGTGTCATGCCTGGCCGGCTCACCTGGAATCCAATGTACTAGACAGACTATCTTCTCTGGGCCTGAAGTTACTGAAGATTTATTAAACTATTTTCATTAAATGTTTTTTTTTTTTCTTTTAAGACCTAAAGGTTGGCAAATCCTGAACAATTAGCATAGTTGTGCTTTTATCTAATAGTGTGATTTACTGGGCAGTGCATGTATATACTATATGTCTAGCTCCATATTTAAGCAGGGAAGGAAGGACTTAGAGATCCTGATTCTGTAAATCAACTTAACATCTCACATACTCAGTTTCTGATGACCCACTCTGACTCTTTTGCACATTCAGAACTGTATTCCCAGATGCACAAGAGGATGGTGCATTTCAAAAATGGCATATAAACAACTGTATCTGAAGGGTAGCTACATGTCTAATCAACCTTGGATCCAGTTAATGATCTGAAGATTATGCTTGTTAGGCTGGGAAATGGTGGATCAAGTCACTTGCTAGTTTTAATGAAGGATTTTTACTCTCTAGATATTTTATTTCTAAAAATGAATAACGTAAGTGTAGCACAGAGAAAGGTGTTGATGGGGATTCTTCGATGCTACAACAGTCCTCAGCTATTACATTAAGACCACATCAAACCCCGCGGTCCTTCTTCAGTCAAAATGTAGGAGGCAATGATGTAGCTTATCATATCATTACAGATAGTAGGTATGAATAACACATTATTAACACGTTACCCCTTTTCATGAGTTAGCACCTTGAATATACTGCAAGACTTTGAGTCTAATTTTTGGAGGGGCTAAGTAAGTACAAAAATTAAAATATTTAATCCTGGAATTAGTGTATGTGCCATTAGTTAGAAACGCAAACCATACAAACAAAACTATTTGCAGCAAACTACTCAAAAAGATACATTGCAAAGGAAATACTTGCAAGTAATTAGATTCCCGGGAAAATTTTCATCACAGCTGCCTCAGCAGCTGTCAGATGCCAGCTCACAGAAGACAAATATTAAAGTCTATGTAAACATAACTAAGTAATGGTTTATGTATTGGATTCTCCATTGTTCTTAACAGACCGGACTTTTAAAATAATTCTTCAGCAAATAACTAAACTATTTATTAAGTAGCCACTGTACTAACTGAAAGACAGTTATTTGTATTTGCCATTACACAATGAGTAAGCTGGCTTTTGAATCATAGCTATGTACCTATGTCACTCTGTTACCATGACACAGATACTATGCTATTCTATTTTAATTTTTTCATAGTATTAGCTGCTTTTATATTAAGTGGTCTACAATAAAAAAAAATCTGTATGCACTTGTGAGTTTAGATAGAAAGACTGAAGTTGAACTAAAAGGAATTTTCATTGCAGTAGGCTTTAAGAATAAATGAAAGATTACTTTGAACTTGAAGCCCACTGAATATCCAAATTTAAAGTGTTTTCTCTTGGAGATGCAAAAACTGGAATAATTGCTAGCTACTTCAGAAGTACAGAGAAATCCAGAAACTAAGTTGGAATAAGATGCTGTAGCTTTCAGTACTTGGCACATTATTGTTCTTGGATGAATGTTTGCCAAAGGCAGGTATAGTTATTGATTACTGTGGTGTTGTGACATTGCATACAATTGACACAAGGCTTTAGAAAACATATGCAAGCTGGTTTGGGGTAGGATTGGATATGTTACGTAGGCACAGTTTTCTGAACTCCTCTTCAAGGAGTTAAAAGTTAGTTGCATGGTTTTAAAGAGCTTATCTGAGTAAGTTCACGTCTTGGAGTCCTTACCTGGTGAACTGTGTATTTGATTTTAATAGGCTGGTTCCATTTTAAAGGACTGATAGAAATGAGACCTGTGTCTATATGGTTGTGTAGAATCTGATTTATGAAAATGTAGGATTTTATGCTAAACAAGAGTTTCTGTGGGTAACATACAAATGTTCTTTGCACTAATCATAATTTCAAAATCTTATTGTAAAGCTGTTTTGAGGGATTGGGATAGGAGGTGGTTCTGGTGTTTGAGGGTTCTTCTCATGTTGGAGTAGTTCTCTCTCCTTTCAGCTTGTGAGTAGGATGCTCCTGAGCCTATAAAAGCTAGGACTCTGCTAAACACTCCCTGCTTTACAATCTGTCTAGAGAACTAGAGATTGGGAGTGTCTAGTGACCTCTTACCTCTTAGCACTTTAACAACTGGTGGCTGAGTGTATGGGTACAGGCCTTGGTTAACTGCATAAATGCTATAGGGGGAGACAACTCATGATCCTGAGGTCTTGGCACTTCTCAGTGAGTGAGTGATTCTTAAATTAACCAGCAAGTGCAATGAGGAATAAGCCACCAGGTCTGCTGTACCGTGCCATTGGCAGAAGATAAATACAATTGCACAAGCACAATTGTTTTTTGCGGTGCTTCATTATATTCAGTTTCTTCTTTCCAGCTATTAGATACCAGCTGTGTCCCCTTGCACAACTGTGCTCAAGTATGACATCAAAATAATCTAATTAAAATAACACTCATGGTTTACCTGTAAGGGACTTGAGCAGAGTGGAATAGTTCTAGTCTTAGTTTAAAAGATGTCAGCTCTGTGTACATACCCCAGCCTGTTAGCTAAACTCCACTGCCTTCTAACCTGTACAGAGTTGAGCACCTTCATTTTTAATGACAGGTGCTTTAATAATTTTGAAAACATGTATGAAGTTTCATTTTTGGAATTTATTTGTTATTCCATACACTGTGATAGGTAGGTGAGGAAGAATTACAAAAACTCCATGTGCAGAAAGAATGATTTGATGAATCCTGAAGAACATGGAATCTGTTTCCACAACTTCGTTATTGCATTAACTGTTGCTAGGACATGACTGATTCAGGCATCATAAAACTGTGTAGAACAGCTTCTACTTTTTTTGAAGGATTCTTGTACAAAAAAGGCAGTTAAAATAGATAAAGAATGGTATTTTATAACAATTATATTACTGATGCAATCTGAATGTTTCATCTTGAAATTATTTATATACTTGCATAATGTTCTGGATGAATTTTAAGAATTCTTCACCAGTTTTCAGAAATGTCACTACATTGATTTGGCAGAGAAGATCACACTACAGTCTAGTTGTGGATCTCACAAGGGAGCATAGAGGGAATGCAGAGAAGAAATGTGATGTTTCTGTTTTCTTAGCCAGGCATTTCTGAATTCCACAAAGTGCTCCTGTGTGGCCCTTCTCAGATGTTTAAGAATTAACATTAACAAGAAAATAACCAGAACAGACCAGTGGCCTACAAGTGGAAATTCCACTGCCTCAAAATCTGTAAGTTAAAATAAGGGAGAAGCAGATGAGATCATTTTGTGAAAGAAGAGACAGATAATGAATATGTGTCTTTGCATTTGGTGCCCTAATAACTGACAATAATGATGAATTTGGATGTTAACTTTCGGGAATGTCACATGTGAGAAGGCACATTTCTAAGGCACCAAGGAAGTCATTTAGCAGTCAAGCAAAATCAGAAGGCGTTATGTCATTGTTCCTCATGACAGAAATCAGAAGTGACCAAAAATCTGTTTTTTCAGTGTGAAAAACAAGAACTTGGTCTTATGTACAAAATGACAACTCCTAGGAAGAGACCTAGCAGGGAGAGTGCTTTTTCTATGGCTGAGTCCTTCAGCCTTGGAAAACCACATAATTGCCAAATCCAGCTCCGAGGCACCCCCTGGCCAGGCCGTGGTGCTGTGTCGGGGGTGGCCACCTTTGGAGGTTTGGCTTCCCCACCGAGCGAGGGGGTGCTGTGCTTTTGCTACTGCTTCTCTTTCTGCTCACCCCCCGCCTCACAGGAGCCTCTCACTGCTGCATGGGGGGATTTCAAACATTGTTGGGCAAATCTTCTCTTTTTTTGGATGGTTGGACTCTTCAATGTTTTTGAGGGAGGAGGGCCTGGTTTCTTTGTGCTGGGGGTCTACACAAGTTCTTGACCTGGTGGGATATTTAGGGCCAGGGGTTGTGAGGGTGCATCCTCAGTGAATCCTTCCCACTTCATCCTTTTGGAAATGGTGCCTGTTGGTGGATTTCCAACTTTCTGACCCTTTGAAAATTTGTACTTGTTGGGGACAGTGGTCACACTGCTATCCCAGGTGTGGCTGGGTCTCACAGGGCACAGGCCTATAATATCTGGTTTATTGGCAATTGCCACCTGTCACAACAAGCTTTCCTCGTTTTGACCACCTTGGGGCACAGCAGAAGCTGCCGCTTTTATTCACAGTGGTCAGAAAGAACAAGGCTGAACTGTTACACAGGGGGAGATTATTTAGCTGAGTGGATGGGAGCTGTGCTGTGCCATTTGCCCACAGAAAATGTTCCAACTCTGATCAGTTTCCTAGCCTAAGTGAATCCTCTGATGCCTTATAGTAAGAGAAGTCATCTGTACCTTGACAGTGAGGGAAGCCAAAGATGCAAAAATAGGGTTCCATAATTTACTAGCTGGAACCAGCAAATGTTAAAACAGCACCATGTGTACCTATCCAGCTAATGTATATCTACGTAAATTAGAAGTTTTTGCTTGGAAAGCCCAGGTATGGCACATTCATGCTGCAAACAGAGCTGCAATGACCCCTGTGGCTAAGGAAGGAGAACTGAAAGGCACAGTAAAAAGTGTTCCTGAGACTATGTCAAACATGACTGCCTATGGCATGGGACTTTAAAAGACTCCAACAATAAGCAGCTCTGTGTTGTACTGAACTATTTAAAGTGATCTGAAAATGCTTGCTATCTCGTAACCAGTAGGAATGACGAAGTAACAGGCATGGAGCCCGAGTCCCTTATTTTTCTAGAAGTTTTGGAATTGTTTGGGCTCTGACAAAGCAAATTCCATTGTGAATCATGATCATTCTAACTCTGCTTGAAAAGGTTCATCCTAAAACTGAGAGGTAATCCTGTCTCTAGGTCTCTGCTAAGGTTTGTTGTGCTTCAGTCCATTTACACACACACAAAAAAGGGAGTTTGTCCAGTTTATTAAAAAAAACCCTCCCAAATGTTCAAATGACTCTTTTAAACACTAAAGTGTCTGAATTTGAACTAGCTACTTAGTGGGCAAGGGATTTTTTTCTTTTTCATTTTAAATTCTGTTGCTGGTGAAGTATTTTAAGCAGTATTGGTTAATGTCTTTTTTCTTATTAGAACATTTAGTAATTTCCCTTGCTTTTCCCTGCTTCACCTCATGCTTTACATTTACTGAGAACAGCAGGTAACAAGGCAAGCCTGGCATTTGACCAAAAAGGTTTTTTAGCTAGAGGTTCATTAGTGCATATAAAAATAGCTAATGTTGTTTAAAGGCACTTCTTACACAACAAGAAAGAGGTTCAATTACTATATCGCATTTAAAGTGAAGATTAAACATCTTTACCAGGACAGTGCACTAATCCA
Source organism: Columba livia (assembly GCF_036013475.1). Taxonomy (NCBI): domain Eukaryota; kingdom Metazoa; phylum Chordata; class Aves; order Columbiformes; family Columbidae; genus Columba; species Columba livia. The sequence continues at coordinate 17,366,594 of NC_088607.1, forward strand.
TGAATCCTATTTATGTTGAAATGTAGTGCTATTGGCAATAAACAGCAATTTGAGAAGTCATAACCCAAGAAAATAATTGTCAAGTGACTTTAGAGCTCCCTATAAATTTTCTCTTCATGACTTCAGCAGTAGTGTTCAACAACAGAGTTAAATATTTGTATTAGGTGCTCCTGCCTTTAACAGACTAATTAAAAAGATGGAATTCTTTGATTCTTTCTCAAATCATTTTAGTTCTAATCTCTCTCAGGCAAAGTCAGCTCTATAAATTGAGCTAAATGTATTTTTTTCCTGAATAGATACTTTACAGTGTAGCAATAAATTCAAGCACTGGGAAAGTAAATGCAACTGAAGTACCCTTAATGATGCCATTGTGTAGTCGTTATGGTTATAATCCCATTACACAGACCTTTACCTCGAAGGCTATAAATTCTTTGAGAAATTATTCTAATGGGGCATTACTTAAAGCATTGTGTTTAAATATGACAAAAAATGGGAGGATTTAAGTTTGAAAAACCAAGTCACACAAACTGAAGTAGTAATAATGGAGGGATATTAAGTTTTTGCCTATCATGCAGACCTTTTAAATTTGTATTTTCTGATAAACCATGCGACATACCCGTCACTGGGGTTGGTACTTGTTATTTGCATCACAGGCATGCCTGGAACTTGCTATTAAGGATCAGGACCCCATTCTGCTCTACACCTGCAAACTTAAAAAACAGCACATGAATCCAGAATTGTCAGTCTGAACACCTGACCCAAAGCCCAGTGAAGTCAATGGGAGAGTTTCCATTGATTTTAATTATTTGGTTCAGGAGCTAAGTAAGTATTACTAAGACAAAAATCAATATTGTCCCACAGTGGTAATGTTTTCATGTGCTTCTATTGATCCATTTGTCATAGATTACAGGATACCTTGGCACTGTCAACACACGAGGTTTTAACAAACTGATTTGATTTATTAAAGCTATTAGATTAACATCTGCAGTAGCAACTATTTATCAAATGTCAGCAAACAAAAGTTCAACAGGAGGATCACCACAAAAAACGACTTGTTGCACAATAGTTGCTGAAGTTCAATAGGAACAGTGTTTCCTTAAAACCAATTTGTGTCAGAGTCCTACATGATGTGCTCAGCATAAGTTGAGTATTCAGAGACTTTTTTTTTAATAAATTATATCATCAGGTCTAAGAAAAGCTCTTACCTTTCCTGGAATATCTTAATTTACCTCCTTACAGGATCATGGTAAAAAGAACATTGCTGTCATGGTATGATTATAGAAATTATGGCAAAACTTTCAAATCAAATTGAACTTGCTTATTGTCAGTTACGCTTTATGATTTAATAATCCATCTTCTAAATAATTACAGTGAAATGCATCATGCTATTTCAGAAATACACTGCAATACATTACTGTTTTTATAGTATCTGATTTACAAATGCAAATCCTGAGGCGTCATCAATAGAACTGCTTATATCTGTAATGTTTACAATGTGATTGTTCAGTTGACAGCTCTGTCATTTAGTTTTGACACTTTATAAACCATCTACAACCCTTAGGTCATTTCTTGAGAATGGTTCTTCAAAGGTGGGGCCTCCAATTCGATTTTTGTATGGTTGTTTGAAAAATAAATAGTTCATACAATTTAACAATTATGAAGTAGTAGTCTAGTGATGTAGATATTTCTTACTACATGACCATAATCTACTATCTTAGTACGTCAAACTCCTCCATGGGATATTGTTTCTCAGTTTACTAATAGTCACTAGAAAAATCACTAAGTTAAAATATGATTTTCTCCCTTTGAAAGGATCTTTTTTCCTGGAAGAATATTTTAAACCTTTCAGAATTTTCCTGTTCCAAACCTAAAACTACCAGTTATATCTGACATACACCAGGATGGGTTACATTCATTCATGTTTTCCAAACCAGTGTAAAGCTTAATTTGCTAATTGAATTTGTAATCATTTATCACATAACCTGTTACAGTATGAAAATTTCTGACAGTTCAATCAATCATAACAAAAATGTGGATACCATGTATATCTTATCAGGATCACTAAAATAATGGGACTTCTGTTTACAAGGTGTCGATTGGTTTTAGAAGCTTTGATAATGACTCCAGACAGTCAATAAATACAGAGACTTTTACATTGCCAGTAGGAGCCGAACTAAACTATCTAATCTTTTTAAAATGACAGACAACAAAATGAACTCTGAACTTAATCCCCTTCAAACATTAAGGAGACAGTTTAGTGCTTGAAGTACTATTCAAACTCAAACCCTACATTTAAAAAAATCATTAAGCACCTGGTTTAAACACGTGAGAAAATTCAGGAGTTAAGGCTGTTTTTCCTTCCCATTGTGCCTGGGCAGTGGTCTGTGGTGGGCTCCAAGTCTGTGGGAACCTTGTCTTGAGCAAGGAAAACACCTGAGTGCCTTTTGAAAGGACATTGGTAGTTAAAGCACTAAAAAAAAAGAAAAAGGTGAAGCCTTAATTGTTTTGTGTCTCTATTGAGCAGATTTTGAGGAAGAGATAGGGGACAATATTACACACTACATTTTGGGTGACAGAATTAACATTGCTCATCTCATAATCTCTGAAAATGACCCATGGCCTTTAAGAGGAAAAGTGGACCATGTATGAAAAGGTTATGTTAGACTGAGAGATGGGGAGAAGGGTGGCAGGCAATGGCTAACATACAAGTGTGACAGCATCTCCAGGCATTAATTAGTCACTAAGATGATTAATCATGGAAGGCACGTTTCTCCTTTACTTAAAATTTATGGAGCAAGTCTAGACTTGATTTATAAAGTGACACCCACCACAATTAAACATTTCTCAAATGCCTAATAGAGAAAAAAAAGATATATTTATTTGATTATAACTACTAAACATTATAAAATATAAATAAATTAAATATATTAGTATATAAATATATTGCAACATCCCTTATTTCATCTTGACAGTTTAAAAATGAATAATAGGGCCACCTGACTGCAGGACTATTTCTTCTACTAGTAATAACGTAAGAGGAAAGAAAAGAAAAATATCCTCCTTATCATTATCAATTCTTCTGAGTCAGATAACTGTTTGCTTTTTAACTTCCTTAGAATTTCTATGTGTACTGCAAATCTGAATCCTCCCAGTACTGACAAAGGTTCAGTATTACCCTGTTTTCCATGGATTGCATCTTGCATGTATCTTTTATTGTTTTGTCTTATGAATATACCTCTCTAGCTAATAACTGGAGGAATCAGTCTATTCTAACATCTTCAATGCATCCCTCTTGCTGCCTAACATAAAGCCTGATGTGATAATTGCTTTGGTCTTATTCTTAAAATGACCCAGATATCTTTATTGTCTTCCCTGGGTAGTTGGAGATAAATTGTGTTAAATCTCTGCATTTGTTATTAATTAATTCTACTAAATAGATACTCCTGACATATTTTTGATGCCTCTATATATCTCAGGCAGACTGATGTATGCAAAGGGAAAAGTATAATTTAAGTCAGCATTTGGACTTCAAAATATTTTTAATTACCAAAATATTTTTGCATGGTTGAATGCAATCTGTTGTTTTGCAGTTTTGGTGGGGTGTGTGTGTGGTTTTTGCTTTTTTTTGTGTGTGTGGTTTTGTTTTGTTTGGTTGGTTGGTTTTTGCATAAGGTATCCTCATTGTCTTGGTAAGTTACAGTATTTGTATGTGAATGGTTTCAAATATTTCATGTTATTAATAACTGATTCTCAAGTCAGGAATTTCTGAGGTTTGCACTATCTGTGTTTTGCCATGATTAGTTATTTAAGCTTGTCTTTTCTGCAGTGCTGGTTGGGCAGACTGTAGTAGCTGCATGTTGGCTGAGTTGCCACTTGGATGAGCTACATTATCAGGACAGCCTAAATCTTATAATGGATTGTTATTGAGAAATGTGGTGTCTGTGTCCTCAGGTCGAGTGGTGAGAGTGTGATTTGGCACCAATTTCTGATATTTTTAAACCATTTTCTGAAGTCTGTATTTACATTAACTGTACACAAGCTGTATCTTTATTTCAGGTTCTAGTTATGCTAATTAATTTTGCTGACCTACCACAACACTTCAAGGTATACTACTAAAAAAAAAAAAATCTAAAAATGCTTTATGCAGAATCTTTTTGTAAGTTTGAATGACAGGATTTTGATAATCAGTACCTTCTCTGGCAGTCATTTGTGGTAAAATTAGTGGAATTTTACCACAGGGCAACAAAGATGACTAAGGGAGTGGAGCATCTCCCTTATGAGGAAAGACTAAGGGAGCTGGGGCTCTTTAGTTTGGAGAAGAGGAGGCTGAGGGGTGACATCATTAATATTTACAAATATATAAAGGGTGAGTGTCACAAGGATGGAGCCAGGCTCTTCTCGGTGACAACCATTGGTAGGACAAGGGGTAATGGGTTCAAACTGCTACACTTGAAGGGAGGTTACACTTAAATTTGAGAAGAAACTTCTCAGTGAGGGTATCAGAGCACTGGAACAGGCTGCCCAGGGAGGTTGTGGAGTCTCCTACTCTGGAGACATTTGAAACCCGCCTGGACGTATTCTTGTGTGGCCTCATCTGGGTGTTCCTGTTCCAGCAGGACTTGGGGGATTGGACTAGATGATCTTTCCAGGTCCCTTCCAGTCCCTAATATTCTGTGATTCTGTGAATTTTATGGTATTTTATTTCATGGCACTTTTCCTTTGCAAGAGTATATTTCCATAGTTGTCTAATCAGTATTTCCTGGGTCAGAGAAGAGCTACATCTCTTATGATGAAGAAAAGAAAGATGCTGAACCAGAACCCTGCCAGGTGCTGTGCTGAATGAAAATCCACAACTGCTACCTCATTTGGATTCTATTTTTTCCTTCTTAATTTGTTTAAAACTTTTATTAGTAATTCTAATAGATTCCTTCCTAAATCTGCCCCTGTTTAGTTACTACGCATTTAAGGACAAGTACTGTAGAAAATCTTACAACAGGAAAGTCTGTGTTAAAGAGCTATACAACTGGTCATGAATTGCATCTAACTGGTATCCAGTTAGAGTAGAACCTACAAATGCCTATGAGATACACTGCAGCATCTCTTACTCTCCAGGGCTTCTTGGTACATGCTCTTTCATCCTCTTTTCTCCACCATGTGCTCCCAGAAGCATTGTGTTTGCGCATCACAGACCAAGTTATAACTAAGATTAGTTATAGCTATGTGTAATTTTTTTTCCATTTGTATTAGTGGTAGCATGTGTGTTTACAGCCATGTAACACTAAACCAGATATGCCTTTGTTTTTGTGATTTATGTTTTTTTTCTTAAACAGGAAAGCATTCATTATCAAATGTTGTGAGAACAATACAGTAACTGGAGGTTATTTTATATGAAAATATTGTTGATTGTTCCTCCCCTAGAAATCTCTCTTGGCAGCTCACTTCCTGCCAAATGAATCAGCAAAAGCTGCTCATGAAAGTTGTTAATATATAATACAAGCATCCAGCACCGCACTTGCTCCTTATCTATAAAGTCCTTTTGTGATCAATGATTCACATCACTTTTTGATTATAGTCTCTGAGCACAAACAGTTTCTTAATATAAATTAATGGCCTTGGAATTTCTAAATAAACATTCCCTTTTGTTTAGCATCATTTCCTATTTTCTTACCAAAACAGAGTCTTATTGTAACTGTTCAGTTTTCACTGGAAAAAGTGTTTGTGGACTGGAATGTTCTCAAAAACAAGCAGTTCCTTTCAGAGCTATTAGTGTTGATTTACAAGGTATAACCTGCTATGTTAATTGAATATCACTGGGAAATATTACCAAAAAGCAGCTAGTATGGTGTGATACTGTAAGTAATAATTCCCGCATTCATTTACTGGAAAAAAGATTTTCTCTTGAGGTATAGTACTATTTGGCAATGTTGGTTGTTTTTGGTTTTTGATCTTTCCCAGTTATAAACCCCAGGTTATCTAAGCAGAAGAGACTGTCAAGATACTTCCTCTACATTTTCTTATTGTTAACACTACTAAGTAGTTAGGCATGGGTTTTTCAGCAAAATTAATTCTGAAGATTTCCTCTGGCTAGGTCTGACTAGTAGCATAATTAAAATACCAACCATCACACTGTGGTAAGCTAATGTTAATTATCCTTTCTTGCAAACTTCAGTGAAGCATGAGTGGAGAATGCAGCAGAAGCCTGACCTGCAGGGAACTGGTATGAAAAGCTACCTGGTAATACTCTTTTTTTTTAAAGGCAGAGTTATTTCACTTAAGTCAATTAGGTGGAGTTCTAACTAAATTGAAATAAGAACCTGAGAGATTGAAAATGCCTACGGAGACATTTGATTAAATTAATTGTAAACTAAAGTGATCCAAGCTTGTATTCAGACAAAGGATTTATTTATTCCCCAAAGCATTTGAAAAATATAGGCCATGATAAAAATGATCAAACTTCTGGGTGAGTTGTTCATGGTGGTTTCAATGGAAGTGTTTTGGTTTGCAGTGAGGATAGGCTCAGAGCAGGCACGGTGTCTGTCAGTCACTGTGATCCAGCTGGCAGAGCAACTCACCAAGCTCTGGGCACTTGTCCGTGGCCGGTCAGATGTCCATCATACACCCATCCTAACCTCAAAAGTCATTTCGATTTCTGACTTGTGCATAACCCAATGAAGCTGGTTTTCTCAGGAAGGTTCTCCTGGGTCACAATGAATATAAACGCAGTGGCTAAGGCAAGATGCTCTAAGTGTGGGGGGAAAAAAACCTCTCCTGTTCCAGAAAAGCTATGTCCTCCAGAGCAGCATCTGTAATACAGCCTGTCACTGCCTACAAGAGAGAGAAGCCCTCAGGCTCTTGACTCAGAGTTTTAATTTGACACCAGTTCCTTCAAAACACTAGTAAGCAGAGAGGAATTTTTTAATGCATCAGTGTTTAATTCTGAAGAACAGTAAAGAAGCTACTTCATATGCTATTATCCAATGTAAGTAAGCAGTGTCTCCTTCAAATCTGAAATTCTAGCATTGTGTTAAAATATAGGAGAGGTATTTACTTAGTCTGAACTGTTAAATTACTTTTTAATCTGTGTCCAGAGCTGGAGCTGAGCATTACTTCATGGCCTATATGTTGCAATTAAAATGAAATAGTACTTGGTCCTTAATGGTACTGAACTTTATACAAACACGTAGGATGAGAGTGATTCTCCTCTCATTCCTGCTGCTGTCAGACAGAAGTGTGTCTGTTCAGCCAGGAGTCTCGATGGCTTTATTGACTTTTACAAAGATAACACCAGCACCAGCTGAAGATCTCTTCTGATATTTTTAGGCACTTGTAAGATGTCAATGAAATGTCAAAAGTAGTTAGTGATGCACTGCCTTCCTAATGGGAGACATGTATGTTGTTTTGAGCAATTTACTATAAAAATAACAAGTGTTAATGTGCAATAAAATATTATTTGCTCAGTCTTTTGATGCAGAATGTTATACATGCTGTCCAACTCTTAAATCCAGTGTAATTAAAACAAAAAGCAATGATTTTTTACTACAATTCAGGAAGCATAATCAACTTAAATGCTCTGAAAAAACAAAGTAATTTCCCTGCTGATATGTAATGTACTGGCAATATGGAGTGATAAGGAAAGTCAGCAACCTTAAAAAACCACATTTTGTCAGATGCTTGCTAAAAAGGTGTTTTAGTAGTAATGCACTGTAGAGAGACAGTACCAAGTCAGTTCTAGAAAAGTCAGAGTTTTAGTCATGGTAGTGCTTTGAGCACTGAAACAATTTCTGACACGTTTCCCTTGGCTTATGGTGTGTATGTAATACCCGACAATAAATGGTATTTTTAAATAGAAATAACAATTTGATATTCAGTAACCTAAAGCACAGTTAGTCCTGCAAATCCTTATCATATTGAAGTGCAGCTGGGACAATTGATAAACATGCTGATTTGCAGCAAATGCCTGGGAATCATACAGGTTAATATCAAATTTATTGATGTATCCAATTTGTATTTAATCAGAAAAGGTAGTAGATTATAAAGACCAGAGCATAAGAAGGAGGTAACCACTATACCTTTTATTAAAATTATTTTAAAACTCCTATTTCATACACAATTTCATGGGTTTAGAAGAAAAATTCTAATGATACTTTTTTAATATAACAAACGAAGAAGTCTAGAAAGGTATCAGAATTCCCTTTTAATAGATAAAAGATTGCCGTCTTCAGTGTGGTGCTGCCAGCTTAAGCCAATACTCTCCAAGTACTCCACTTAGCCCAACCTATATTGCACACAGGTTATTACTGCATAGGTTATGCTAAATTATCTGTTCCTGCATAGCTACTCTTGCTATATTTGCTGGGACAAGGTGCCTGATTTCTGGCAGCGTAGCATTGAGCACTAGATTGGTCTGAGCTTCTCATTTCAAACTTTCAACAGTATGTTTGAGAAAAATAATTGTTGTCCTCATCACACGGGCCAGGCTGAGTTAGGTGCAGCTATACTGTTAATGGTGAGGTATACGTATGCTCATGTTGGTAACTAGAGGTATTCGGGGGGTAGAGAAAGGAAAAAGAAACATGTTAGAGTTCCTTTCTTCCTACTCACAAATTTTCTAATGGTAGTGTTAATCAGGAAGCTCGGGTTACAGATTAAATAAAACTTCTTAAAGCACATGTGCACCAAGGCAAAAGATGGCAGTGGTAGTTCCAGCAGCTCCTTATCGGCCTGTCCCTCCCAAGAATCACTTGATGGGGTGTTGCCACCATGCTTCATCAGAGAGGCAGGCAGAAATGGGTCTGGCCACCAGAAAAGACGCAGACACCAGGGGAATGGGAGCAGCTGGTGCAGGTTCTGGGGAGAATGAGCTGGTTTGCAAGGGTCCAGGTTTGGGGATGAGCCCAAGAATGGAGAGAGCAGGAGATGCCAGAGAAATGACTAATGCCATTGTTGTCCTTGTGGAGGGATGTAAAGAGAAGATATCTGGGCAATGACCAATGAAGTCATTTATTATGGATGGCATTGCATGTGAAAATTATCTATAGCAATTCCATTTGAGATTGGATATTTTCCCCTTTCCCTCTTTTCCATGAATCATTCAAAATGGATTCCAATCCAACTGGGAAATAAAATTAAACAAACTGCTGCTGCTAATCTTGCACTGGTAATTTAAAACAAAAACTAATCTGCACTGGAATTACTTACCTAGTAGGGATGACTCTATATTACAGCACATGCTACCCTTTTTGTAATTGTCATGTGGGTAAAATGTATTTTTAAAGCATTAATACAGGCAAGCTACATTTAAACCAGCAGTTCTTGGCCCTCTGGTATCCCATTGGGGTTGGAGAAGAGTAGGAATTAAGGGAGGAAAGGGAGCACGGATGTGCTGAAAATGGTTTTGCTCTAGAAAAGCCTCTGCATCCTGTTTCACAATCTTGTTGATATTTGCCTCAATTTTCTTTCAGTATTCTATACAGAGTTGTGAACCATTTTTACACCTTTATGAAGAACTAGGTGCTTGGGCATGTTTTTTCAAAGCTGTCTTGGCAGGTCACAGGCCTTGAGGTTTCTGTCTGTCCAGGTAATGAAATACCTCCCTCAGACATAGTGAGAATGTAACAAGCACAGACAATATCTTCCCTTTTTCTGTCAGGGACTTCTAGCAGATGAATACTTTCTCAGGCTTCTTTATCTGGTTAAATTTCAACTACTACAAGAATGATGTCTCAGAAATAATAATTCCTTCTCTCCCTTTCAGCATGAGGAGCACCAGAAATTCAAAACAGAACACACGCCCACCCCCCCAACAAACAAACAAAAGCCAAAACCAAATAAGCCACTACCAACAAAAACTTAGCACTGTCATTGCTGATAGGCTATTTAGCTGCAGCATCTGAGAACGTTATGCGTAGTTGTGATGTAGAGATAAATTCATCAACTGCTGGCAGAACAGTGTATTAGCTTGTCATGTCACAGTGCTGAATTTCTCCTCTTGCCTTTTTGCAAATAAACTTACTTTCCGTGGATAAGGCAGCTCTCTAAGGCCTTTTGAGAGTGGCCCTGAACTTGGCTGGAAAAAGGAGAAGCTCACTGCCTGGAAGACATAGACCTTGGGCACATCTAATCAGCACCGGAATGACGGAAGAGGTGGAGAGTAGCAGAAGATGGAAACAGCCGGTGGGGAGTGCAGGTTGGACAGACAGCACAGGGAAGAAGTGAGATTGCCGGCAGCAGAAACAGCTTTTGGCAAGTATTAATAGACTTTTGCCTGTGGATCTGGGGTCTGCTACAGATCCACCGCTATGCATTAGATCTTTTCCACATGTCATGGTCTTACACAGGTTTGGTGCTGGTGCAAACCACACTGCAGAGCCGGGCCGATGGGCCTGGTGCAATTTGGTCTAACCCTGTATACCCGAGGGCACTGAGGTACCTCAGCACCCACTTCCACACTAAGCAGATGTAACATCTGCCTATTTCTTGGTCATTCACCTTAGTATTTGTTTGCTTCATTTTTACATGATTTAGCTTTGTTATTAAACTTATTTCCAGGAAGCTGTGTATCTACAACAACATTTGCACAACGGATTCAGAGTACTGTGTATTTTGGTTGATTTATTCCTAAGGCAAGCTTCTACTTGAGTTTTTGGGAAAGAAGGAAGAAGAAATTGTACCTAAAGCCTCTGTAAGTATCAAACTCACTTAAAACCACATAAAACATTCACAAAAGCACTCTGTATGAAGTGCCATGCTCCCATCGCTGCATGGCGGTTCTCCTGCAGACCACAGCATGCGATGGCTGGTGTGGATGTCCAAGGCACCTCCGATTTACCTGGTTTGCCTGTGCTCTGCTATGGTGGTAGCAAACGTACTTCTATCATGTGAATCAGCTTAAGCTCCAGTTCATGCAGTGTAATAATTTTTGCAGTTTTACTTTTATAGTGTCACCTCATAACTGATACATTAATACTGAATCTGGTGTCTGTCAGAACAAGTAGTTACAATGTCCTTTCATCTGCATTTGTGTGACATCCAGTGGCTGGATGGGTCAATCACAGGCTCTCATTTCTTGCGAAAGGTGTAAAAACGGCTCACAACTCTGCTTAGAACGTAAAAGCAGCAAACGTATTGGATATTTACACTGACAGAGCAATTGCTCAATTTTGATTTAAAACTAAACAGGTGATTAAAGCAATTTGTTCAAGGGAACACGTTACCGATGTGTACATGGGTAACTCATTGTAGCCTTCAGAGCTCTTACCCACTGCTGCTGTCCTGAACTTGCCCCGTTGTTCCTGCTGGGCATGGGAAAGTGAATAAACAATATATTGCCCTAGTCAGAAAGCAGTAATTTCTGTTTTCCTGCATTTAACTGTTGATTGCACCACATGTACCAAGACTCCCATCAATTTTGTCAGGAGCGGTACTGAGCTAAGAGCCAGATTTTTATTAAAACCTTTGAAATAACAAAAATAACCAAACATAACAAAATTGACTATGTTACATAACATTTAATTAGGCTTCTAAAAAGTTGTTTACATTGAAAGATCTAGAAGTATAGTCTTGTGTTTGAAATGACTGCCTGAAATTAATTTGTGGCATTTGTGCAAAGTATTTTCTTTGCCATCATCATGGCAATGACTTGACAGCAGCACTGCTCCCAACATTTGTGGGAGTTTATCCAGTCTCTTTTTCTTCTATGCAGGTAATGAATTAGTAATAGTTTTGGCTATTGCACACTCTTATAAAAGCCACAGTTATCCCAGAGCATTTTATGCACTCTATTATTATAAGCAGCAACTAATGTTGAAACAGAAAAAGACAAGAGCATAAAAGTTTCTCTGCTTTTCCAGTCTGTTTTACAAGGTCTGTAAATCTGCTCCATAAATCCAGCTAATTTCTTGTGTGCAGGCTTTTTATACAGGAAGAGGAAAAAATACATTTTTTTTTTTCTTATCTCATAAAAGTTAACAGAGAATTTGAGCATTGATGTCTAATGTCTGAAATGACTTTAAAATTGTGTTTTCAAACTGACTAAATTTCAAGCTTTATATTTATTACTGGTGAGCTATTGCAAGGATGTAAAATATTTTTGCAAGTAAATTTCTTGTTAAGATAAATAAATTGGACGCACACACAAGAAAGACTGTGCAGGCCTGGGTAGTGCATCCGAGGCAAACGTTACCAGCAGAGACAGGAAAACAGCAGCTGTGCACCATTCTTGGACACAAAGTCCCTCAGGAGTCACGAGGTTAGAGCAGGATCTGTTTTTTCACGCCTGGTTTTGCTGACTACAGAGCCACTTGGTCAATGATAATAATCAGAATAAAAGTCCTCTCCTAAAGTTAGACTAGTTTTATGCTAATCTATGGCTAGGAAAAGCAAGTCAAATCTGTCAGAATTGTATCTAGAAGAAAACAAAGATCAGATATATGAAAATGTCTTTGCTGAGATCCAGTCCTTCGAGCTGCCTCTTGGAACCACTCTAAGGTATGCATCTTTTAGATAATATTACGTTGTTCATGATGGTTTTGTTCTATTCTATTGCTGTTATTTCAGTCAGCCTAATATATTAGAAACTTGGTTTTTCTGACCCTGAGATCTGCAGGAAAGTTGCATTTAATTTCAGTGTGATTTGCCCTAAATGAAACATACAAACCAAGGTCACCTACTCAGCTCTTTCTTTTCAGTAGGACAAAACTAAAAGCTGGGTGCAGATTCTTTGTGAAGAAAAAGATTACTCTTAAACATGAAAACATGGGGAAATTTGCTCTTTTGTGTAGCAGTGTGTTTAGTTTGCTGTTAACAGCTACATTTTTAAAGAGTTGTTCTTGCTTAGATTTTTAATAAATGCAACTTTTTTTTTAATCACTAAAGACACAACTAGTTAAGGTTTTGCTGTGGATATTCCTAAATATATGAAGATTTTAATATTTTTTGTCATTTGCAGCTTATGGGAACTGTTTAATGGTAAATGTGCAACTGAAAAAAAAATTCCTCTCTATAGTAACCCCCATTAAAAAAGTAATATATAAAATATTATGTTATATGTCTATTATCAGTATCTGTAGAAGAGTTTTAAAAATAGCCTGCCTGGAACTGTAGGCGTCAGGTTGCAGTGACTATCAGGCTAAAGAAAGAAAATTTAATTTACCCTGGAATATGTATGTGTCAATCTAATACTTCAGTAACGTGACGGGAGAAGGAAAAAAAGAAAAGGAACATGGGAAGATTGTTGCTGCATTTGAGAGAGTTCTTGTAGGAAATACTACTGCAGCGAAAGCATGCACTTTGTAGGCACTTGTCTACATTTGGAATAGTCCTCGTTGATTCAGTAGGTGTCATCAATAAATCAGAATCAACACTGAGTATGATAAAGCCACAAGCATAGACAAGACGTGCAGGGTTTTGATGCCATTTATTAAGTAGTGCCCAGGTGTAGTTGCACCAGGGTAGGAGAGATGATGAGTTTGATTACAGTAACTGGAAGGGTGCCAAACACAATTGTAGCTGGCTGGTGTCTAGACTTTGATGCATTCAGTTGTAAATTCCTCTCGGTTCCTCATTGGAAAAGCAGCCACACGTCGCCCTGAAGTTTTACACTTCAGGCCTATTTCTTTAAGTTGGCTTTCCACTTGTGCGCAGATTACTTTGCCCAGAAAGCACGTGTAGCCTGTCTCCTGAGCATGCAAAACCCAAGGACTAGCTCATCTTTGGCCACAAACTAAACTATGTATAATTTAAATAGAGAATGGGATACTCATCCATTGGAATCTGAAGCTTTGCTGCACAGGTACACTAGGAAACAATGTGCCAGTTTCTAGCAGAACACATCAAGCCAGTGCACAGAAACGTGCGCTTTTCGATTATTTTATATTTACCCCGACCGCTACATTTCTATCGCCTAAAGAAAAGAAGGAAACAAGTCGGTGAGCGGCTTTGAACGCAGAAACCCCCGCAGAGCTGCCGGTGGCAGCGCCCCCTGCACCCCCCACCGCCTCCCGCTGGGACCAGCGCGGCCGGTGGGTACGTGAGCAGTCAAAACCAAAACAAATTTAAAAAAAGAAAACTAAAGCCAAACAGCCCCCCACCCAAACCCAACATCCCAAGAAACAAACCAGAACTATCCCAGAGGAAAAGGCTGGGTCTGAACTTATAAGCGTCCAAGGCGCCTCCGCAGCGTGGTGCTGCGGGGACAGCTGGTCCGTCCGTCGCACAGCCGGGAGAACGGTCGGACTTCGGGTGTCCCCTTTCTGTCACAGGGCGCTGAGCGGGGCAGACCAGGTGGCGCCAGAGGAGGGCAGCTGCCCCGGGTCTCCACCGGAGACGAGCGGCCGGTGATGCCCAGGGGTCGGGGGTTTTCGCCGAGCTCCCTCGGCACAGCCCTTCCACTGGCAAGGGCCGCGGGGTACCGGCGAGCTGGGGCGAACCGGGCGGGCGCGGCCCGGCGCGACCTGCTCCTCCTCTCCCGCCCCTTGCTCTCCCTCCTCACCCCTGCCCGGGCCACCGGCCGCCCCTCCGTGCAGGAAAACCATCCTCGGCGGCTCCCGCGGCCCCCCGCCCGGCTTTGCGGCCGCCTCCGCCCTCGGTCCCTCCCCGGCGCCTCCCGCAGCGGCACGGCCGCCTGGTCCCTCCCATCCAAGATGGCGGAGAGTCTCCCCGAGCATGATCGGATCCTCCAGGAGATCGAGAGCACGGACACGGCCTGCGTGGGACCCACCCTGAGGTGAGGGCGGCGGAGGCCGCGGCGCCGACGGCGGGAGAGGGTCCCCTGCCTCGCCAGGCCTGCCCGCCCCTCCGGGGAGCCGCGGCCCGGCCCAGCCGCGTTTTCTGACAGCTTCTCCCCAGAGACACAGCGGGGCCGCCCGCAGCGCCTCCGGCGGGAGGGGCCGCTCCGGGTCCGGGAGGGATGCGCAGCACCTGGGGCGCCCCGGTGAGGCCCGACCGCTGCCACCCGCCCCAGGCCCTGCGGGGGCGTCGCGCCCCGGCCGCCCGCGGGGTGGCAAGAGGGAGAAGGGGCGGCCGCCGTGCGGTGCGAACAGGGCTCGGGGCCGGCGCGGCCCGGGCGGCTGTCATGCCCGGCCGGCTGCGCTGACAGGGAAGGGGGTCGAGCAGAGGCTGCGGCCGTGCCCCCGCCCCCGGGCTGGCCTCCCTCTGTCATTGTCTGCCAGGGACGAGGGGCGCTGCCCGGCTTCCGGCGGCGGTGGGCGCGGCGGAGCCGGGACGGGGCAGCGGCGTCGTGCCGGCCGTGACCCGGTGTCGGCCTCTCCGTCGCCCGGGCAGGGAGGGCTCCTGTCCCGCGCTTGGACATGGGTCATCGCCTTGGGGTGGGCGGTACTCCCGCGTCTGTGCTGAGGTCGGGACCGAAGCCGTGTTGTGGGTGGTGTTTGCAGCAGTAAAACTGCAGGGCTCCTCTGTACGCGACCTTTCCTGGTACAGCCCGACATCTCACGGCCCCGGCCAGGTGCCTTCTGGAGATGCGACAGCGTTCAAAGCATTTCTGAAACGCCATGACTTCAATGCTTTTTTTCCTCCAGTTCCACATGCTGCCTAATGGCGTAGCCTGCGTGTTGAAGAAAAGGTTTTGCTTAATCTTTCCTGTTAGAGGGAAATGTCTCATGGCCCTTCAGTCAGAGCTGGGGAGAGAAGGGCAGGGCCTGGAGGGAGTGGATTTGGGTATGGAGGAGATGTAGGGGAAAGATGGTCTGAATCCTGGAGCTGTGCTGGTGCTTCCCTGATCAGAGATGTCTGAAAGCTGTGAAGAAGCACAAACACTAGCCAAACTGGGAAGAGAGAACTGTGAATTTGCACGTTATCTCCTGGGGAAGATACCGAGAGCCTGTGTGCAGGGAACTGGAAAAGGCAGTTTGTGTGGCAGCATGTGGCAGGGTGGCAAGAGGATGGTGCCTGCTGGAGAGAGCGTGCGCAGGGCCGGGGAAGGGCGAACGTGGCTACCGCGGATGGGGAACCTGGTGCCAAGAACTGATGGAAGAAGTTGCAGGTGCGATGGGTCACTTTGCATCAAATTTGCGGCAAGTGATTTTGTGGTTGGCTGTGTATGGCTGCAATGGGACCTCGAGCTCTGAGGACTGTGTGGGCAGGTGACAGAATGGGCATTTTTGTGAGTCTGGGGCTATTGAGGCCTCAAAGAGCCCAAATGGTGGGTGGCTCAGACATCGCACAGGGGCTGCTTGTGGAGTTCCCCTGGTATTAGGGGCCAGCTTGTAGCAAGCTGCGCTCTGATCTCCCCTTACTCTTCCTTAAATGTACCGCTCAGTACTGAGGGGACACTGTGGAGGTGTCAAAGCTGAGCACCACAAAAAGAGCTTCACCTGTGAGAGTTTGGGAGCTCAGGTCGAGAGAAAGTAGCTGAGATGCTTTCAGATTTGAGTTGTCCCTGGAGGCAGTTTAGCCATGTTTCAGATAACAAGCCCAAGCAGGTTGGAGCTGACGTCTGCAAAAAACATGCCAAAACAAAAAACTGGGCAACTAAATGTTAAATCTAATTGCAGTTTAACTAAAATCTCCAGTATAGAGCTTGTATCAGAGGAACCTACGTAAAGGGCATACAGAGAATCCAGCTGCACAGTGGAAGAAGGCCTGTTTGAGAACCACAAATGTGGATGGGGGTGGGATGTAAAATGGACAAGGAACAATAGGAATCTCTTGTACATATTAAACATTTGAAATGTGTCAAAGTTTCTATAAATATTAACATTTCTTAATTTCTTTGCATGTTCCTTTTTCTATTTGCATCTCATCTATCTTATCTATTTTGTTATCTTAGTGACTTTTCAGAAGGGGAGATTTGTATTGCTGACTTTCAGAATTTTTAGAAAAGAAGTGCGTGTTGGGCTAATTTAACCTCTAGTGTTCATTTAAAAATAAAAACAATGAGGCTAAAGAATTATTACATCTGGCTGAGTGTTTTGAAAGATGTGTATCCAACATCACAGAAATATACTGCTAAGAACAGCAGTGTTTAAAATCAAAACTGATCCATCTCTTCAGCTGTGCCTGGTAAAATTTGTGAATTGCTGTGTGAAACTGAAAAGTCTGAAATCCCACATCTAATTTCAAAATCTGTTTCAATGAACAAAAGTGTGAACATAAAATGGAGCATTATTTTCTGCACATGATCTAGGTTTTACTTGCTAAACAATATAAATCAAAGAAATTAGTTGAGCGATTCTATGTATAGTTGCATAAGGCTATAACATAAAGCAATCCATCAGTTTCCAGTTGTGGAAGCTATTGACGCTGGTTGTCTCATATGATGACTAAAATTATGTTAATTACATTAAATTGAATATTTTTGCAATCCATGGTGTGTAGTGCTGGGAGAATATCTATAGCATCATGACATGCAACACAGTACTGACACACTTAAATAGCAGAACAAAACAAGGGGCTTGAGGTGAGTGGTTTGGATAAGTAGCATGAGGTAACACTAAATGCTGAAGATCGTAGGATATGCAAGATCTGACTTATCCTTAACTGTTCATATCAAGATCTTAATATCTTCCTAATGCATCCATGCTTCACAAAGGATGTATATTTTTTTTTAGGCTGTACATAGATTGTATGCAAACACATTTCTGCTCTTGTTTTTCTTCAGTGTCTTGTTTGCTGGTTTGGCAGCACTTGTGCTAATGATATAAAAAATAATAATGTATATAGATACACAGTGTTTTTGCGTGTAATTTACAGATAAGGAACAACACACAGACTGGCCCACAGGTGATTTTCTAGTACTGAGATGCACCAGTGTATCTGAAACACAGGTCCTTTCTAGGAGGAGTTGTGGTGCAGTTAGTACAATTGGTTCTGTTCACTATTTTGGAGAGTAAGTTAGCTCCTACAGATTGATCTGCATCTCAAGAAATATAAATTGAAGAGATTGGATTTGATTAAGTTAATTTGTATTGTACTTGATTTTTTTTTTTTTTTAATGTAAATTGATTATTTTATTCATTTAAAGTTGCTGGTATTTAACTTGCATCTCTAAATTTAGTGACACACACTGAATCATTATAAATGAGACTTAAATTGACTGTATAACATTCCTTTCATTAAATAGGCAGACTGTATATATAGCAGGCCAGGATTAATTTTTTTTTTTCAGCAGACTGTGAAGCTTTTATCAACATCTTTCTAGCTTTAATGGCTAACTAAATGAGATTAATGACAACACCTGTTAGAGGCTCGTCACTCTCACCTTTTTATATAATGTGTTAATATCTTATAATTCATGTCATATTCATAGTGTTGGGCTATGCAAAACTAGGGAGAGTTGTCAGCGCATTTCTAATCTTTATAAAGGAAAAGGAAAAACACAAAAAGAAATAAAGGCAGTTCCTATATCCCTCTCCAAGATCAAGATAAACGTATTAAAAAGTTTGTAACAAAAGCCTTGCAGGCCCTTACTGAGCTACATATAAATAAATATTAACAAAATTTCAGTAGTCTAATTTTAAGAGTGTCTTTACACTTCTTGAATACTCTATTGGATGTGCCAGGGTAATTAATAAGATAAATAATATTTAGAAGAAAATAATTGACCTTAGCTGCTGGTTAGTTAGTTTTATGTTGGTTGAAATAGGTCAAACTGGAGCCCCAGAGAGTAGAGGATGTTCTGCTAGTGTCCTGATATGCTATGCATATGAGGCTCTTTGAGCTTGTTGTAATGTGTAATACTTCAAAGCCTTTTTTTTAAAAAAAATAAATGAATTAACTCTTAAACTCTAGCCTGGCAATGTATTGTGTAAGCATACGGCAGGCTTTTTCTGAACACTTCATCTCATGAGCTTCGCATCACTGAGTCTCCATTGTTCTGTGATCCCCATGCACAGCCTGTCAGAGGATACCTCTGTGCCCACAGTCAGTTGACTAAGCAACTCATACAAAAGTAAAATAAAATTTTTAAATTGTGAGGAAATTGATGATGGCAATTTTGTAGCTAAGGTGAAGCTGCTAAGGAGGTGCTGCGTCTCTTAGTGTATCTGTAAGTGGGATGTACCCTGTGGCTTTGACCCACAACTGCAGCTCAGAAAGAGCTCCTCGAAAGTTAGTGTAAAAATGCTTTCAGGCAACCTCTCTGTTCCACTGCTGCTGAAATCTGTCATCACCAAGCTGTTGCCTTGTAGATGTTTGAGCATCTTCTAGGTTACTGTAAGTTGTGCTGGCCATGAGAGTTACTAGAAGGCATCCTGTGAAGGCATCTCACTGGCACGTTGTCTCTGGCTGCGGGAATCACACTGACAAGAGCTGTTAGGTTCCCGCGTTTCTGTCATGCTGCAGTGTGCTGCGGTGTCCTTCCACTGACCGAGGACTTGCATTGCTCTGGTAAAAGCAGCACGGAGCCACGCAGCTGCAAAGCAAAATCACTTCAGCGTGGTACTGCTTTTTTCTCATTTAGGTTTAACAGAGTCTGGTGGTAGGATGTAGATTTGTTGTGAGCCTCATAAATTAGTATGGGTGAAGTATTAGAAGCGATTGACAACTGTTCATCCTGAACTTCTGTCCTCGTGTTGCAGGAAAGCAGAAGGTAAAAACACCCTTCAGTAAGGCATCATTAGGGGAATAAATTAAGGAAGTGAAGGTAGCGATAGTGTTTCAAGCAAGACTGTGTTGTTCTTTCCTGATCAAGAGGTTCTAAGAAAATTCAGAGGTAGAAATATGGAATGAGAGTCTTAATTTTGCTGCTCTTAGTGAGTTCTGGTATGCTTTACAGCTACAGGTGCTTTGCTCTGGCAGGGGGCCATAATTTGTATTTTGGAGATATTCCTGTATCCGTTGAGGGAGTGTCTCCAAAGCCAAGTGAACAAAGTGGCTAAAATACTCTTTGGAGTATGACAGGATGCTGTGATGCCTCACTGTAACTTGTTTTACCAAAAGTATATGCTATTATTACTAGTAGGCGTGATCCAGTTATGTGATTCTGTATCTTTAGCAGAATAGTCAGTAAGCAGTAGCACAGGCAGTATGAATGACTTCTCTGGATGTGGGAAGGTGCTACAGCATTAACACAGTCACAGACTGAGAGATATTTTTTCTGAGCACTTGCTGATGGGCTGCTGGGATTTGTGTTGTGGTTATCCAATGACAAGATGTGGTTGCCCTCATTTTTGTCCTGTGGTCTTGCTTGTCAGGTGTGATTGTCTAAAGGCATTTTTCTGTGTTTTATTATTTTGGTTTTGGATTATGAGCCAACAATGCGCATTTTTCCTATAGCTTAGTCTTTTTTAAATATAGAGCAAACGTAAGATGGCTCTGAGATCATCAACCAATGCTTTGAATCAGAATTGATGATGTATTTAAATTTCAAATAATATGATAACGTTGTACAGCATTGTAAGCTATTTTTATGCTTCAAAAATCAGCAGTCTATATCTTCATTAACGGTCTGTCTTCAAGCCCTGCTCCATTTTCAAGTTAATGATGTGTTTCATTCCTCATTCCCTTTCAAACCAAAGTTACAAAGTAGCCCAAAGGAACTAGAAATTCCTTGTGTGTTAGCCGTGGGTTTTTTTTGGATCAAGCGCATACTTCAATGTATATTTATATATCGGTTCATTATAATAGCTAACTCCAATTTTGCAGCCGAGTTGCTCTAAAGAGAACAGCCTGCTCGTTGGGAACAGTGTATCCTGAAAAAACTGGTGGCTGGCTTGTAGTGTCAGTTGCAGGTTTTTTTACTTGGTGCAGGATTTGATGATATTACAAGTGTTTAAAGGCAACGGTCAGATAAAGCAAGTGTTTCTGTGAGCAGGTCTATCACCATGTATATGAAGGAGCTATGAAGGAGCAATATTTTTTTATCACTAGTCCATTACATAGAGTTGAAACAGCATAAGACAGATTCATCAATCTGCCATTTATATATTCAGTGGCAGAACTACAGTTCTGATTTTTCTGTGGGCTAGCCTAATGTTCTGGGCAGATTTACCATTGGTGGCAAAACATATTTTAGAAGAAGGTGAGGATTTGCTTCCATTGCTGCAAGTTTCAACATAGTAGTTTTCTACTTTTTTTAAAACCCGAAACTGTTTGTGGGTAATCATATCTGCACTGTATTTTTCTGTTGTGCAAAGAAATCTTTAGCTTCAATGTTGATTAATTTTGTCATGAAATATGTGTCTGCAAATCAGGTTATCTTGATCTTTTTAAGTGTTCATGCATCAGCTTCTGACTCAGTTCTTGCAGTGTTTTCCAAATGGGTGACTGCCAAGTGAAGCTTTAACCTAACTAGTAACCTCTGTGAATAATACTTCTGAAATAGCTCTCTCCAATTTCACAAGCATCACCAAAGAGCTTGAAATTGTTCCTGTGTTTAGGAAGCATGTTTAAAAATACATTACAGCTTTTAAAATATAGGGATCATCTACCAAGAGATCTCGAATAGTGTACTTGGTAGGTGGTTCATGCAGTTCGTAACACTGTGTTTCATTTAAATTTAACCTTCTCTCCATATGAATGGCTTACTCAGTGTTGCATCAGTTAAATTCAGGAAAGCCAATTGTAATTAATGTCATTTCTTCATCAACTTATTCCTCAAACTGGTTTTATTTAGGGTCTGTTGACTCAGATTTTTGGACCTGCCATATGCATAGGAAATGCATAAATGCACAAATTCCAGTCACATGGGTACTTACTTTCTTGCAGATTTTTGGGGGAAGCCAACAGCATGAACTGCACTCCAGCTTTCTGTGTGGTGCTGAGCCATTGCTCTGAGACTTTGCATTTTCCTCAGCACAGATACCTGAGGAGTCTTATCATAATTCCATTAAATATAAGCCTGGTTTTGACCTGGCAGTGCTAGAGTGTTTGTGCATACAAAGCTGAAATTACAGCAACTGCAGTTAAGCAAGTTTTGTCATGTTGCATTTTATGGATGATACTACTAAAATGAGCTCATAAAAATCTACAAAGGTTGATGTTTCTTAAATAATGCTTCTAAGGTAGTGCCAGGAATGGGTTTGCAAATAGGAAACTATTTCTGTGGCTTGTAGTAAACTATTAAGTATTAACTTTTTTGAAAACACCAACCTAGCTTTGCATCAACATCAAGTAATCACATTAGATTTTATCTTATTGAAGGGCTTGCTATGGCTAGTTATCAAGTCTTAGCTGTTGCTAATCTTTCTGGCTATTATCTGGTGATGGTTGAAATGCCCAAACCTAATCCCTGTCACCACAGACCTTGGTAAAACAATGACATCATTTTCAATTTAATGTTCAGTTTAAAATACACTCAACAACGTATCTCCTCCTAATCTTGTCCATGTCTACTAAGGAATTATTTGTGTGCCTGAGAAATCGTGTCCTGTGCAGGAAGGAGTTAATGATCTCTCCTGGAGCCTGGCCGAAGCCCTTCTGTACCTCAACCTTTGCCAGTAATACCAAACTAGTAGGGAACTTAATCACTGACAGAGCTATTAAGAAGGAAAGAAGCAGGTTTTAGAATGCATCGACCCTGATGGAAAGACTTGGGGTTTGGCAGAGGACTTAAAAGATGTCTTGGAACAGATCTGCACTAGAACCTGCAGAGAGAAATAGAACAACTTTTATTTTTCATATAGCATGATAAAGGTGTTCAGGTCTGATACTGTGAGTGGGATTTTCACTATGTCAGAGGAAGTAATGTGCTTGCAAAACTGCAGAGAGCGTAACTTGCAATTCTCCCATGAATCAGAGTAATACAAAATTAATAATGCATAAACTATAGTATGTGTACCTAGGGGGGGATGCTTTTGAGACATTTCAACTTCGCAAAGAAGTGTTTAAAATTTCAAATATTGCATATTTCAGTTTTAATGCACTATATCCTCCTTTCTGTTACAGACATGTAGGTGTTTTTGTTGGTAGCAGCTCTCACTGGGACTTGTGCAGTTTGCACACTTCCTTGTGTGTGGAGTCACTTTGAAGGATCTCTGCCCCATTGGTTTCAGCCAGGCAACGTTTTCTTCCGAATTTTGGTTTTAGTTAATTTCAAGATAAGAGTTACATAGTTGATATTGTTTTGTACTGTATGTTTGTTCTGTTTTGTTTCATAAACTTAGGAAACTGTAATGAGGTAGCCAATGTGTGTTAGCTCCTCCTGAAGTGTGGACTTTCTGTGGCGTGCTGGAGTGTCACCTTCCTTGCCCTAAGGTGTGAATGGGTTTTCTGCTGCTTCCTCTGTTTGTCAAGCTGGTAGATGGAGTAAGGTCACAAAGAGCAGCAGAAGTCAGTTTCTTCAACCCTGTTAGTTGCTTCCCAACAGACAGAAAACACTGTGAGGTAGTTTTACCCTGGCTTTTGAATTAACAGCAGCGTTTTTCAAAAGTCAGCTTTCATTTTCTTCGGTGATCCTGGGAGATGTGCATGTGCAGAGGATATATAGTACAGGCTGTCGATTTGCATGAGAAAAATACACAATGATTTTCTATGTTTAGGCTATGTAAGCTCACAGAGTTAAAAGAAATTAGTAACAGAAAATTATTGGAAAATACATCCTTTGGTTATACGTTTGCAGAGGAATGTGACACATCAA
The DNA here is from genome assembly GCF_036013475.1 of Columba livia. Classification (NCBI taxonomy): domain Eukaryota; kingdom Metazoa; phylum Chordata; class Aves; order Columbiformes; family Columbidae; genus Columba; species Columba livia. The sequence goes on from NC_088607.1 coordinate 17,390,124, forward strand.
AGAATTATCTGGTGTGATCTGTAGTTAATAGAATACATACTTAATCCAGTTAGGTTTGAAACTTTAATTATTGGATATTTTATTTAGTCTGGAACTTCTTGATTTCTAAAAGAATATGTTTACATCTGTGTAGTGTAGTGTTGGTATTCAAAGCCTTTTGAAATAAATAACTTAGACATTTGTGACATTAAACTTTCTGTTTTGTTTTTGTGTCTCATGAAGACTCTACAGAAACAATTGGTACATATTTGTCTTGAAGTTTATGTTTAAAGTACTCCAGATAAAAAAGGCAAATTAGGTATGTTGTAATAGATGGCTAATTATCTCTGGGACGTGTGTAGTAGAAATCTGATCAAATCTTTAAAAAGAACTTAGAAGCTCACAATTTCATTTATAGATGAAGCCATTACTCCCCAAAAAATTATGTTACAGTCTGTGGAAATATTTCTTTTTTCATTTTCTATGAAATAACATAGGTTCCAACTATGTCCACTGAATCCGTTTAGGTATATGAAACAGGTGCCCAAACCTGGCATTTTGCTATGTGGCAATAGCTAGTACCAAAGGGAGTGAAGCTGCCGTTTTCGTTGCTGTCTTTTTAGTCTATTAGAACACAAAATAAGGGAAAAAAAAAAAGTAGTCTAGCACTTGTTTTTCAGTTTCTTGCTTCATACACCAGTAAGTGGCACAAAGGCTCGGCAGGAAGAGGCATCTCCTTGGTCAGCAGGGTGCAAACAGGAAGGAGGAAGGAAATCTATTGCAAATCTGGGGTTGCTGATTATCAGTGGTGTTTGGCTGCAGAGGATGTGCATTAACAGCCACCAGCGTGATCCATTGCTTATCCAGCATGAACAATGACCGCTGGAGTGCTGCTACCACAGCATATGGACCCCGCTTATAGGAAGTAATGTTAACTAACAAACCATACTCAGCCTTTTCCTGCTCGTAGAAACAGGATACTATTAGTGAGAACAATTCACAGAAATTGCACATCCAGGAAAACCGGGCAAGTAAAGCATAACAGCTTAACTAAGATTAATAAAATCTTTTCTCTGATTAGGCCGTAGCTTGAGTTCTGCGCTGTTCTGGCATGTAGTATGATCTTTCAAATAAAGCGGTGAGATGTAATTATGAATAAGGATGTCAGAACTGGACCCTAGGTAGCACCTGGCATGAAAACACTGCTTAGGTTTTAAGAAAAGTGCTTATTACCATAACTCCAGTTGAATTACAGGAAACACCTGGACATTATTTTATAAAGCTTTTTAGGGTGTATGCAGCAACCTATATGAAATTACTCCATGGAAAAATCCCTACAAAGTTTGCAGTTTGTGTAAACAGAAAATATCTTTGTATATTTTAGGACAATGGAAGTTTTTGCAGTGTTTCCTGTGAAACTGCAGCTTGAATGGGTGTGTGATACAGTATCGTGGCTAGGGATGCCATGGTTATAGTCACAATGACAGGTCTGTTTTAAGGGCTGAGTCTGAATTTGCATGGTCAGTGTTTTGTGCTTCCATCTCGATCCACTTAATTAATCATGCAAGTTTGAGTTGTAAATACTGTTTTATAATTGTATTTAATATGTCTCTATGTCTCTTTGTCTTTTTTTTCCAATCAAATGAGAAATGGAAGAAGAGGACAAATGTTTGCTGGGCCACTTCTCGCACTATGTGTGTGGGAGCTATTTGAGAGCATCTCTAACCTCAGCACGAAATTTGCTTTGGTAGCAAGATACGAATGCTAAAAACATGATTTTTGCAGAAGCATAGTTTCTTCATTTGAGAGTTGGTTTATTTGTGTGGTTTAAGTATTACTTTGAAAAACTGAATAAAAATTATATGTCTGAGAGGGTTTTTTTGTGACTTGATTTAACTGATCAAAATGATCAGCTGATTTTTTTTTTCCTCATAATGCTAAATCTGAAGTTCTCCAAATGAATCTTTTTCTCTTGCATCCCTTGCAGTTCAGAAGTTGCACGGTCAGGTTTATATTCCATGTCAAACTTGTACAGCTATTGTGCAGATATGTGTAATTCCCATCATCGTCACAGCATTCATGGAGGTGTAACTAATTGACACTTACTAAGTGGTTGTCAGTACCCTGAAAGGAATATGTGTTTACAGTTTTTAATTGCTTCATATGTCTTGCGTAATCAAGAAATTAAAGACTTTGTGGCAATGCAGGCAGGGGTGGGGAACCTGCAATTCATCCTAGAAATGGGACAGAACAGGATGGACTGGGACTGTGAAGATGGTGGAAGATGACAAGACATTAGCAAGGAGCTATTTTGTCCTGTAAAAAGATCAGTGGGTTTTTTTCTCTATTTTCAGACTTTTTTTTTTTTTTTTTTATTCTATTTAAAAATAAATTATCCAAGACCCTTTGCTGTTAGAACCTATTATTTTAAATTATTACTAGGATGAGAATTGCTCATTCTAAAAATTTACAGTAATGCTCCGTAAGCTCAGAGATGTTTCTCCTGAATGTGACTTGCAATTAAAAATTGAATCATTGCCCATTGAAAAAACTAAGAAGCACATGAAAAACAAGCCCCAAAACCTTCAAGAAATAATAGATTTGGTTTTTTTTAACCACAAAGGGGTTTGTTATTTTTTTCCTTTTATCTAGTAAACTGGTTTAGTAATGAATTTAATTGACAGAATTGTTTATTACCAACCAGGAATTAATATTATCTTCTGAATCATTATTTTCTTATGAAAGTATGGAGCTTTTATTTTTTATAAAATAAACTCTTCAAGTTCATTTTTGCCTGAAGCCTGAGTACCTGCACAGTTCTGCTTACCATTGAAAAGTTATAGCTATTGCCATAGATGTGAGGGACAAAATTACTGTAGTTCTCATTCGAGTTACTCTTGGAATTCACTTTTCCATGCTAAACTCCCACCAAATAGATTAGAGCAGAAGTTGTGTTTAGGTTTCTGATTATTCTCATTTTCTAGTGGGAAGATGACATAGACGTGAAGACAGGGGGTGAGGAGGGAACAAGCAAATTTAGGGTATTTGCTGAACTCTCAAGAAATGCTTTTAGGCTCCTCTCCTTTTACACTTACGAGTCTATATGTGCTTCCTTTGCCTACCTTTCCAGTAGTCCGGCCAATGTATTCCATTAATTTCTGGCTTATGATACTTTTTGGCCTGCGAGTTTTTATTTCCCTCCTCCTTAGTGAAATATTGATCCTCTTTTAATCCCATTTGCACTCAGGCATTTAATAACATGTATCCTGGCCACATGCATAGAAAATACTTGTATGAAATGCTAGCAGAAATGTATCTTTAAAGCTGTACTGTAACCATTTGTGAAAGAGATCTATGACAGTGGCTCAGAGTGATAATGCATATGTATAGAGTTGTCATTATAGAATGGATCAGATGATGTGAGGGTAATTGATTTTAAAAAACTTATTATTTTGTGAAGGGTCAGGTGGAATTCTTGGCAGGTTTTGTGTTTCTGGGCGGAATTTAAACTAGTTTCCTCTGAAGGTTAGCCTTTTTGCTTACTCAGCAGCTAGTATTTTTGTGAATACAATGGTGCCCTCTGGTGCTTCAATAGATTTTTGCATGTAAACACAAAAAAATTGTCACTAAGACCTATTAAATACATGTTTTTCATATTGTGTTTCGGTTTTGAAAATAAAAATTGTAGGGAGGTTTTTTATGGTATAAAGTAACCTTGTTTTATTTTTTTCAATTGGAAGATGGTGCTATATCTGAAAATTCTTCTTTGTTTTTTTTATTGAGACCTGAATTCAAAGCTGTTCATGCTTGTCTTTCTCCTTTCAGCATAGCTGGTAAGAAAAGGTCAAGGGAATATATCCCTATTGAAATAAAATTGAGCCAGTAGCTGAGACATCCTTCTCTTTCAAGTTAAGCTGTTTCTGACTATTCCTGGTTCATTTCTTTCCCCTCATTTGAATACTTTCTGTACTATATTGTAGCATTAATATGACTCATTGTCCAGTTGTCAGGATGAGTGAGTAAAATAAGTCTCTGTCTATATACAGTTCTGGGAAATATAAACAAATAACCTGCTACACTACTAGATGTGTGAATCAACCTCTAGTAGTCTGTAGGTTCCTATAGCTGTGTAGATCAGAGGTTGAAAGCACTTGTAGTACAAACTGATCATGTGTTTCAGTTTTGCTCAGTTCCAGTTTGTGCTGTATTTTGGACCACTGGCATCCACTTCAGGGGCCCATGAAGAGGATCCTTGGGGTTCTTCATTCAGAAGTGTAAAAATGTAAACAGAAATTGAAAGAACTGTATTACACATGTAAAATTTCTCTTCACAGCCTAGGCACGTTTGCCCCTTTTAATGACGCTTCCCACTGATGCATGTGAAACAGCTTATAGTGAGAGGGAGATTTTTAGGGTAGATGTATTTGGATGTAGAGGTTGTCTCCTGAGGAAATAAATGCATCTGGAAGAGTTACCGCTTCCTCACTGTCTTCCCAACAGAACTCTGTGTGTGTGTATGTGTTGTAAATTCTGTTAATTTTGTCTTGTAATTTAAAAGAAATAGCTATAGGACACTTTCAGGTTTCCATGTCTCTCTCCAAGATATTGAAATATGTTTTTTTGTCTGCCTGATGGTTTAACTCTGATGAGTACCAAATTGCTATCAGGATTACTTGCTGTGCCATAATCTGTTAAAATGTACACCTTTCAGATAATTATTCTAAGATAGCAATTACTTTATTTAGATACATATAGGTAATTCTGGAAATGTATCTATGGAAAATAAGCTTCAGTATAAATAAACTGTACTCTTAAATGCGTGATGTTCCATAATGGGTGAATCAGGTGTGCATCCCCTCGATTGTGTTTGTAGTTTTGAGAAAAAGCCTCATTTCTGTGCATGGCCAGAGGTGGCATGGCTGTCCTGAGTACACTTACGCTTTCAAAAAGGCCAGTGCTTTAGGTCAGACTTCCTTCCAAAGCCTCTGAAATAGCCTGTGTATCGTGACCTAAGAGTACAGCGTCTTAAGAAAGTTATGAACTTGTTTCATCTGTCTTCTTTCTTCACACCTAAATCAGAGAGTTGTGATACAAAGTGTGAATTTCTTTTAAATAGTGTGATGATTTATTTCTTTAAGCAGTTCTGTCTCAGCAGTTTTTTTCTAGTGTGCTGAAAGAGAGGGATGATTTGTTATTGTTCCCACAAGATGGAGCTGTCTGCATATGTAATTAATATGGAATTTATACTACCAGTGAATCTTAAGGAGCTCTGTCAAAATACTGGTTTAGATCACAGATCACCTTTTTATTAGTATCTCTGCAGAACACAGTGTAATTTAGTATGTTAAATAGTAATATTATTTTAGTAAGGTAGGCTAATCGTGTGGTTAAGGCGGTACATTTGGATGTACACAGTATTGGTTTATTCCTCCTCAATTTTAAGCATTTTTTCCCTGTATGATTTTGAATTAAATATTGTGATAATTCTCCTGAGAATTATCAGTCAGTACTTTATTTATCATCATTAAACTGAAGTATAAGTAGCTTTAATACTGAGAAAAAATAATAAATGCCAATTTTTATAACCATGAATACTGTACTGCCTGTGTTATATCGTTTGTGCTTCCACAATTTGGGGCTATATTGTCTGCAATAGTTTGGTCACATTTTAAAGAAAAATCTCCTGATCATAAATTATTTCCCTCCCTCAGTATTTTAACAGCATGTCTGCTAGCTGGCAAATCTGAAATCGATGAAAAGGTATCAAGACAGCTAGGCCGAACCGCAGCTGCTGGGTATCCCAAATTATCAAACAATAACTAAGTCTGAAAAGTCAGTGCATTGCTACTACCAAAGAAAGCTTGGTGGTACAAACTCTAGCATGGAGTTCCCCTTGCACCATCCTTTTACAGTCTTACTCTCATTTTAGGTATATTTGGTCCACTGTGTTTTACTAGTGTTGTCAATTGTTACACGACTTACAAGTACACAATGACAGAAGACTCCTCTTTGTGATAATGACAGTCCTTTCTCACTTCCCTTTGAGAACATTGGAAGGAGACCTAAACTTGGAGACTCCTTCCACACTTAGATGAAAGGCTCAAGGAAGCAGTAATAAATCAAACTTCTTGCTGATTTTTCCTTTAGCATTCAGTGCAGTATAGATGGTGAGTCCAGCCCATTTGGTGGAAGCTCATGTGTGCGAGTATCTATGAAGGCCCTGTCTGATGCCTCTGGTCTTCCTAATCTTTTTATTTCTTCTCAAGTAACGGTACTCTGGAGACAGGTGGGTGTCCCTCTGTGGCCACCCTGTGGGTTCCAACATCTCTGACCCTTTTCTTACTGAGACAGAGCAGCACTCATGTAACCAGCTTGTCCTATGTATTTCAAAGGACTAGAACATTAGTTGTTGAGCCTTTTTCTTGTTCCTTTCCCATTTCTTTCCAGGTAACTGTGATACAGTTACATGCTTGCCCTCATGTCTTCAGATGCAGAACATCAGGTTGCCAAAGGAGAGCTGACTCAGCGCTGTGTGTCTTGCACCTTTCTTTCCCCCCGGCCAGGTTGCTGCGTCTCCCTCCAGCCAGCTCCAGGTTTTGGGTGCAGATGTTTCCCACTGGCAGGTGTGGGTCACTCATGGTCTTCCACCACAGCCCCTTAAACCTCAGTTGTCCTAAGCAGCCTTGAGGAATCTCTGTCAGGGAGTCTAACAGGAGCCTCAGGAGGAGAGACTTGACTGTCACAATTTTGCTCCCTCCAGCTGTCATTTCAAACTGCAGCAGTGGAAAGGGTGAAAGCTGTTTTTCCATTTATGAACCACTTAATGGGTCAACAACCTTGGATTTTCCCCTGGTGTACTTTGAAGGAAAGAACCTGCCTTTCAGAACCTTAGCCTTATTTTCCTATCAAAAGGGGGATATTCTAGGAATATTTTATTGAATAGATTTTTCCTGAGAAAATATCTACTGCACAAAGGCTACCAGGAACTGGCTTTCTTCTTTTGGCACGTAGGACAGCTTATTACTTTTCTCATGTCTTGAACTTAAGTTGCTTCTCCGAGTCCAAGGTCAAAAGGAACTCAAAAGGATGAAGGATCTAGTTACAAGAGTCTTTTCAATCTCTTCTATACCATTTTCTTCCTTGAAAGGTCAAGTTCTTGTCAGACACTCAGCTATGGGTTTGTTGAACGGGTGATGATGACCCCAGATCTCGTCAGCGCCCAGCTGTCTGGTTAGAAAAGAGGATCTCGAAGAATATGGGAAGTCAGAATTCTCTGAGAAGACTGGCAGGGAAGTACTTTCCCTCTGCTCAAGAGTTTTAGAGGCTTTGACTGACTGTTGCTTGGGTTTTGGACTTAGGACTGTATTTACACACGCTACATTGAGACCATTGGAACTTCAGCCTCTTTTTTTTTTCCCATCTTAACATATTTTTAAAAATTATTTTAAAGAAGCTTCTCCTTTTGCATTTCTGGAGAAAACTTTGTAATTATGAAAGGAAATCAACAGCTTAAAAAAGCAATTTAAAGATTTTTGATCTGTTTTTTTTGGATCCTTGTAGTTTGCAGTACAAACGTTCATATATTTATGGCTTTATTATCCTTGTATTGTTGCTCTCATTCTATCTGAAAAGCTGCTTCAAAAGTTACCTGTCTTTGCTGTTGTTGCTGCATCAAGTTATTAATCAAGTTTTGGAGCTGCCTTTGCCTTACCCTTCTTGTGAGACTTCATACCTTTGATTTCCAGTACATTTCTCTGTAATACTTCTTTTCTTGCTTCCTCTGCTAAAGTCTAAAGCTTTAAATTACCCCCTGTCTCCTTTGCCTACTCCCATTTTTCCACACAGCTTTCTATTTCTGACACAGCTCAACAAGCTACGCTAGTCATTTCTCCAGGAGTCATGTTCCCTGTTTGATGTTTATAAGTGTACTAGTCAAAACAGTTAGTGAAGTAAACCAAAAGACCTGATTTTAGCCATTCCTGCAAGCCAGATCCCATGGAGGCAGCAGCCTCAGGCATGTGCGTGTCGTGGTTTTGCTTTGGGAGACGCTGAGCGCGGGCAGGAGGGGCAGGCGGCCCTGGGGATTGCCCTCTGCCGGGGGTCCGGCCGCCCCCGCACAGTGCTCCCCTTGTTCTGGCTGGAAGCATCCAGCCCTGGTTTAGTTGGGTAACTCTGATGTTAGGAATACCAGAAAAGCAAATTTGTATGTTTGCACTTATTTGTATTTAGCAAAGAGTGGAATTTGATGGAAAAGCGATCCGTGCTATTTGAGATGGTTGGAGAAAATAATTCGTTTGTACCCATATTTGAGCATTAGGGCATAAATAACAGACCAGCGAGGCTCAGGTCAACCATGATGTAACTGGTTAAGCACCTGGATTAATGCCATAAGGGCTGGGTTCTCAGTTTTGTGCCACGTCTTTCTTTCTTTTAATGCTAATTTTGGTGGAGTGAATCACAAATGATGCCACCGTAACATCAAGTTTGCGTGCTCTTGGTTTTGTTTTTGTTTTTTTTTCTTTACGAGGGGATTTTCAGTAAAAATCCTGGCATACTGCTTTTAACTGGGGGAAAAAGTAAACTTTGGTTTTCTTATTTGTGTTTAACAGGTCTGTATATGATGACCAACCAAATGCACATCAGAGGTTTATGGAAAAACTAGATGCCTGCATACGTAACCATGACAGGGAGATAGAAAAGATGTGCAATTTTCACCATCAGGGCTTTGTGGATGCTATTACAGAGCTTCTTAAAGTTAGGGCTGATGCAGAAAAATTAAAGGTAAGGAACTAGTTTTTCAGACTTTCATATATCATTGTCTTAGAATTTAAAGAAAGAACTTGACTCTCTTACCAAAGAACAAGAATTTAGTGATTATCACACGCACTCTTATGTTTGCAACAATTTTTCAAAATTGGATTATTTAGGATTTGTGATTAAAGATGTGTTGCCTGATCCAATAATTCACATTTGCAAAGCCAAATATTTCATTAGGTCTAACTCTGATTTTTTTTTTAGTGTATGTTTTCAGAAATGTTAGCAAAATTATTTTGCCCTTTTTAATGGCTTTCTCGGAAAGGAAAGAACAACAAATGGTAAACCAAATGTTTCTTACATTGGTCTTTTCTAATCGTACGTTTATATGTCAGACCTTAGAAAAATTTAAAATCTTGATTAGCAAAATAAAAATATTGCTTTTATGCATGAAAAATAGATTTTCTTTGCTCTGTAATGAGTAGAAGAGTAGATGGAGTTAGTAGTTTTTATTAGAAATGAGAACTAAGATTTACTCCCAAATCAGAATGCAGAATAATGAATTATGAGATCCATCCCTTTTAGCTCTCTTTACACTTTTGAGAGCAAAATATGCACACCAGACAGAATGAGCATAGTTCATCAGAGGTTATGATTAGAAGAGCATTATATAAAGGATATTCAGATAACAAGAGACCAAATACAGCGTCAATGAGGTCATTGAGCATCTTTGTTCAGAAATTAATGAGATTTTTAATAAACTAGAATGTGCTTCCTTATTATGATGACCTAATGAGTCACTTACTATGTGGGAAAATCTGAGGTCGAGCTTTGCCTGCACCTGCAGCATTAAAATGTTGCTGTGGTTTGGAGATTTCCACGTTTGATGTTAATCAACCACCCAGTGTTTGCATTCAGCAAAGTATGAATGTTTAATTACCATAAAATGCAATCACCATTTCTTACAGACAATGAATGGCCCATAGAGCTCATTGAGGTTATCAAAAAGGGACCAGTGGTCAATTGGGTCAATGATTTGAATTGTTTGACAGACCTAAAGAAACAAGGAAAGTTCAAAAATCCCAACTAAATTTGAGAAGTTTGCCACAGAATCTGTTAGAAAGAACTGTCATAAGTAATTGAAGTTAACAAAAGCCCTTTGCGATCAAAAGTTCAAGTTCAAGCTGTAGAGTTAATTTGAATTTGCATTTCTTTGTTCTAAGTTTCTCATGAAGCATGATCTGATTACAAGGGTGAGCAGTCACATCAGGGCAATATATGCATATTTGTCTAACAAAGGTGAAATTATTTTTAAGGTCCAAGTTACTGATACCAACCGGAGGCTTCAGGATGCTGGGAAAGAGGTGAGAAAACGGTGCTTCCTATATGAGCATTATGAGTATTTGTAGCAAATTGAATTTATTTGCATAATCTAATTGTGATATTCTTTCTCTCTTAAACCAAACCAAACCAAACCAAAAACAACCCAAACAAACCACCAACCTCTAAGGTGATAGCCCAAACAGAGGAAATAATCCGATGCAGAGTTCAGCAACAGAATATTACAACAGTTGTGGAAAAACTGCAGTTGTGTCTTCCAGGTGAGAGACCTACAGCTAAATATGATGGGAAATTAAATCAATTAAGTCACAATAGCCAAAATGCAAAATCATTTTAAGTTGTCCTGTAACATCTAGTTTAACAAAATAATTAACATGTTTTAAAATGATGTCAACATGTAAGTTCTGTCTTTTACAATATGTGATGTAATTATGCCACTTCGTGAGAAGACAGCGAGACACATAAATGATGCAAACAATGCAGCCACATACAGCTTTAAATGAAGTAATATTTTTAATGTGATAAACAATTAATTTGTTGCTTAAGAGGATGGATTTTACTGTTTGAATTCTATGGAAAATGCTAATCATTCTGTTTCAATGTTGTACTTTTAGCTTTGTGCCATTACAGGCTTTGTTTTTTTCATAAAATGTAAGTGCCCTAAGTGAAGTTTCAGAAATGTAATATTGTAGGATCACACACAGCTCTATAAGGATTTTATCCTGTTCATGATATTGGCATAAAACAGATCTGAGAATTTTTCTTTGTGAAGTCTTGTTGTTGACTTGTTATGAGTACAGTAGGTGGTACTGTTGCCATTTAATGGAGGCAGGTCATAGGCTGGTACTGCAGATAAAGTTATGGTATGTAGTAAGTGAATTAATATGCTTGATATATATGGTGTCTACTGGTTCGTTTAGTCTTAGTTCTTTTTCATTTAAAAGCTGTTAGGAGTTCAGTTCTTTTTTTCTTTCTTAGCTGCCTCCTAGAATATTTTTTGCTAATTTTCTTATGTTTATGATATAGTAGGAATTAAATAAGGTAAATTTAGCATATCCTTTTCTATGGTTTGTCCTTTACAGTATGTATTTTCCTCTTTTACTAACTAAAGCCACAATAAGATCCATGGGTTAATCTGCTTGTTTTTATGCAGTGCTGGAAATGTACAGCAAACTAAAAGAACAGATGAATGTAAAAAGGTGAGTCAACTTATTTCTATGAGTGAAATATAACACTTGTAAGTAAACTGATAGAATAGCAAAGACTAATGTAGACAAATATGTATTCTAAGTCCTGTAGCTTGCTATGTGTAGTCTTCTTTTCATAATACTTGTGTCCCAAAAGTGTCACTGCAAGTGAACAACTGTGACTTCTATGAGCTTAATGATTGCCATGAAAAATAATGTTTGCTTAAATAAGTATGACATACAGTGAAATTATGGTTATAAAATGTGAAGTAAAGTGTATTATTTTTTAGTACTTAAAACAGTTTAAGAAGCAAGAATAGTAAGATCCTTAGGGAATAATGATCTTTTAGAGTACATTAATACCTGATTAATCTATCACGATATATTTAAATTCAATTAATAATCCAAGAAAAAGGGACACATAAGTCCATATACCTTTCTTCAGACCTATCTGGTATCTCTGTGCTAATTTTTCTTGTACATGAGATTATGAGAATGAAGTGCAAAAAGTCTTCTTTTCCCCCCCACCATGACAAACTGACTTGTTAAAAAAAAAATTAAAACCATAATTAAAAATAAATTTTCATGTATGTGACCAATTGCTCCTTCCTGTGTTGTGTCTTCACTTTACATCTTCTCAGAGAGCCACTCACTGGTGCCGTAAACCCAGTATCCCCAGTTCTCTTCTATGGCAGCTTGACTGCCCCTGCCTCCCTGTAGCTGTCGTCCTGTCCCACCGAGGCTGATACTGCTGCCTTGCACCTCACGCACACCCGCCCCAGCAATATAACTGCTGCTATTTTCTTCTTCCTGACGTCTGCAGCATCATTGCCCCCTTCCTCCCTGCCTGCTTTTTATACAGCCTCAGTCACGCCGATTGCTCTGTGTCTTCCCATGCCGGATTCATGGTTGTTGCCATTGCCTCTTTGTGCACCTGGCACCACTGCAGCGAGCTCCCGCTAAACAAGTCTGTCTGGACCTGACTATTTCCATTTGGAACTAGCTATGCATGGTTAGGTGTCTACAGGTCTACTGTGTAATCTAGATTTACTTTTGGACTTTTTGTCTGGATAGCCAACACCTCCTGCCATCCTGCTGGACATCTGAAAATCCTCAACAATGACCACCGTGTATGAGCAAATCGGTTCTAAGGCCTGTGTGCAAACATGTCCAAAATGCATCCCATCTACTGTACATGTCAGAGCAATCAGCATTGCAGCAACTTTGCCAGTGGTGTATGTGCCACTTGATACCTGTGCACACGTACTGTCTGTGAGGTCTTCTGAACAAACAGAAGAGCTTTAGGAATGACCTAATAGCTATGACACTATGCTGTCTCTTATTACAGTCAAAATTTGCTAGATGTGAACCGGTGAATCTTATCAGCTTGACTGCTGTTCCCTGTTTCCTCTGAACAGGGCACTGGTTTGACATCTGCTTAGAGTAGCTGGTAGCGTGTTGTTGCGGTGCTCTTGGAGCACACAGATGTGAACAGTGCAGCACCCTTGCTGCTCTGGTCAGAGAACAGACTGCAGGCTGTGCTGGCTGAATCCCACCACTTCCTTCTGCAAGGTGGTCTGTAGAGAGTGCTGCCTTTTGTGTGCTGAAGATACCGAAACACTGGGATCAAGGCCTGCATTCTGCCATTCACTTGCTCTGTCAGACAAGACAAGCAGCATCCTGGTTTTGGAATTGCAAGGGAAGTTATAGTTCCTAAAATTATCACAGAGAGATCACTTAGGTGAGATAAAATTGCAAATGGCTTTTAGCATGTTGATTTCATATTTGCTAGTAGTTTTGGAGAGTTCACTGATGGTTGGTATGCTTTCTGAGAAATCATCAGCACTCTTTAAATCTAAACCTAAATTTCTGTTGTTTAACGGATTCAGATTTGATAATTTTCCTGTGGAAGAAGTTGCCAGAGAGGAGGTCTTAAAATTCTATGGAAAATACTAATAATTCTGAATAATGCTTTGAGGTACCAAACCTTGAAATCACGCAGAAGGTTTAGACTCTGCTACAGGCTACTGCTCCAGCTCAGATATCTCTTTCAGTAGCTATGCTACAGTTACTACTTGGCCCGTGACTTACAATTCCCTATAATACAGCCTGGAGGTGGCTATCTCCTGGAACTCACAGTTAATTCAAATGGTAATTTCCTTGCGGCTTAACAGGCAACAAATCCAAAGAGTGAGTGTATCACTCACAGCATCACTGTGACTGAGCAACAGCAAGGACATCCGTAGCGTCAGTGCAGAGACCTGATAGCTGATGTTCGCGGATCCAAGGAATTTCAAAACTGACCTTCCTAAGTTTTGCTCTGAACCTTTCCTGGAAGAGTCAGAGAGAGGAGCATTCACAATCCCTGTCTTAACAAAACAATAAGGAATGGTTATTTCAGGCAAAGATAATTTTTCTCATAAACCTTCACTGGAGTTAATTAATGCAGTGAATGTTTCATTGGTCTTTTTTTAAAAGACCTCTTTTATTTTGACTTTCTCTGCTTGCAGCCTTTTGGAATGTATTTTCATGATTCCATTGTCTTACAGTCTTGCACTATGAATAGTAGTATTTCTGACGTTTAAAGGAAGAGAAGAAGAAAGTGTGGATATTCTGTATTGTTGAAGGACAGTTGTTCTAAGATGAAGATTGGAATTCCATTTCCTTTTCTGCATGGCAGATGCCTTTTAAGGAAATGCAGGATTTGGGGTCTGGAGTATATCCTGGTATATGCAGATAGAATGGAGATTTACTGAGGACTCCAAAAAGCCATCTGTTTGTAGTAACTTTTGGTCCCTACAGATGTGGGGTATGTTTGAACTGATGACCTAGAGGTGAAAGGCTCTGTATCCTATTTTTCTGTCTGCTGAGCCATGCATAACACAAATTGACAAGAACTATAGTTGTGAGAGGAAGTAACTGTGGAATCTGCTCTGAACGAGCACAGTTGGCTGGGAAGAGTTGTAGAAGGTTTAAAGTCTTAGCTGAGGAAGCAGAAGCGTGGTTTCTCCGCTGCTTTCCAAAACACCTAGTGGGGGCTATGCATTTACACTGAATACCTAGGTCTTTAATTTAAGTCAGAGATAAGATCATCACACATTTTATGCAGCTGTGTTGCCATTTGGATTTTGATGTATGTCTCTGGAGAAAGTTCCCAGCTGCTTGAAGGGATTGTGGTCTAATTGAGAATTGTTAGAACTGGTGTTTTTGCAAGTCTTCTTTCACCATAAGTGTTACAAAAAAAAAAAACCCCAAACCCACCATACAATGAAAATAATTAAATTAATCTGTTAAGGTTGTTGCTGAATCTTCTTGAATCTGCCATGAGAAGGACAAAAGAAAGAGTGAGCTTGTTTCCCTGAAAAACCTGGTTGTTTTTGTTTTGACCTTACTATAAGCTTTCTTCTGAACTGTGGGAAAGACAGAGTTGTGTAGTTATTTAGGTTACTAAGTCTCCCTGAGACAGTCATGCAGCCTTTCTCAGCATGAACCTTCCAAGCATTCAAATAAACCTGAAGACATAAAGGATGCAAATAGGAAAACTTCATAATTTATGAAATTTGGTTCTACGCATGTCTGTATGGCAAGATGCTGGAACAGGTAAAACCAATGGTGATTTGATTTTGGTTTTCTGCATGTTTTGGAACCATGTCAAAATGAAGCACTGGAATTTACCAACTGCAAATCAGTACTTCACAGAGGTACCATGGAAAAAAACCGTAAAAATCAAAATATATATCTGATGGTGAACTGTCAGATGCTTTCTTCTTCACTGTTCTCACAACTCTATTTGCTTGATAATTTATATTTTTTAAAAAATCTCCTGTCACATCATTATGGATGAAACAGGTGTTCCACACGTCTTGTTTTGTTTCACATAACAGCTCTTTAATCTGATTTTCAGAAATATTGGGATTTTGACTCACTTTACAGAAGTTTCAAGTTAGTAGTGCCTTGACCTCAGTTTGTGGTCCTTTGGGGCAACTGATAAAATTGGTATGCTGGGGAAGTTTAAAATTTAGGTTTAGAATTGGTAAGGCAACTAGATTTAAAAAACAAAATAAAAAAAATAGTTGCTCATGTGGTGAAAGGTTTTCAGTTGCAACTTCAATATATTCTATTTAAGATCTCCATGAAGGTGACATTTCCACAGTATTATTGAAAAATTCCAGTGAACTCCCTTAAATTTGTTTGGTACAGTACAAAAAGTTTGTCACATTTACTTAATGGAAATGTTGTAAGCAGGAATATACAGTATTTACCTCAGAGGGAAACACAAAAGTTGGAGAACACTATATTTTCTTTGTAAATTAGGTTTGTTTCCTTAATTAAAATAAAATTATAATTTTAAGGTTATTGTCTCTCATCTTGTTTTTTTCAGCAGGAAATTTTGGGTCATGACTAAACATTTCTTTTCTCAAGAGGCTTGTGTACCAAAGGGTTATTCTCAGAAAATTCACAACCTTTGAGTTCATCTTGCTTCTGTCCAGAGCAGCTTCTTGACTGCTCTAGTTTAACTTGATGGGGCTTTTTCAGTAAGGTTCAGTATTTCTCTTAACTGTCTCAAAATGACACTCTGCTGATAAAAATCTTAAAAGTGCTCTCTGTGATTTAAAACATAACTTAGTACTTTGGGTACGCTAAAGTAGTGGTCACTTCCTTTTGAAGTTTTTGTGTGTTGATGTTTCAAATTCTAATACAAGACCTGGCTGCTCTATGCCTGATACTTGGCCATTTTGTAAAAGACCAGCCTAGTTTTAGAATAAGATGATACAAAACACTAACATTAATCTTATGTTTTTGTGGCAGTTGGTTGGTTGTTGTGTTCTCCTTTCCCCATCCCCCCGACCCCCTGGCCTACTTCTAGCTGATTTTAGAAGTTTCCATTTTTATAGTTTGGAGGTGTTACTAAAATCCATCTTACAGTTTTCTGGTTCTGATGACAAGATTAATCAGTTCTGGACAGGCTTATCATATGACTTCTATTGGTGTTTCAAACTGTGTCTTCAGTTTCAAAGCTTCCATTATAAATTTTGCACTGGGGTAGTTATTCTTACAAGATTAGCTCAGAAGAATAGACAGAAGACAGCTATTTTTATATAAAAATTAACATTGAAGGTACTTCTTTAACTGATTTATAGGCAAATGGGCAATCTTTACCTTATATGATTGAAAACATATGATAAGAACTAATACTATTGTCAACATTTTCAGCATTAAGTCTATTTTTAAAGCAAAATATACAAATACATAATTCCTTGAAATTATATGCAAAACTTTTTCGTTTAAATCCTGACCTGCAGATGACCTTCAAATTAATAAGACTTGAGTGCCTTATCAGAACAGATGTCAAAAGGGCAAGATCCTGAGCCCCATATATATATATATATGTAGTTAGTAAGGGACTCTAGAACAGATTTTAAATGGATTATGTTAATTCTGATCTTAGAGACAGCAGTCAAAAACCTTCCAGATGAACTAACAGTGTTCTGATAAGCTGATCCGTATAATTTAAATAAAAACCTTTTATACAATTTTGATGCTATTATGGCTTTATTCCCCAGAAGTCTCGCCATGTGGCACTCTTGGTCATTTGCTATTTAAAAAAAAACAACCCCCCCCCACATAAAACCACCAGACCCTTTCTTATCTGCAACATGCCCCTTGCCTTATGTATATTTTATATAAACCAACTATAGAATAAGCTCCTATTTTACACTTGAAACCTCTTTATTTGCAGTCTTCTGAAAGGAGTTCTGTTCTGGAATAAAAGAGAAGATTTTTCTCGTCCTCTAGCTATGCTGAACAGTTAGCTTAGAAATGTCTTAATTGGGAAAATTGAAAATAATGTATTTATTTCAGAATGGAACAAGAATTTATGACTGAAGTATTAATAATATATTATTGCTTGTCTACAGAAGGGGAGCCAGCAGCCTGAAATGTATTTCAGTTTAGAAGTCTTTACTCACTACCTCTACAATTAATATCTAGAAGCAAAAGAACTGGAAAGGGCACTTCTCCAGGTTTTCTTGAACATTTCAAGGGACTTTCTCATATGCAGCTTTTCCCTTTCGAAGTGACTTGGTTATTTTCCAGTACTGATTGTGCAGAACTTTCAGGAAGAAGAAGGAACTAGACTTATAATATGAAAGCCAAGAATGGCTTAAGGATATTACTCTGTATTTATGGGAAGAGAGGATTGGAACTAACAGCAAATTAACTCAGTCTGATCTCAGTTTTTCTACTTTTCCTGTTCAAGACCAAGATAGAAGGCATCAATTCACCTTGTTCTGCTATAATAGGCCAAAATAAATGCATTTTTCTTAAAGCCTCTTGAGTGGCTGGTAAGAATACTGCGTAAAAAAAATTATTGTCACATCTGTCACATGCTGTCACATGCTGTCCTGTTCATGTTTAACCTGTTTCCTGCA
This sequence comes from Columba livia, assembly GCF_036013475.1. Lineage (NCBI taxonomy): Eukaryota > Metazoa > Chordata > Aves > Columbiformes > Columbidae > Columba > Columba livia. The sequence goes on from NC_088607.1 coordinate 17,407,816, forward strand.
CCTCTCTTTAAAATGTTGACATCACAGATTTGTTGGTCATGGTGTTTCTGTTTACTGCCTTCTTAGTTTAGCTGTTTATCCCAGAATTGGCCCACTTCTATTTGCTTCATCTTTTCAATAAAGTAAATTTTTTCACAAGCATTCTGCATTAGTATCCCCTGTGACATTTGAAAATTAAATAGAGAAGGGTATTGACCTCAATAACAGGCACAGAGAAGCCTGACTCAGCTCTGAGTCACCTCTTTGTGGTGTTCATCTCTACTGATTATAAGAGGAAGCATGGAAAAACAGTTTCCCTGAATTAAAATGTCCTTCTTTAAATGTTTCTCTAAATCAGCTGAAAGCAGCAAAACTTTACAGGCCTGAAGTTGATTAATGGTTTTAGCAAGTAAGTCTTGGCCCAACAAACCCAGTAATCTATGAGACAACTGAGAGTGAAGACAGGTAAATAACTGTAGCAATATAGAGAGTTGATGTCTCAGTATTTGGTAGCTTTCTACTGTCAAAATTGTTTGAGTCCTTTTTTAATTTACTTTGCAGTTAAATCACTTTTTACACTTGGTTTTAACTTGGAGTATTTATTTAATTGTCCCATATGTAGAATTTCACAACATAGTTACAAATGTACTGTATGACACCTGCATAATGTATGGACATGAGGGAAAGTATTTCTTGGTGTTTTCCCCCTCTCAGGACACATCTTCCATATTTCTGCTACAAATAGTCTGTAGGCTAACAGAACATGGGAGAATGGAGAAAATGATGGAGTCTTTGTTCTGGTTTTTGTTTGTTTGTTTTTACCCTTCTAATACCTGTTCAAAGTAATCAGTTTCTTGGTGAGATATACTGTATTTAGTCAGCAGAGTAAGTAAATTTGTGGTTTACAGCAAAATATGATATACTGCTGGAAAAAATATTGCTTGAGATAAGTGTGTACGTGTCTTTTCCAGCTAAGGATGGTGGAAAGAGGGTGGGTGTGGATGTTCACGTATACCTAAAGAAGGCAGATGCATATGGGCACACTTTTCCAAGATTTTTTTCATTGCTTGGTGCATATACTGCAATGTTGGGTAATGGGCAATTTTTATTTCAGAAAAAAAAACCCTCATAAAAACTCCTAATAAAGTCAATCTCAAAGGGAAGGTAGTTGTTATGACTATAGTGCCTCCATTCTGCAAGATGCTCCATGTGGTGTTAGGAATCTATTGATGAGAACCGTAGAAGCCTACTTAAAATTTGTACATGCTCAGTTGCTCTGACAGTTCACTGTTTTTTCCAAACTAAAGCATTATATGGATGACCCATTGTTCCGTAATTTTTCTAAGAACAGAGTAATTGCATTAGATATATATTGATTGTGTGTATGATATTGATATCCTATATTTGATAAAGTATTTTATTAAAATTTAATAACAATCTATGTAATTTGATTAAGTATTTTATTAAAATTTAATAACAATCTATGTAATTTGATCTTAATCTCTTTGTAGATACTATTCTGCTTTAAAAACAATGGAACAGCTAGAAAATCTATATCTTCCTAGAGTTAGCCAATACCGTTTTTGCCAGATAATGATAGAAAATCTTCCAAAACTGCGTGAAGAAATAAAAGAAATATCCATGTCAGATCTCAAGGATTTCTTAGAGAGTATTCGAAAACATTCTGACAAAATTGGGGAAACTGCCATGAAGCAGGTAAGCTGACCTAACAGGATTGTCTCAGTCCTGCTATCTGCTCTAAAGATCTGTGTCGATAGTCTCAGGTTAGCCCAAAAGGTTTGTCTAAGGATTTCAGTCATCACACAGACCTTTGAGTAAAGATGGAGGGCCGTGAAGTGTTTGCCGGCGTCTTGGGTAGATTCTTCTCCTGGACATGAAGTTGTCAAGTCTAGTGGTCCCTGGCTAACGCAGGGAGCAGCAGTGTGACACCTCAGTAGCATCCAGCTTTTCTTAAAAAATGGTGTCTGTGCGCTAGGCACGAAGTAGTTTCCTCCCTGGGAAAGGAAGGAGAAATGCTCTATAGCTCAGGTTGCAAAAAGTCATTAAATACTTCGAGTAGTCAATTCCTAGACAGTCTGTAACTGAGCAGCTACTACAGCAAAGCAAAGAGCTGGCCAGCTGGCGAGGAGGAATAAGGCTAAAAGAAATGTTGAGATAACTGCCTGGTTCTTTGTACAGTACTAGCACAGGCTGTGATACTGGCGTAGTATGCTCCAGAGAGGGTACACCACAGAGGACTGGGGTGAAAGCCAGGTTGAGTTTGGGACAGCTGGAGCCCTTACCTGTTCCATCACAAAACAACATGCTACTTCAAAGCACTGCTGCTGGCCAGGCTTTAAACAGTTAATGTTTTTAAAATTTATTTGGAGAGCAAGCAAAATTTTATTTGACTGTTTTTGGGTAGAGCTCAGGTTGGGTTACCATTTTGTCATCTAAGGTTCTTGTAAAATGTGGCATTGATTTAATTGCAAGATTATGCTGTGCTACTGTGTTGCATTTCTTTCAATAGTAAGGCAATACAGTGTGTTTGGCTTCTACAGCTGACGGCTCACTGAGGCGTAACTGAACACAACAAACAAATATCTGGAAAGTGTGATAACTGTAGTTCATTTTAATATTGATTCTCTGCAATTTATGGTCAGGAAAAGTACAGGTTACTTCTTAAATTTTTCTACCTTTAAGATTGTATTCTGGGGATTAGAGAAAAATTATGCAGAAATTAGCTATTGAAATAATTTGCTGTCCCAAATTGAACAAGGAAGAAATCATTGGTGTAGGCAGAGAACACACATCTTGTAGTTATACTAATGTGTGTTCAATAGCACCACCTGTTTTTCATGTCATAACCTGTACTCATCAGTGATTAAATTTGCATTACATCCTTCTTTATTCGTACTACTTTTAAAACAGGCGCAGCAGCAGAAAACCTTTAGTGCACCTCTTCAGAAGCAGAATAATGTAAACTGTGGTCGGAATATGTGTTTAGGTAGAAGCAGGATTTTGGAATCCAAGAATGAAATTACATTGAAGCGAACATTTGAAGAAGATGATGAACATGAAGAAGAGGTAACATTATACTAAATCAGTACATCTTATTTAAAGTGAATTTCGTAGGTTTATTGAACAAAACTTGCAGGATGCTGTCTGTAGATGGTCAATGTTAGTTAGAAAGGACCAGAGAACACCTTCAAGGGACACCAGTCCAGATCAGCATTTTAGGAGGAAAAATAGTGCCAAAATATTAGTTGTATTAACTCTAGCTTTAGCATCAATTGGATAGAACTTGTAATTATTCTGGAGTTCAGTTGCAATTTGTGTTATACAGTACCTACCCACTGTAAATGATACGTGGCCTACTGGAGTATTCTGCTATTGCTAAAGCCAGCATTTCTGTGTTGAGGACTTCAGCTTGTGTTAGAACTCTTTCAGCTACCAAATACTCAGTATTCATAAATTCAATAAAATAGCAAGTATTGAGACCTTTAAAATCAGGTATTCTGAAAACACAGTGAAAGGAATCTGGTATTGTAACACAAATAAAATCTAGCACTGTAATACAAAGGCAGGGAGAATTGAGCAATTAATTTGCTCTTTTGTGATAGAACCCATCCATTTTTGGGTCCTGAAATTAATGGCAAAAAGACTGACACAGTTACTCTTCAAGTCATTAAAACAAACTCCTGCTGCTTTGTATGAGAACAGTAGTTTTCGTAAGCTGTAAAACCTGTCAACAGAGTTGGCTTTCACTGGTCCCAATTTGGTCGTGTTTTTGTATTCAACCCCAATGTATTTCCAGCTTCATCTGAACTTTAGATTCATCAGTCTACTAACTTTACACTTTACTAAACTACTAATTGTTCCCTAAATCTCCAAATTTTAAAGAAATTAAGTTGTAAAATTAAGGGCACTAAACCAGAATTTTAAAGAGATATTTCCTTACCAGTAAGGTGTCTTGGGAAGTGTTTATTAAGTGGACAAGTTCTGTTGGTAATGTATCACATTTTGCAGATTATATGCTTTTTATAGTTTATATACTTCTCTTTTCCTTTGCTTCTTCAGGTTTTAACTGCTCAAGATCTTGTAGACTTTTCCCCAGTCTATAGGTGCTTGCACATCTACTCAGTTTTGGTATGTATTAAGGTCACTTCAAAAGGTATTTTACTTTTTGAAGCTGAATGTTCATTTTTGTAGTTTTCATATTTTAATAGGTCCCAAAAAACGTATTGCTTTTAGTAGTGGTAGTTCTGGATGAACCAGCTGAGGTGGGTTGAATATAGACACTCAGGGCATGACTGTATGTTTTATTATATATGCACAGTAAAGGATACACAGCAAGACATTAATGAAAAAAGTGTTCTTAAGAATACACATAAAATATGTATGTCTGCCTCAGTAGTGGTGTCAGCACTTTTGCAGTTCCACCAAGTGTTCCAAGGTATACAGATGTTTGGGGGGAAATGATCAGTATTACAATAGATGGGAATATTCAGTCTGCAAAATAGCAAGCGAAAACTGGAGGTTGTGACAGGCTGTGCTCAGGCAGATTAAATTGAATTCAGTGACAGAGACACAAATAGCTCAGTTTAGCTGCTATAAAAGAATTAGAACAAGCTAACAAGGATGAAAACTTTTGGGGGAAACCTTGGTAACAAATTATTTATTATTTTCTCACTTTCCTGCGTCTCAGTTACTTCTGAAGCCAAATTACTTACAGAATAAGGATCGGTGCATATCGATTAAGTAACTTTTAAGTGTTGCTAATCCTACAGTCTCTGCTACTCCTGGCTTCAAGCACTGAGGCTGGGTTATCTTCTTTCTATGGAACACTTGTAGCATGTAACATGGAAGCTTATCTGTTGAAATAACATTTAAAGTATTATCTCACTGTTACTTTTTTTTTGTTGTTAAGAAGAAGAAATCCAAACACAAACATCAATAATCTCAGTGAAATAACAGGAAGGAGAGAAATACAGGCTGCCAGAACTATTAAAAAAAAATGGACTGTTTATTTTTACAGAGGAAAAAAGTGTGAAATAACATATAAAAATAATGTGTAAAGTTAAAGGCACCAACTGACAACATCTGCTTGTTTTTCCTTTAGTGTAATAAAATAACAGGAATAAAATTAATACGTGACATTTAATGTGATTACGTTTTTCACTTTGACAAGGATGCTGATGTTTGATCCTTGATCCAAGGAGATGCCCTTTGGGTTTGCACAGAAAGTTTGCCAGCTACCAGATTTACCGAGGACAGAAAACAACTTGAAGTGCTCTCTGATATCAAAGGTCCTTAGCCCCTTAGAAAAAAAGGATTGTTGATATCTTCAGAATAGGGCTTCTGTCTTTCCTGCCAGCATCACCTAATATGATATGATAGTACACTGTGTAAAGTTCTGCTGCAACAGGAAGGGTTCTGGTAAATTTGCATCTCAGTTTCAAGTCGGGTTTATTTGTTGTTTTTAAGCCAAGTCTCTTTTTTACTTTTCGATTTTGTTAGATTAGCACTGTTTCTAAAAATGACACAATGTTCATTATGACCTTAAAATACTAAGTTTACATTTTCTTCAATCTTATAAAGGAGTTAGGTGGGTAATCCTGTTTTAGTAATATATAATCTCTCTTATAATTTGATACAAAGATTTTTGGAAGCCCAAATAATGGAATTCTAAATAGCACTGGCATAATAAAAGGCTCATGAAGTAAAAACAAACCTCAAAAATGCTAAGCTGCTTTATTTTGCTTGCATACAAATTACATTGCATTCAGTTTTTTGGTTTGGTTTGTTTTTTTTCTCAGACATAGCTAATGCAGGCAGTGTTAAGATGTATCCAATATTTGCAGAAACGTTCTTGTGACTTAACTGTACCATGCAGTTAGTTTCTTGAATAACCTAGAGAAACATTTTAGGGGACAATGAATTTCAGCAAAGTAACGAGTAATATGTCTTGTCTATAAATATTAACATACTCTGAAAGCTGTAGTTTAAAAACATGAATATTGCTTAAAATGCATAATATGGTTTGACAAAATGTAGGCATATAGGCAACATTTTTATTTACAGTACATTCTGTGGGCTACTTAAAGATATAATTTCTGCATATTTGGTGCATGCAAAACTTTGCTGGTGTCAGCTGGAGGTCTTTGTGTGAAATAAATGAAAAATGTGTGCCTTAGTTTAAGAAAATTCTACCTTTAGTTTAAGAAGTGCCTTTTTCATACTGTGACAATGTTCTCGTTCTAACTACTTTTTCTTCTTTTAGGGTGATGGAGAAATATTTGAGAATTACTACAGAAAACAAAGAAGGAAACAAGCAAGATTAGTTCTGCAGCCACAGTCAAGCATGGTAACCAATACATTTGTTTTTGCATTTACCTGGGTTGTACTTGACACTTAGTGGTATTTTTATTCCTAAACTTGTTTTCTTTTTCACTGAAAGCACGAAACAGTAGAAGGCTATAGAAGATACTTCAGTCAGATTGTAGGGTAAGTTTTCTAAATGAAGATTTATTTCACTTTTACTATATTGATTCTTAATTCACCCTCTGTTCTCCCATTGTCCAAAAACTTTCTTCTGCACAAATTGTGTGGGTGGTTGTTGCTGGATTTTGTTGTTGTTGGGTGGTTGTTGCTTTGAGTGGGGAAGAGCATCCAGATTGTATCAGGACCCTCCAGCAGCCTGGGCTCCAGCTGGAATGAAACAAACTTTTCGCATTTTGACTTCATGCTGGGCAAGGCAGGACACTAAAGCTACCAAAGGGTTTGACTACGTGTTTGTGCAAAATGGTAGAATTTGCTCTACTAGAAAACAACTTAATAATTTAAGCATTATTTTGTTTTAGTTTCTTTGTAGTAGAAGACCACATTTTACATGTAACCCAGGGACTGGTAACTAGAACATACACTGATGAACTCTGGAACATGGCCCTTTCCAAGATCATTGCTGTTCTTAGAACACATTCAGTAAGTGAGAACTCTTATCAGTGCTGCAGTTTAAATTGTCTTACATCAGAACTCTGCATATTTAAAGCTGGGATAGTAACAAAGTGAAAAATTACACCTCTCTCATGTTTTCTTTTCCTGGTGATTAAAAATTGCTCAGATTTGGGAGGGAGCCTGCCAAGCTTTTGTTTTACCCAACAGTATCAGGCTGTGATCCACAGCCATGGGCTATTTGCATAATCCTCCACTGATTTACAACTCACTGGGTCTTCCAAACCTTCTCTTAGTCCAGCAGTTTAGAATATGCAGAGTTAATCTGCTGTTATTATTGCAATCCTTCCTCATTAGTCTCAACTGACCTCTTCATTAGATCAGATTGAATAGTTCAGCACTGAAAACACCACCAGGAAATAGTTCCTAATTATCATTCCAAATGCTGTGTTTCCAAAATAAACTCCACCAGGAAAACCCTTGGAGCTATCTCTTCAGTGCTATAGTAGTAATACGTTTATGTTGAAATAAAGGTATTAGAAAGATCTTCACAGGTGTTAGATTATAATTCTGCATCAGCTGAGTATTTCAGTACATTTGAAGTGTGTCTTCTAAAGTTCCATTTCTATCTGAGCTCCCATGATGCTGAATAACTGCTATTTCTTATTCCTCTGTGGAAACCAATGGAATACAGTGTTCACTCAGACTGACCGATAGTAAATTGCTTCAGAGTTTACTATTGGTATAACTTTTACTATCAGAAAAAATACGAGAGTTTTATCTATCTCAGTTCCTCTTTACAATGTTATTTTTATTACAGTTGGCCTCTAATTCAAGGAATATTTTACATTTCACATATACTGAGGAAAATGAGGAAAAAGTTCAGATTGCAACGATAGTTTTATCATAGGACCTTTACTGATCCGTGGTACATGAGATGTTCTCATACTTTTAAATTCATTTCAGAAGATTGGGATAAATTGAGATATATTCAGTGTTTTTTAAGCTAAATACTTCACAAGTTAATTGGTTGTGTATGGATTTATACACCATGTAAGAATATAGTGATTTAAGGAGTGAAAGTACTGTAGTCTCTAAAGAGCTCTACAGTGTCTTGTCATGTTGATCACTATTTTTTCTCAAAATGCATAACTCCCATCAAAACTGGTTCTGTCACAATCTCTTTCTAAAGTCATCTTAGTACAGACTATTCTTTAGTTAAGTGTATGTTGTCTTCTGAGGTATTGTAAAGCAAACCCTTACTTTATTAAAGTATGCTAAGAGCAAAAAATTGAAAAAAAAAGAGTTGAAACAGGCATTTATAGTCTCTAACCAACACTATATTCTCATACTGCTTTAAATGATTTCAATATAAATATCTTTTTACTTTATTCGGTATTGCAAATACTGAAGCTGAGGTGAAAGCATTAGTTGTAAGACTCCACACTTCTTAACTTAATGTCTTGTCTTTTTGCCATAAAATTTGTAATTTGAACTTATTTAGAAAGTATTTTATAGTGTTTTCCACACACAGCTGGCAAACTGTCAGAGGTGGCACAGTTCACACTAGTTAGTGTTCCAAACAATGGCTGTGGAAACCTCTCTGATGTTGATTTAGCAAAGCATTTTGATGTGTGCCTATATTCCACTGAAATTAATGTCGTTTGCTGGCTTTGAATCTCAGTACAACACACTGATATGGTTTGACTCTCATATTTTAGTTTACTTTTGATTTACTTTTTCTGAGCTTTTATTGATAGCCAGTCCATCATGTAAAGTGATAAGGCTGGAGAGCTTAACTTTCTGTATCAATATTCTTTGAAAATATATGTCCCATACTTTAAATCCTTTTAACAAAACCAGAATTTCTCAATTTCAGTCATATTGCAGTGATCCTGACCTTGTTCTGGAACTGAAGAATCTTATTGTAGTATTTGCTGATACTTTGCAGGTATGTATTGTAGCAGGTACACATTATATTAGTAGTTTAACTGAATTTCCTAGAGTCAATTTTTTCCTCTAGGTAAGTGCAATGCTTTGGATTTCCCTGATGTCATGTATATGAATCAAGAACAAAACTACAGAGTAATATTTTTTAAATATATGTATTTCTCACCTTGGTTCCTCTTTTTCAGTATTACCAACCTAATTATGCATTCTGGGATATCCAGCTAGCATCCACTTATTCATATCTATGCAAAATTAATGTTACCGTTGTAATTTGTATGTGTTTTTGTCTTTTGTAAATGCTTTACTTCTGATCTTAAGAAGAACAGCATTCCAGTTATCATTAGCTCTCTAGCTGAAAAACCAAATGAACATCATAGGCAAGTATTCTTGCAATGTGTAACAGACTGATAAAAAAGATTAGTTGTATGCATAAATAGCAAGTTAAAATGCTACATAGAAATAGGACAAATTTCTGCCCAAAACCCAAAAGCATAGTATTAAGTATTGGGTAAAAATTTGATATATAATCTTCTAAGTGCAGTGGTGTGTTTAGAGTACAATAATTTTTTTTATAGATGTGACAAGATTCAAAAAGTCTCATCTCAGAGTCCTGAAGTGTTGTGATAGGAATTGAGTGTGTTCTTGAATTACCCACTCTTTTCATTTTTATGCCTTAGGGTTATGGTTTTCCTGTGAATCGACTATTTGATCTTTTATTTGAGATTAGAGACCAGTACAATGAAACACTTCTTAAAAAGTGGTCTGGATTGTTCAGGTTAGTATTTCAAAATAATTATATTTGTATTGTATCTGGGTTTTTTTCTTGAAGGTTTTTTTTTTTTTAAATAGAGTTGTAATTTTGGAATAATTGATTAACACAATCTGTATCTGAATTTCAGATTGGGTAGCACCAAGGCATTCATCACATGTAACTAATATTCAGGGGAAGAGCCATTGAGGACAACTTCTGTAGTTAACGGAGAGAAGGAAGGTCTCCAAAGAGACATTATTCAAGAAACATGCAGGAGAGAGATGCCTGTTTTTTTTTCATTAGGAACCTAATTGCTCTAGGCAATTGCAGTAGGGCATTACGTTCCTAATTTGGGTTATCTTAATGTTTACAGTTAGCTGATCTGTGTATCTCCCTGACAGACTACTGACATTGCCAGTGCATCTTCATGTGTTTTTTAATGTAGGTTGGTTTCTGCCTATTCCTTGGAATAATTTGATTGTGTAGATTGTAATCCCAGGAACAGGGCAGCTTGGGATAGTACTCCAAAGCCTGTTTGCAGCTGGAGCATGATAGCTAAATGTGTAGGCATTGTTTACCATAAAAAAAGTTACACTGTATTATGGAAAACCTTAAAAATAAGGTGACCAGTTAAGTCTAGTGTCTAAGGTTCTAATACTCTCTGGACTCCTACTATGGTCAATGGAGTAGTAGAGAAGTCCAGAAGGTACTTAAATAAAGCTGTAGCCACGTGCCTAGTTGAAGTTCTCAGAGAACTCCACTGACTACATGTAGCTGTGGTACCTCAGGGAAACACTGAATATTTGCTTCAGTGCAGGCAAAGTATAGGCTGCCATAATTCATGTGGTAATTAACAAGTATCTCATTATGGTTTACTCCAGAGTAGACTAGTTCAGCTAAAGTTCCTTTGATGTATTATGCTTTGAGTCATACATATTAAAATGCTTTCAGCTATTTGTTCTCTGTGATTAGACAGGGTATAAGTAGTTGGCATATACTTTCAAATTAGTCTAAAAATAGCTTGGATGTCTGAAATTGTAATGGTTGTAGCTCATAACTTTTTGAAGCTGCACACGCAAGTGTGGTAGTAAAATTCATATTCATGTACATGTTTTCACACTGGAAAATACTGTAAATAAATTACATGTACTAATTATTTTTCACTTTACTGACTAATGCGCCAGGGATATTTTTGAAGCAGACAACTACAGCCCTATTCCTGTAGGAAACGAAGAGGAATACAAAACGGTTATAAGCAAATTTCCTTTTCAAGATCCTGAATTTGATAAGGTAAGGAGAAGTTTTATGTAATTAAAGTTTGCCGAAATCCAGTTAAGGACAGTTGATACAGTCATGATTTTTATAATTAAAAAGTAATTAAAATTTGAAAAGCTAGGTAGATTAAGAGGCTAAATTACCACCTTTGTGTGTAATTATCCAGTCATAAATAAATGTGAAAATTAAAGCTTTAGTCATCTGCACTGATGTTTGAGTGAATAATGAAACCCATTATTTTGTAAACAAATTAATAATACACTTTAATTGATACAGTCTTTATGTAATTATAATACAGTCTGCCTTTAATTAGTTAATTTTTGTTGCAACTCATTTGGTTTAGTAACTCGCAGTGTATTATATGCTGTAGTAGTGCACAAATACATGTAAAACACAGATCTGTTAGAAACAGCAACTTTTGTATTTCATTTTTAAAATTAGTTATTTGTGCTTGAGCACATGTGGTAAAATAAACGTGAAGGGACTGTAAATAATTCTGCCATACTAACATTCCAATAGGCTAATCTTTAATATCCTTAGCCATTCTTTCACTACAAACACCTTTCACAGGAAGGTCATTAATATGTTCTGCTGTTCAAATACGGTTTTGGTAATAGCAGTGAAGAAATAACATGCCCATGATGGAATCTGTAGAGGTGAACTGAATCTAAGAACCACAAGGCAGTAGAAGTACCCGCTGCGGAGGGAAGCAGGTTTATACATGATCTGTCATTACAGATATCTGCAAAAGTAAAAAGATACTCTGATTCTGTGATTCAGCAGGGATTTACCAGGCAAATGTAACAGCTGCTGTTAATACAGTATTGCAGTGACAATGAAAACCAAAGGTGGGTTTTATGCTGATTTTTGAATAAGACTCCAGAGTGCTTGCTGGGTGCTTTCCTACATCCAATTCATTTACTTAGCATTATAATACTCAAATAAGATAAAGAGAATGGAAATCTCTTACAGCGTTGGAAGTATAGCACACCCTGGATACAATTTAGCATGACATATTTTACTAATAAATTGCAGAGATTTTTAACTTGCACTAAATAATTTTATCTGCTAGCCTCACTCTGTCTGATTGAATTGGCATGTGTGTGTGGACGTTACTTGTGTAGGCATGTGTAGTTACACATACGTATGTTTAATGCAAAGCTTTGGCTCTAATTTCACCAGAAGGAAAATGTGTTCTCTGTACCCAACAATTTTCATTTTGGTTTATGACACAGAGGGGGATTTCTATTTCATAGTGAGCAACACTTTTTGTATATATTTTATGGGCAGAATCTCACTGATTTTTAGTTTTTGGACTGGTGAGCTTGAGAGTAAAGCTGGGAATCAGGTTGGATTCTGTTCCCAACTCTATCATTGACCAGCTGCGTGGTGCTGGTTAGGTCATTTCACGTCTCTCTGTTCCTGTTAATTAATCTGTAAAATTGAGCTAACTTCTTTTACATATCTCTGATTAGAGCTTTGAAACCTGTATGTAAAGCAGAAGGATGTAATTAGAAATAAGGCAGTCTGAGCTATTTTTCTTAGGTCCTGGCAATTTTTGAAACAGTTTAATTGACTTAAACCGAATTTAGCAAAGAGGCAGGTCTCCCAAAGGTAACTGAGGTCTTCAAAGTTTTGTCAACTAGTCTGTGGGGTAGAGGAGAAAGACTCATTAAGTGTATCTGCTGAAAGAAAGACCGCAGTGTTACCTTATGTGGTATTGATAGCAGGGAATCCACGTGGATGGGAAACTTTATAAATGCTCCCAAACCACTTCTATTGGTTGCTGTTTATAATCTCATCGAGTTCCCTTCTCTGTTCTTGCCTTGGTCTGTAAGGCACTAGGAGATCCTATTGGGTGGGTTAATTTAAATTTATTTTTTTTTTAAAAAGAACAGATGTGTAAGTTCAGGTTAGTCATAAAAAGGAGCCTGTAAGAGAGGAAGAGACACCCCAGAGGCCTAACTTCATTTGATACATCTCTGATCAAGGGAAATTTCACCTTTGAAAATGTCCAATTCTCTCCATTTAGTATAAAAAGATATGAATGTGAGTGTTTCATTTTTAACTGTAGATTAGGATGAATCACCCTCACATTTGACAGGTAAGTTTATCATAGGAGTTGCAGCACATTATGCAGAATTATGCCCAGAACCTACTAGATCTTTAATATAGCAAATCCAATCTGTCTGGACAAAATAGTCTTGTCTGCACTCTGGTGTTTAGATTGAATGTGCCAAACCATCATGGTTTGATTATATCATCTTTCTGTATTCAGAAGTGAAACAGCTGGCTTACATCTCTGTTGTTTTGTGTTGTTTTTATCTTGCCGCCTACTCGAATAAGCAGACAAGCAGTGTTGTGTCTTCCTGTACTGGCCAAACACTGTAGAGGATAAAGAATTGCATCTCTTAGACCGTTGAATATCTGAAGGTTGAGACTCAAGCCCTGCTGACAAACTATTGTAATGATCTGAAATAGTTGTATGTAATAGCACTTGTTTTATCTGTAAAAATTAATTGCTTAAATCAGATGAACATATATTTGAAGTAAATTTTATTGTTAAAGAAGTGTTTGCTGGCCCTGTTCAATGACATGAAAGTCTGGCACTTACACCACATAATTGTCGCACTACCTGATGTTAAATAAAGAAGTAGGATTAGGAGAATGTCAAGTTAATCTGTCTTGTTTTTTTAATACACGAATGTTAAGCTGCTGTTGATTAATGCTTTTTTTAAAGGAAATTGAATTCTTCAGGGATGATACCAGTTGTTAATTATTTTTCTCATGCACCAGTCATGGATTAAACAGAAAATCTGTTGTTTGGCAGATTTCAAAAATCACGTATTCAATGTGGAACTATTTGGTCTGTGTAGATTTAGTTGAGTGTATTTCTTTTTGTCCTCCTAAACACAACACTGGTTTAAAAACTGAAGTAAGAAGGATGATTTTATTCTTACAGACTACTAATATTTCCCACATGTTAATCCAGATTGTTGGAATTAATTCCAACTGCTTTGCTGTTGTGAGCTGTTGAGAGAAGTAAATACATGATAGTAAATGTACATGCCTAAACATACTCAGGATGTTTGAAAATCCCAGATGTACTGAATATGTCACACCCTTTTTTTTCTTTTACTGCTGTCTTTGGCAAAAAAAATTGCATTTTTTAACTTCTCATCCCACTTAGATCTGTCTTGTTCATCCTGATTAGAAGTGGCTTGAGACCTGTTACTGTGTTTGTAAATTGCTTTCTACAGAGGGATCTTAGATTACATAAATTCTCCAAATTTTATTGGAACTTAAATAAGTGATAAAGTTCTATTTTGCTTATAAGCTGTTGAAACAGATGTATAAGTCAGCCAAATGCATACCACTGTATGTGATGAAAACCAGAAAAGCTTAAGTCAGATGGAAGTATTGATAACATTAAGTGGCTTTCTAATTGTTGCATTTAATACCAAGTGTTTCGAGTGTATGATAGTGTTATTTTTTCTTTTCACAGCAATCCTTTCCGAAAAAGCTTCCAATGTCTCAATCAGTGCCTCAGATTTATATCCAGGTTAAGGAATTTATTTATGCAAGCCTTAAGTTTTCAGAGTCACTTCACCGCAGGTAAGCTTAAAGTATCAGGAATGTGACTATCAAGGTAGCCTATAACTTCCAGGTGATCTAAGAATATATATTAAATTGAAAATATATTTTCTTGTGTACTTGCTAGCTGTGCTTGTTTCATAGTTTACATACATAACCATAATTTACACACATAATTCTTTATATTTATTCTATGATTCCCAGTGAAATACCATATATTTCATATGTGTGTATATATATTCTATACAAGATGTGTATTGCATAGGAGGTAGCTTGGTGAAGGGGAAGACAGCTTGGCATGTTAAGCAGTCTAAAACACTGCTGGGTTTTTTTAACCGGTATTGACTGGTTTGAATATAGATTTTATTTATTTAACAAAACATGAAAGATTTGGAAAATGTATTTTGGTATTGACCATTTTAGAAATAATCGTGTAGCATCCCTGATTAATTGAAACGGTCTTTCCCTTCTCAGTGCTCTGAGTTTCCTTAACAATGATTTCTCCTGCAAATGTGCTGCCTGCATGCTCATTCCCTCTTCCATCCCACCTTTTTCTGATGGAAAACGTCACAGTTCTTCCATTTCATTTCCTCTTGTGGCCTACAAAAGCTTGGTTGTAATTACAGAAAATAAGAATCATAGATCTGAAATTTGGAAGGTATTCCTGGCTGGTCACCCACTTCTGCACTGTTAGAGATGTAAATGACTCGCTTTCACACATTCTTAATTGATACTGTTTATAATTTACACGTACTAATGAGCACATGTTGACCTCGTCAGTAACTCATTAAAACCCACAAATTACTCTTTCCAAACTGCTGTGTCAATAAGCATGTCTGAAATCTAAAAATAACAGGTTTTGCTTCAGTGTTGAAAGTCAGTTAACAGATAATTTACTAAATGAAAGAGGTGTTCTGTGTGTTAGAACACGGAACACTTGTAGCAACCAGAAATTAAATGCACATTCTTAATTGCAGTTCTTAACATGGTAAGTTCCCTTTGCAGGGAAAAAATAAAAATATTAAATATTAAGTATTATTGCTGAAGTATTGTCATGTACAGCATAGTTATACAAATATTTCTTTTCAGCTCAACAGAAATAGATGATATGCTCAGAAAATCTACAAATTTGCTGCTTACAAGAACGCTAAGTAGTTGTTTACAGAACCTAATTAAAAAACCTCATATAGGTTTAACAGAGGTAAGTTTTAAAACATATACTCAAAACTGTGTTTTTTAGGACAATTAGGGCTAAAACTATTCTTGTAAATGTAGATTTATGTAAGAAAAACAAGTGGTGCTTGCTTTAAGATTGAAAAATTAAAGTGGTGCAAGATGAAGCATAAAAAAGCATCAATATCTGTTACATAAATACTACAATACAGTGTTGGGAGTAGTTGGAAGTGTGTTTACACAGTGACGCCTTTTGAGAGAGAGATGACAATGAGAGAGTTCTGTCTCCTGTGTGATAAACAGAGATTTGCAAGAAATAAGCCGAAGACTCCTATTTCTTTGTTTGCATACAGAGCGTGGTTCCTGTGTTCTGCCTCTGTCTAGCAGTTAGTAGCACATTGTTGAGGTTTTTTACTTCCCATTAAAAACAACAAAAAAAGGGAGAAAAAAAAAGTCGGGGAGGGGAGAGAAAATCTCTCACACATGAACTGTGGAAAGTTTCAGAGTAAACCTACCAGATCAAGAAATCTAATATTTCAAGTTCACACTAACACATGGAACTTTTTCTATAGTAATTGAAATTAAAATATTCTAGTAGGTTTGTGCATGTTGTTTCTTCATCAGGACTCTTGGTTTAGTTTGTTTATTGGAAAGAAGGAGACGCGGTGAGACAGCGAGTCAGTCTGAACATTCAGTGCAGGGACAGGCAGTGTTGGCAGACAGCGGATACTGACTGAAACATGCTGAGAAGGACTTAGGCCGTTGCTGGTAGAGTAGTGTTATGTCATATTGAACGTTGTTTTTAAACTGCAAGAACCTCTTGTATAGATGAAATCAAGAAGAAGAAGAAGATGAGGAAAGAGGTCTATAAATCATATATTGCCATGTTAGTAAGACAAGCCGTACAATTTTTCTGAGGTGTAGTTTTCAATGTTCTCTAAATTGGTACAGACTTATATTCAAGGATATGAAAATAAACTCACTGGTATTTGCTAGAGCTATTTCATTGTCAAGTCATTAAGTTTTATGAGAAAAAAATGTTAAAAAGAGGACACTTACTTTACCAAGCATTACATTAGTGTTCACTAAAGGAATGTTCAGTGAGAATTAAGATACAGTATACTGATACTTCAGTTACTACACATTGTGTACATTGTCTTATTTGTGAACTGAATTGAAGTGTGGGTCCTGCTTATAAAAACATGTTGTGTACAAGCAGATTGTTACCATTGTGGGGGGAGGAAGGAGTTGGTAACCTCATTTTTAAACTTTCTTAGCTTCAGAATGCACCATTCTGCAGACTAAATTTGATTATTTTTTTAATTGCAATAATTTTAAAAAATTTCTTTTTATGGTACAAATCAGTGATTTGCTTTTGATGATATATTTTCCTTCATTTTCCCTTTTTAAATTCCAAAATATCAATTGGATCTATTTCACTGAGTAGGGGTCTGTAGTCTTCGTTTTTAAAACGGCATCATTTGTATGTAAACTGTAGTATTATTCCTTGGTGGCATTTGAAAGCAAACTTGAAAACTAACAGGTAATAGGTGGTAACCTTAAATACTGTAATTAATTTATAGTAGCGTTGTTGCTGAAAAAAGTAACCATTTACGAAATCAAATGACAATGGGTGATACAAAAAGGATTTTCACAAGAATTTTTGTCTTCTATAGCTTGTTCAAATCATCATAAACACAACACACCTGGAGCAAGCCTGTAAATACCTTGAAGATTTTATATCCAACATTACAAATATTTCTCAAGTGACTGTTCACACTGCAAGACTTTATGGACTTTCTACATTTAAGGTATCATGTGTGCCATCCATTACATGATTAATTCTGAAAAGTTGTGATAAAATCTGTGTAAGTGAAGCATTTTAAAACAAAAGGGGGTAAGGACTCCAAAACAATACCAAACTGTTAAGAATTCATTTGTAACACTCAGAAGATGAGCATTCCGGTTTATGTTTTTGATACAACCTGAAATGTCAGTAAGCGAGAAGTATCAATATTCTCTTTCAAATGCATCTTTTATTAAGTTACAAAATGACGAGCTAAGCGTAGCTGCAACAGAAGGTTTCAACAGATGGAGCTCCAATTTGTTTAATATATCTCCTTTATGAATGGAATCGAGCAAAACAGCCCATTTAATCTAAAATGTTTGTATTATTTATTTACTTTTATTGTACAATAGCAATATTTTGTCATATATTTTCAAATTCTGTAACTTAGTAATATAAAAGCAGTATTAAGAATGTGCTACAAAGCATAAATGATTCAATTATCTTTTTAGAATTCATATCCTATTTACATGTCCTTTAAATTTATTTACACAATAATACTCGTTAAAATGATCACTGGGAACTTGACTGTTTTCATAAATGCCATACATTTATGGCAACTGCTTATCTGCACAAACTGTATTTTCTCTGGCATTTTTCAGAAATGGCAGAAGTATTTAAGCTTCATCTCAAAAAATTGAAGTAAATCATTGGAGATGCATACTCAGTGTAAACAATTGTAATTTCAACAGTTGTAAGCCAAGTATAAAATAATGCTAAAATAAAATGTGTTGTAGTTTTCTTTCTGTATATGGCTCCTCATCTCATTAGTAGGTGAAGTTCTCCTGTTTGTTCTTGCATTTGTATATATAAAAATTTTAAAGGATTTTGGAAAGAGGAAACTAAAGCAAAAGGCCCAAGTGACTTGTATAGTCATGTCTGATGGCTTTGGCAGAGCAAACCCCATACCCTCAGCTCAGAAGTCCCTCTCCACAATGTTACTCAAAAGGCCTTAGTCCTTTTTCAGTTGTAAGGCAGACACGTTTTTTTTATGAGAAATCTGCACATAAAAATTAAATTACTAAAGACAACTTACACACATAATCTCAGGTAACTCAAGATGACTGAGATTTATCCCTAAGGTAAATTAGTCAAAATTCTGATAATTGCTCAGGCTGTTTTATGTCATAATGACTGTAGTAAGCTCTAAAACAAGATCCCAACAGCTGGACTAGCTAAGCTGAGCACAAAGATGGTTTGGTCTTGGGTGAGAAACCCTCCTGTGCTGTGCACTGGAGATGCTTAGAGATCCTTCATGCCCTGGTGGTATTTGAGTGCCAGGTACTTATTTCAAGCACCAGATGGTTGTGTACATTGAACCAAGATTTGGTATTCATATACATAAAATGTGGCAGATATTATTTTGTTGACTGAGTCTGGTTGTGTAGCTTTTTTGATTTAGAACAGAAGCAAATGTGTGCGCTTCTGGGGTGGTTTGGTGTTTTCTTTGTGAAGAAAACATTCTCACAGAAGAATAATCTTGTATATGTTACCTTGTGCTGTTAATTCAGCCAGTGCATTGCCGCTGTAGTCACGAGGGGCTTCTATACAGAAAATTCTGAAAGAGAAACAAAACAAGTCATCAGGGATTCCAGAGCAGCTGCAACTTGAACTTCAGGTGTTTGGGGATTTTTCAGTGTGCACTGAAACAAAGGAGGGTGATTTCTTGTATTTATGGGATAAAGAGGACTAATCCTATTGAGAGTAGTCCTGTTTTCAGTACTTAATTTTTTTCTCTTGATATGTAGTCTATCCTATTATAATCTCCCCTTTGGCATAGATGTTAAAAGATGGGTGAGGTGGAATAAGACATCGTCATTGCAAGATGATTGATATTTCCATTTGATTGCCAACAGTTTTCCCATTAACTGTCATCTTTTTTGCTGAGGATTTAATGAATAAGGCAAGACAGAAATGTTCTGGCCTCGCAACTGTGGTTAGATTACCTCTGCCCTACCGGTAGTTTGACTGATTTTGCCCTGTCCTTGAGATCGAGGCTGCCTAGCGTGCTTGTTATGTACCAATAGTGCATGTATGTCTTTGAATTTGCATATCTATAGATATTTTCATGTATGACCAATCCATAATCTTTTTAACATTCTAATAAAACACTTAAAGCAGCCGTAGTCTTTGATTTCCTTAAGAGGTAAGATGTTCTTTATCCTCAAATTTAATTTAATAAATGCAGTTGAAAGTTTGCATTACGTTTCGTGCCGATTGCTAATGCTGTAAGTTATATTTAACTATCCTGTAAACTCTCTAAGTTCCATTGGAGGGAATCACCAACTATTACATCTGTGTTTAGTGGGCTTAGTGTCTATGCACTTTGGAAAAATACAGCATGAACACTGGCAGACATGTAAGAATTGCTTAAAAGTTTCTCTCCTGTCTCTTTCCATGGAGAACTTGTTAGCACAACATTCTCCACTTACAGCAGATAAGTCTTTTCTCATTAATCCCTCTTTTTTTCCTCTCTGTTTTAATGAAAGTCTGCTTGCTGTTCCCCAACTGGGCCCTCACAGAGTTTGGTATGCTCTGCTGTTATTAAATTAATGTCCTGGTGGCAAATCATGTCACCTCCATTCTTTCTGAGTGGTCAAAAATCTCCTTTTATTAGCAGCATTGATCACATTTATATTCCGTGAGATGATCTTAAAAGTACATTTACACTGTGTTTTTTTTAACAGAAGCCTTCAGACTCATGTCATGGCTACTATTTTAGAGGGCTGTTTGTGTATAAGAGATATACATATACTGATTTAAAGATGTTCTTCAAACACTTCATTGTTTCACAGGGGAGGAAATAAAAAAACAAACCCAGACCTTTTTCATTTTATCATATTGAAAAAGTGTGTATTTCAATATTTATAGCTGTGTTTTCCAGCTTTGGGTGACTATGGCTTTCCTTTGTTTAAGTCGGCAGTCTCCCTAAGCATAAATAAATGTATTTGCAGATCTAGTTGACAGAAGTTTTTGAGGACAGGGTCCCAGCACTAAGCTGTGTGATGACTGATGAAGAGCCAGATACACAGCGTCAAATCCTGTGCAGGGCTTCAGGACAGCCTCTGAGACAGAAGCCATTTAATGAAACTGCATCATTTGCCCTTTTCATTTTTATAATGGGGCAAGATCTGGTGAGCTTTCAAAAGGTTTTTTTGATGCAATTCTGTCACCATGTTAAAAGAAGAGATGGAGTTAATTCACCTGCTTCTAGGAGTCATCCCAAATCTGAATGCTGCTAACTCACTCTGGACTCGCACGTGGGATTCACAGTGCTGCTTCTCAGAAGTAACTTCTGGGTTAGAAATCGAATTGCTCGGCTGTTCACAATTATCTCAAGGAACAGAGCAACACTCCTTGCTTAAAGTACTGGCATGCATGCTGCTCCAGTTGTAACCCAATAACCAAAGCAACATAAAAGGTAGCCTAAAACAACCTTCCAGAAACAAAACCTTGAAGGACTAGTCTTGTCATTGCCACTTACTAGAAGCACTTACCTGGTGAAGATGATACATCCGCTCCATAAATTATTTAGTTTTTAAACAAACAAAAACGAAAAACCAGGCCATCACACTAAACCTAAGCAGATGTATTTGCAAGTCTTGTCGTGATAGATTGTTGAAACTGAGGTCTCATAGGTAATTAAAAACTTTAAATGTAGACTTTACTTCAATTGAGGCTTTTATAGTCACAGCCATCTACAAAATTTTGGATGTCAGCATCTTATTTAACATGTTAACAGGTTGCCATATTCTTGTGTGTTGTATTGGGAGAGCTGTTTGGTGGAGGCTTTTACAAGTTGGTTGGGCAGTAAAAATACAATTTTGGGGGAAATGTGCTTTGCTCTTTCTACCTGCCAGGGCCGCATGCTTTCTTGCTTCCTCCTGGCGTGCCTCACGGCCTGCGGCCTGGTCGAAGACTGAGTTTGATGTGCTCTGTGTGATGCTGCCTTTAAGCTCAGATAATTTCTTTTTTTTTTTTTCCTTTTTGCCTTTACTATTTACACCTTTCCTGAAGGGCAATGTTTTTGGACCGCTTTCTTCCAGCGGAAACTAGTGATGGGAATTTAATCCACTTTTATGTTGTTCCAATGTATCCAGCCTACTTTTACTCTCTAAAAAACTTCATCAGCCTACCAGTTCCCTTGAAAATCAAATGTCTTACTTGAATTATTGCTCAGAATCAGTGAAGAAAGTTTCATGTTGAGCCCAAATTAGAACATAGAATTTATCAAATAACTTTAAACTCCAGGCTGGTAAAAGCATGCCTTGCCAGGAGGAGACACCATATCAACCATCTGTACATAGCTCTAATTGAATCTGTGTGGATGTTCCCTAAACAAATAAGGCAGATAGGTCTGCAGCGTAAACTCACTTCACATAAATTCTAGACTTTACCTCTTTACTGTTCCGAAAAGTGGAATCCAGAGGGTGGCAGGATGGGGTGGGAGGAAGCAGGGGAGTGCTCTGAGCCGCAGTACGTGATGATTAGATATTTAGAGGAGGATGGAAAATGATGAGTATTCTTCAGATGTGCAGCTTTAACACATTATATAAAAGTCATACGATTGCTGGACCTCTAGCCATAACAGATAAAATAATTAGGTTCTTTTAGTATTTTATATGTAAAAGAGGGCAAATAAAATTTGTGTTGGGGTTCATAAATTTGTAAGGCTGAATTAAAGGCTGTTGTTGTGAAGAGAGTAAAGCAATTGCTTTGTTGCCAAATTCAAATTACTTTCATTTTTGTCTGAGAACTTAGATTATTCTGCTGGCATATTCTGTAATAAATACTCTTACAGTATGCATTATGGGAGTATTTTAAAAAACACAGTGTCAGACTTATTGTAAGACAGAAGTTAAAATAATGATTAAAGTAAAATATTTTTTGAATCTAAGAAAAACACAAGACTTTGGTTTCATTAATTAATATAATTTTATCTGCATTCTAATAGTATTTTAGAATTCTGACAATTGCACTTTTTTTTCAGGATGCGAGGCATGCTGCAGAAGGAGAAATATACACAAAACTTAACCAAAAAATAGATGAATTTATTCAGATTGCTGATTATGATTGGACAATGTCTGAATCGGATGGAAGGGCCAGTGGATACTTAATGGACCTTATTAACTTTTTAAGAAGCACGTTTCAAGTTTTTACTCATTTACCTGTAAGTGTTCAAAATTAAGTTTAATTTCAAACTATTGGAGCATTATTTTGTTTTAAAACACTAAGATTTTGAAGATAGATGTGACAGATGTGATTTTTGAATTGTGCACATGCTGACAGAAGTATTTTTTAAACTTTTTTTTAGTTCAGATATATTTTCAGAGGTGTTTCAGTATGTTGATGATGCTTACCCATGGTAATACTTAGAATTACTTTCAAATACTTCAGTAATATTGTTAACAGCAGCTAATTTACAAATAGTGTAAGTACTCATGCAGTTTTCTAGAGCATCAGATGGCCTTTTTAATTAGCCGTATTGGTTCTGTGTACATATGCACATATATATTGATTCCAGCAATGCAGAATTGGTGCAAATCCTGCATTTGTGCATGAGATTATGGATGTCTTGGATTCTCCGAGGTTGTTTTTAGCTAGATAGTTTTGATCATAAAAAGTAATTTGATTGTAGTTAATTGAGCTTTACTGAAATTAATCCTTGTTCATATTCAAATATATCCTGTGTAACTTTGTCCTGTGTAAAAGAGTGCTGTTAACCTGTTTTATGCATTAATTATTACATTCTTTTGTCTGATTTCCCCTTGCTTTAAGACAAAAAAGACTATTTCTAGTTTGATCTATCATCTTAATAGTTTATGGCTTTATAAGTCCGGAGTGACTTCAATACATCTTTCAAGCTACATCTGCTTTTCATCAGCTTGTCCTTGGTTGCTGCTGTCATGCTGATGTCTCAGTGCTTTACCCACATGCAGTGCCTATGAAGAAAAAAGTCCTCAGGTCCTCAGTGCAAAGAATGTTTTGAGACCCTGGTCTAGAAGTAGAGAATGATTTCTTTACATGCACAGCAAGGTGTTGAAGTTGCTGGCATAGTGGGTTTAGCTGGTCTTCCGAATCACATGTGAAGAGGCTGTCATTCTTAAGTCTTTTTTTTTTTTTCTGAGTCAAAGACTTAACCCACTCAAAATGTATCATGGAATATTGATGAGAACGTGACGTGTGAGGCATGTGCTCTGTGCCACATCAGTTGAGCAATTTTTGATGAAGAATAGGAAGTTTGTGAATTAGTTAAATTCATTGTAATTTAACATACGAAACAGTGTGAGCAAATGGCACTGCTTTTCAGTGACCATATGCGTATAGTTGGGAGATATGCAGCTTCTAGTGAAGGATGTACAGAAGTCTGTCATGAATGTATGTTGTGATATAGTTCTTTGGAAATGAGCCACGGACAGAATGAAGTAGTATGTTAAGAGGGGTGGAAAGAAGAAACTGTGTTGTTAAGACTTGAAAAGTGTGAAAGGAATAGAAATACGCACCTTGGGGCACAAGTCAACCCTTGGAGAAAGCTATTTCCTATGAAGAGGTTAATTGGTAATTTCAAACTCTTGTCAGGTAACAGGCAGGATGTAGAACCACATGGACAACTAGTTTGGTCTGGCAAGAGAGTTCTTGTAATTTTTTGCTTACCCTGTGTACTACTCGCTATTGTGGTTTGGCCAATTGTAGAAATATACAGTCCTAAGAATGTTGTTGCGCATGAGCTGTGGAAGTTGTATGAAAATGTGTACACCATCCACTATGGTGATTCTGGTTAGATTTGTAATACTAAGCTGTTTTCATTAAGAGAAAATTTATAGCAAATGCATTTTCAAAGATAGGCCCAGAACTACATTCTGTAAGTCATTAAAATAATAAGTCCTTTGGAGTGCTAAACTACACTAGATTCTCATATGTGCCATAGTTAAGATTTGGAATAATTTTAGTGTTCATTAATGGATTATTCCATTAATGTCACAGTGTAATTTCTGTAATAATTTTTGTATAGCTGTCAGAAACATTCTGTTGCTCAAAATAGTTTCTCGGAACATTTTTTGTAATTAAAAATCAAAGAACCAAAGCCCTAGCCACCGGCCGTCATTTTTGTAAGAAGTAGTGCAGGACAAGTAGAGAAATGTCTTCCTCCCTTAGTGTGCCCGGTCACGTTAGAGGGGCTTGTGCCAGGGCTGGGGGCATTAGTTGGCCACACTAGTTCTCTGTAGGCTCATTCAAGGGTTGCTGGCTTTCTCTTTGATATTGTTTCGACCTCTAATCTTCTTGTAGAGTTGCTACGATACATTCATTAATGATTTTTTGTTGCGGTCATTTGGTTCCTGCCATTAGAGCCTTGTTTTATTTCAGCTGTATGTGTGAGCTGTGTAATGCACTGGGATGTGTCTGCTTTCATACTTCCATGTGGGGATATACTGAAGTATTTCTGTAGCAATGTAGATGTAACTTTAAAAAATACATTTTATGTTAAATATCCATTTTATGCAATTTGTATTATTTTTATTGGAACATTAGAGATCTAAATCTAGTAGACCATGATCTCAGTTTTACTAAACCTGCATATTTCGTGGCACAATTTAGTTGGGGTCTGGTATCTCCATTTAATCACTGGAGACACCTGGCATCTCTGAAGCTTCTTTTTTTCCTCCTAAGTTTCACATCTTAGTTTTCTCCTTTGTGCATGTGCACTATACTTAGGAAACAGTTTGGGAAAATAAAATATCTTTATTCCACCCTCCAGTTACGTTACCATTAGATTGATGTTAAAATGTATTAAAGGGTCATGTTACATTTAGATTCTTACTGTCCTGAGCAATTCTAAGTCTTGCTTGTAAAATGTATGTTAATGTTATGTTAATGTTTACCAAGGCAGTAAACATGGCATTTATTTTTTAACCTGAATATTTTGGAATTTATCATTTCTTATAATGAAAACTTCCTAGAAAAACATATCAACGAATCCTTTGTCATTTGAAGTTTGCTATTTTGATGTTTTGGCATATAGTTCCTAATTACAAAAAACACATTATTGCTGAATTAGTATTATTTAGATTATAATTTCCTTATTATGCCTCAACAAAAAACTATATAAGTTCACAGGCTTAAAAGAAATAATTTAAGGAATTAAGCAGCTGTGATTGTTCTTTTTGGAAGCTTTTCCTTACCTTTTATTGCTACCAATTTTTTATTCTTTTTTTTTTTGGGATGTTGACAGTACATCTTAATTTTTTTGTTTTGATTGCCTTACTGGTTTCCTTCTCAGAATAACAACAATGACCATGCAGCTATGTCGGTAAGTAAATGCAAGATGAAGAAAAGCATGTGAACTGCAAAACTATGAACTGCCTACAGGCTTATTGCTTCCATTTTTAATCGTTTAATAAAAAGACCCTTCTGTTTCCCTGATGACTTGCTGCGTACTTTGTGTAGTTGCATGCAGGGATCAGGTTAATTACTAACATTGGGCTTTCGTACACTGGGACAGCAGGAGCCCTAAAAACCTTGCAGAAGGTTGGTGGGGTGTGCCTTGCATCCCAAATGAGAGAATTTAGAGGAGTGTATGAGACCTTTTGGAAGAGAGGTCAGGTATCAAAATGCGGCTATGAGACATGCATACAGAATAAGGGTAGACTGATATAAGAGAGTGAAGAGTCAGGGCTGTGTCTGCCTGGCGTCAAGGGAATGTGTGCGCTCGAATTTATTAAGAAGGTGATGGATTGCATTGAAGAATTCTTCCAAGCCCTGATTATTTTCAGATCATCAATTTTTGTATAAGGAGTTTATTTTGATTTGGCATAAGCATTTCCATTATAATGAAAGTGTTGAAATTAATATTAATCTGTTAAGAGTGGCTTCCGAATACCACATTTCTGAACTTACTTTACTGATTTTCTCTAATAACTCTAGTGTAGTTGAATCTTGTTGCTGTACACTGGGTAAGTGAACAAATATACACTGTGCTGTCCACTGTTTAACTGAGTGAATGTCCAAGGCACTTTGAGTACACAGTGTGGGAATAATCCCATTCATTGCCACAATCCGGAAAGCAGTTGGCTGAGTAGTAGCTCTCTGGGTCTGGAGAGAGGATCTGGCAGTGGGCTTCCAAGTTGTTGGGAGCCTGGAGCACATGAGTTACAAACGGAAGTTTAGGGAGGTGGATTATTTAATCTGATAAAGAGAAGGCTGGGGGGAGACCTAATGGCAGCCTACAAGCTCTTGAAGGAAAGATACAAAGGTGATGGTGCCAAACTCTTCTTGATAGGACTGACAAATTCACAGATGGCTGTGGTCACAGCTTGGAAGAGGAAGCTTTGACATTAGGGAAAAAGTCTGCATGAGTAGAGCAGTGCCGTGTGGGAGGAGGTTACTCAGTGAGGCTGTGCAGTTCCCATCCTCAGCTGATTTGAAAGCTCCGTCAGGAAAAGGAACAATAGATTTGAACTAGTGTTGGCAACAGTTCTGCTCCAGGAGGCTGGACTAGATGACATTGGTGGTTCATTCCAATGGACATTTCTGTGATTTGAATACTAAGGCTCATGTTGAACTATCAAGCTATTAAGTGGAATGAGTACTAGGGATACTTAATACTTTATGTGGAAGTATTTCCCGTTAATGTTGGATGGGTGTCAGTGTGATGGTTGTGTCGTGACCAAGTACTACCAGAATTTCAGAGATGCAGAGCACAGAGGCTGTGTTGCTTTGGGGGGTTATAATTTGTGATTCACCCAGTTTTTAATGTTTCTGTTTACTAAAGTCACAAGAGTTTAGTCTTCTGAGATTATTGCTGTTCTCATATTCTTTTACATCCCATTTAAAGTTTGTGTAGCAGTTTATAGTGCCACTAGATACTTCGAATGAATGAGCAAATTAAAATTTTGTTGTACAGCCACTAATCTCATTAAATCAATTGGGTAATCAAATTTATTATTAAGGACCTGCATTTTTTTTGTTTTCATTTTGAAAAGTTAAAGAAAAATCAAACCTTTTCTTTTCAAATTACTTAATTTGAAATTATAGAGTGTGTGCATACAGGCATTTTTCATCTGAGTTTAGAATTACTTGAAGTTTTATTCTAGAAATGTGTTCTGTCAGTACAGTCAGTAAAGGACAAGTCTTCAGAAAAGTGACTATTGAAAAGTAACAGTTACAAATTACTTTCAAGTGGATATTTTTTATTATTTTTCAGTAGAATTCAATGCAGAGACTGGAAGTAAAATTGAGTCTTAAAAATTGTATTAGTGTTTTTTAATATACTTGGGTTTTGTCAGTAGTTCAAAAGTTGGATTTTAGTCCTGATATTAAGTCATGCCATGCTTTGGTTATTATGATTGATAAAATCTGTATGCTTAGTTTATTTGCATTTGCAGAAGGTTTTTCATTATGTCATTTCATATTGTTAAATTAATTTTTCAGCTTCTTAGATGTAACGGATAAGTTTTGTTATTTCCTTTCATGCTGAGGATGGCAGTTTGTGGTGTTTTGTCGTTTCTGTGATTGGCAGCAAAAGCCTCATTTCAGAGCTTGGAGTAAGGGTGAAGGGGTGGTGGTTTTCTGCAGCTATATTCAAAAACTGTCAATCAACAGCCTCCACAGGCTACTTAGAGAATGGATTTTCTTACCCGTTTCTCCAAATGCTGCCTCATGCTGTCTTTGATTGGCACAGCCTGGCAGGGAGGATGGATGAATCTGTCACTGGCGGGTTAATTGCGTTACTGGTCTCAGCCTGACATCAGGTCTTTGACTCCTAAGTGGCTCAATACAAAACAAATTAGCAGATTGTAGTCATATTTCTCATTCTATATGCTTTGACTTTGTTGAATGCAGTCCATAAATCATATTGACTGACACTATAGTGAATGATGAAAGCTGCTTTTGAGACAAGCGAGTGTGAGTCTTAGAAAGCAGCACGGCGAAGGTGCCGTGGAGGATGCATATGCCTGACCCTTTGGGGGTTTCCTAGGAGCCAAATGTCTCTTCGCTGCAATTGTTCTTAGGAGAAAAGCTTTTGGGTCCTATAAAAAAGGATTTAATATGTCAGCAGATTCTCTTTGCAAGCTCCTTTGAAATATAAGAAGTTTGTCTAAGGGTTTTCTCTTTTTACAAACTTGTATTTCAGAAAAACGTGAAGGCTGGCTGAAAAAACAGTTGCCTTTAACACTGTTAGCAGGTGGTTTTGCTTATAGAATAGAGTCCTTGTTTCGTAAACTTTACATTAGTTGCCTGGAATAATAGGTTTTGTAGGCAGCAGCAATTAGCATAGGCACGGGTGAGATAATGGTAGTGTCTCCAAATGGGAGGCAACTGGAGCGAATGTGAGAAGCCTGCTGCATCTCTGCATGCTATTAAATATAGGTATTTAATTCCTAGATACAGTAACCACAGCAATCCCCCTTAAAAATAATCATAGTAATTAAAAAAACCCGAACTGACAAATAATAAACATTAAGAATGTTTTAAAACTACCTGAGCATTGTTTAATTCTGGAAAATAAATGTGTTATTGCTATGTTCACGAATCGAATCATTGAATTTCCTCTTCAAAATGCACTATGAAAAAATGGCAAGGAATTGATAAATTGGTGGATGGTGGAAATTTTGAGAAATAATTTTAACTAGATCTCATTTGTCAAGCACAAATTTGAATTTCATGTTTTTCTGGATATTCTACATACAACATATTTTGAACTGAGAAGAAATGAATTTTGAAGAGGAGAACAGTAATGTTCACATTTCTCTCAGTTAAAATTCAGCATTTTGATTGATATACAGATTTGTTTTTTCTCTAGATTTAAGAAAATTGAGTGATTGTATTGAGTATAAACTGTGTATAGTAATCTTGTTGATATGTCAAGTGAACAATAAGCCTGTAGTTCGAGTTACATAGTTGGAAATAGTTCAAATGTTAGGATGTTTCCATTTTATGAAATTTTAAAGTAAGCATTAAGTGTACATGTATTGACACTTATTTAAAGTCCAAGTGGCTTCTACCACGTCATTTCTGCATTGCAACCATTCTCTTGTGCTCCAGTACTATTGATATTTGCCAGATTTTAACAGTTAACTACAGATGCTTGTCAGAAAGATAAAATTCTGTGTTTTATTTAAAATAATGGAAGAGTACACATCATTTGCATATAAAATAAATCGAATGTTAAAATTTTTCTTGACAACCTATTAATCTGGTTGAACTTTTATTACATTATAGTGGCAGCATAAATAGGACATGGAGCTGATTTGATGGAGCAGTACATTAAACAAAGATGCACTGGTTGTTCCATTAAATCAAAATGACATTTCCATTAAGTATTTCAGACCTGCTACACTGTAATTAAATGAACTGTGGCCCATTGATTCGCCTTCTCACCTCATTTTTTCACCCTTTTTTTTTCCTCTTCTTTTTTTCCATTCATATTGATATTGTTCCACTCGGGGAATAGAGCTGCATGTCTCCCAGGGTAATTACCATTGGGTTTGGGAGACTTTTAAGCATGCTGTTCTTGCATTGTTTCTTACATTCCTCGTTGTCAGTTCATCTATTTTGGTCAAAAATGTTATTTGCTTTTCTGAGATTTTCAGTTAAGAAACTGACATCTCATTTTAGATATAAAGCTCTTAACAGTTCAAGGTGTCCTAATGCTAAAGAGGTATTAGCAAAAGCCATTTAATGTTTCAGTGTGACATGTGAGGAGAGTGAACAATTTCCATTGTATTGTTGACATTTTAATTATGTTTTAACAAAGAACGGATTTTTCAATTACTAAATATTTAGGGCCCGATTTGCTTTTGTTACGTGTATATATGACAATTCAGTGATATGAGCAAGTTGTCTTATTAAGGGCAAAATCTTGCTCTTCAGATGCTGGAGCAGAACTTTCCAAACTTTTTGGAACAATGAACTATGAACAATGAACAAAGTCTATCCTTACCATTTTTCATTGCTTACACGAGTTTCTGTGAGTCAACAGTGAATTGATCAGCCTGACTTTGCAGAAAGCAGCTGGGGAACCATTGCTTTAGAGAAATAGGTGTCATCACTTTACTGATGGATATAAGTAAGGCGATAGTGGCATGTGCTCCAGTAGGTGTATTATGTAATTGTTATTTCATTAGTGTAAACATGTTCATAGTTAAGTATGTTTCAATTTATATTGTAACACAGACATCAGTTGAAAAGTGTGGTTTAAGTACATTAAACTACAGAGATTCATATAATTGCATTTCAAAGCCAAAATCACTCTGCTCTAAAAGATTGCAGTGCTATGAATAGCACAGTGCCATCTGATCGGGTATCTGGTCTTAATTGGTTTTCTTAAGTCTAAGGTAAAATTTCCATATATTTCAATTTTTCTGTACTAAATTTTTAATAATTTACTAACTTAATGTCTGATGTTGTGCTTTCTTTTTTAGTCCCATGTATGGAAAATTATTTGTCTCAATTACATGTACGTTGTCAAGAAAAATGTTACTGTGATTGGAAAATAATTTATATTTTGTACAGCAGAGGACTACATTTCATTTTGTCAGTAGTTGATTACTGGCAGCACTGATTTATTAAGCACCTGTAAAGATGATTGATCAGCATGAATACTTTAAATAATTTTACAACAAGCATTGAGGTGGAATTCAAGCAATTGAAGTGCAAATAATTAGCACAAGCTGTTATGAGAAATGCCCCAATGAAAGCAATGGTTTTGGGTTATATAAAGTTTGGGTTTTTTTTACTGACTGTTGTTAAAAATATTGTTAAAAATATTTTTGTTATATGCTTGTTTTCATTCTTAGTTTAAAAAAAAATCCACATATGCTTCAGCAACTTAGATTGTTATTATTTTGGAAATGTTACTGTATTTATGGAAACAGTTGGATTTCTGAAAGAAATATCAATAATTGCTTTAACATATATTTAATTCAGCCCCCTAATTGATTTAATAGAAACAAAGCTAACGGGTCACACAAATAACAGCAAGCGTGATCTTTTTCCTTCTAATCCGAGTCCTGCATCATTAAGACTTTGAGTGTATATTAAAATCAAATCAAATAAGCAATTCTTTAGTGATGTACCATTTGTTTCTATCTTAAAACCTGTTGCTCTTTCTACTAGGGAAAAGTGGCCCAGACAGCCTGCATGTCAGCCTGCCAGCATCTTTCAACATCCCTAATGCAGATGCTACTGGACAGTGAATTAAAACAAATAAGCATGGGAGCAATTCAGCAGTTTAATCTGGATGTAATACAATGTGAATGTAAGTAGAAGTTCCAGTATTCCTATCTGTATCTTTCTTAACATTGCAAAAACGTTCTTTAATGTGAGCCATATAGTTATCTTTTTCCATCACCTGCAAAATCTTTGTCTCTGAAACAGCAACAAAAACATTACAGCACAGCTTCTTATAAAAGTATTTATGAGTAAGTAGGTTAACATTTCTGGGAAATTATTTTATGAAACTTTTCTTTTAACTCGGGTATGCAATTGAAACATATCTGTTGTTAGCCCTAATGGGACCATAATTGCTATATCCAGTAACAAATATTATAGTTTAGTA
Source organism: Columba livia (assembly GCF_036013475.1). Lineage (NCBI taxonomy): Eukaryota > Metazoa > Chordata > Aves > Columbiformes > Columbidae > Columba > Columba livia. Next base: position 17,439,895 of record NC_088607.1, read on the forward strand.
CAGAATTGCCCAAAACCACTACATAAAAGTTATGCTTTTATAGTTGGAGGGGGAAAAAAAGTCAAATGTCTGTGAAATGTTACTTTTCCCACTTGAATTTATTTATTGATAATGCGCTGTTACATGGGTTTCCTCCCTCCTAGAATTATTACTGCCTTACTCACTGTGCAGAATAATAGTACTAACTTAGTAAACGTCAGATGTTGTTTTATTCTCATTGTTCAAAGTATGACATCAGGATGATTTTACAGAATAAGTGGTTCAATCCAGCACTGAAGGCGGGATTAATTTCCTCGTGTATTCCGTGGTGCTCAGCGCCGAGGGTGAGCCGCTCATCTGTGTGAAGGAAGTTACTTCTGTAACATTGTTATGGTATGAATAGGTTTTAGGTCTGGTGTTGTAGCTCATGACTGGGATACAGTGAAAAGGCACACTAGGGTTTTTTTAATACATGTTTTTAGATTTTTATGCTCTGTTTTTTTCAAAGTATCTTTCCTCATATGTGTTTGAAGGAAAAGTCTGGATGATTTTGGTAATGGCTTAAAATGGGGCAGTTCTGCAAGTCATATCCTGAGGTTTTCAGTTTGGACATGTGAAAAAATTGATGACTACTCAGCTAGCAGCCACCTATGGGAAATGGGAAATTTGATTTCAAACAATTTGGTTAGCATCACAAAGAGTTTTGTTGGGAGTCCAGAGACAGGGTTAAGGGGCATTTTTGACATTTTAATCATATGCTTGTCTTTCTTTCTTTCTCCTGCCTTATTTGTTACGTCCCAGCTAAACTCTGTAACAGATAGAGCAGGAAGCTTTCTGACAGTCCTTCATTATACAGCCTTCATGCCTTTCAGTGCATGGAATAAACTGATGGGGTAATCAGAGTCTGACTGAAAAAAATATTTGTGATCATGACATTAAAGTTTGTCTCCTGATTGCCCAAGTTGGCTAAACAGATCATGGTTTGACTTTTTGTTAACTTTTGGTACACTTGGTGTTGCAAATTTAACAGTGTTCTTTTCAAGTAGGTGGGTAGGGATATGTGTATGTGCATTTGTTTAGTTTCTCAGATGTGAAGAAGATCCCAGTTGTAGAAACAGAAATTCCATAGTATTCGTAATACTGACACCATAATCATTCATCTAGACAAGCTGAATTGGTAAACCTACTGCACAGTCATCTGAACAGCGAAGAAAGCTTGCCCACTACCATGTTATTCTGTTTCTATTATTTCAGATATCATCTGTGAACAACACAGTACTTCACTACTCTGTACATGTTAACCGATTCACTGTTTCACTCAGGGATTTCTAGCAGTACAGGGGAAGAATTGCATGCCTTGCAGGTGACTTTCACAGTGTGAACAGCATGTTCACAGGAAAGTAATGAGAAGTCCCAATGGGTCCAGCTGTCATTTGGTCTCTGGGATCTTTTCAGACCTATTTCCTTGCAGCCTTTGCCCTATTTTGTACCATCCTAATTTCTATTACCACTCTTTTGCCAACTTTGGTTACTGCACAGTGGAAACTTTAGTCAGTGAAGAGACATTAGTGGAGTTTTCATATAATCTAACATTACAACATTTCATTATTTTAAGAGTAAAATATAACCTTAGACAACATGTTTTGTTATATGTAGCTGTTACACTGAGCATATGGCGTGGACAGAACATGGGAAACCTGGGGCAAAAATTAGAACATTTCAGAAAACCAGTAACTTAAAAACTGAAAATGCATTCTTTCCACCACCGTGTAATTTCTAGCATCAGCTGTACAGGTGCAAGTAGAATAGATTTTAATTCATCCTTTCTGCAAAGCACATTAGAAAAAAAATTGGTTTTGTGCAGAAGCACTTGGGGTAGTTTAAGTACAATTAGGGAAGCTTGTCAGAATAGCACATTGCAACAAATGACATTTTACAATCTGTGGATCAGCACAAGATTTTGCTCAGAGACTGCTTTGCTGTTGTGGTTTCATTCATAAGGTCCATCACAGGCACATTCCAGGCCTCACTGTGACGTCTGTGATTTATGTTCTTGCTCATCACCCTCCCCCAGCTTTATTCTTTGACACTTTGGGATTAATGGATACGACAGTGACATTTCAATTAGCGCTTAGAGTGTGTGAATAACTCACAATTGCTGGGTAGTTTCCTACTGTATTGCATACATGGGTTTGACATTTCACTTATAAACACAATGGAGTATACTCAGATGCATTTTGAACTAAGGAGTTATGTGAGATATTGAAAATTATGAATATCTGAAGATAAATTTTTAGAAGTTCTTGGCAATATTCGAGATATTTATTCTGATCTTTTACGTTGCATTTTTATTATTTCTAATATGAACTGAAGGAGATCTAAATAAAAACAGGGAAATGCGATTACTTGACAGATTGTTTTTCTTTTCTGTTAAAAAGCATTCAACAGTCCAACAAACAACCCACCAATCTGTTAATGAACAGCAATCTGTTAAAGTCAGTAAGTGCTGAAGTTCTTAGTCATAGCAAATACCTAGAATGACAAGTGGACTTCCAAGAAAGGAAGGTGGAAGAGAAGGAAGGGATCTTGTGGTGAACTCTGGGATTTCATTATCCTGCATTGCATTTCTCTGCAAAATACCTAACTTCAAGAAGCAGACCAGAAAATCTGAAAGTATCTGGTACTTTTGCTCAAGAATAGGAATGGTGGTCTTCTCTGATTTTATATATATACATGTGTGTGTGTGTGTGTATATAGAAGGTGTGAACTTCTTGCTCTGCTTCTAATAAGTTTTTTGCTTTTTTTCCAAACATTCCAAAAGCTTTCAATTTTATTTCAGTATGTCCTGTTCTAATTGAAGTATTTTTCCACTCTGTCTACATATTTTACAGCTTAGTGCAGTGTACTACCTCTGTATTTTACACCAGTCTTTCTCATTGGTGGTCTTCCACAAGGATGATTTGGATTCTTAGGATCATATTAATAAAAACAGAAAAATGTTAGGTCACATTGAATAAAACCCAAAAACGAGTCTTTTGCCTGAACATTGCATTTCAGTCTCCTGAGGAGGGAAATGGGTTGGGCAGGAGAGGCATTTGGCGTTTCTTGAAGATGAAATTGGAATGTGGGTTGCTGTGTCTCACTTTGTGACAAGCAAGGTGTACATAATAGAAAATAAACTTTTCAGAGACATCATCAAGATCTAGATATCTTACATTAGCATTTAGTTAGGGAATTAGAACTTGTCAGAAATTCTAATTGCTGGAAAAGTTATCAATAATTTTTCTAATTTTTGTGTTTTAACATAGCTGAATTGTGAGACAGGATTAATTGGCAGAAGGAGGTGTGATCCAGTGGGCATCCTTCTTCACAGAATCACAGAATGTCAGGGATTGGAAGGGACCTCAAAAGCTCATCCAGTCCAATCCCCCTGCTGGAGCAGGAACACCCAGATGAGGTTACACAGGAATGTGTCCAGGCGGATTTTGAATGTCTCCAGAGAAGGAGACTCCACAACCCCCCTGTTCCAGTGTCTGTTACCCTCACTGAGAAGAGGTTTCCTCTCAAATTTAAGTGAAACCTCTTGTGTTCCAGTTTGAACCCATTACCCCTTGTCCTACCATTGGTTGTCACTGAGACATGAATCTGTGCAAGGATGAAAAGGTTTTGGGTCCTGCCTATAATGAGCATGGGTTAACAGAGAATTAGCACAATGCAGGATGCAATGTACCTTCCTACCCAGCCCTATGCAGGGATTCCTGCCAGTTTCTTTACTTCTTTTCCCTCTGTGTGGAGAGCTGTCAGGCAAGAGAGTTCTTGATCCGAGTGCTCTCTGTTGAGCATAGGTGAAGCTTCCCTCCATCCTACATGAAGGTGATCTCCAGGTGGGCCTGCCAGAAGCTGAGGAACCCAAATCCTGTTTTTTCCTTGAAAAGACACAATACTCTCCTCGAGAGGTGGCAGGGGGTCACTTTACCTGCCTCCTATCCCATCTGGGAAGCCAGGTTAACTTAGCTCACTTGAGACCATCCTTCATCTGCCGGTCACATATGGCAGCACGGGAGTGAGGGCAACCGGGGAGATGTCCCCAGTCTGGGGGCAGGGCTGGGGCTCTGCCTGGCCAGCTGGCAGCTCCCTCAGCGCCGCTCCCCTCCAGGCGTGTTTGAACAGCTGGAGCCTCCAACAGGGCAGTGAAGTGGCTGCGGTTGCTGAGATAGTTGCCTGATTCTCCACTTTGCCTTTAAAAATACAGTTGTAGCTTTGCTGTCCTGCCTGTGAATCAATGCTATAAGGCTAAAGTAAAACTGTCCTAATTTAGCTTTTGATCCAAAGTCTGGACTCTGTTTTTTTAATTTCTGCCATTGAGCTGCAAAACTATTTGTCAGGAATTAGGTACAGAATTCCCAGACCAACAGAGGCACAATCAGGTGATGCCTAAAAGATGGGGTATTGAGAGAATAAAATTAAGAGACCTGCTAATAAATCTAGAAATGTGTAGAAATTCAGAACAATTTAGAATTAAAGATGTCTGAAATTCCATTTTAGCAGACACAGCTTTTTTCTTAAGGTATCTATTAATACATATATACATCAATTCACATATATCCAGTATACAAAATGTAATGAAAAAATCAAAGCTAAGCATTCAAAAGAAAATAGACTGAAATAATCTTTACAATGTTTATATTTACCATTCTTTTGTATGTGTTACCTCCCAGCCTGTTTTTTGTATTATTACATACTTTTTTCACCAGATCCTACCTCCTGTAAATTCCCAAACTGGCCGTTGTAGGAAGTACATTGAGTTTGTACACATTGTGGACACACATTGTGCCAAAGATCCTGTTCTATATACACAGAAAAGGTCTACACAGTATCAGCAAAGTGCAGGAAAATAAGATGTTAACAAAAACCTTGTGAATACTAGATCCATGTAATGCATGTTTTCAGCTTATTTTCCCCCAAACATTGAAGTTTCTGATTCAAACAGCCAAGCAACCAGTTGTTTCCCTCTATATGTGACAGTTTAATGGTGATCTTTACATTTCATTCTCATATATTATAAAATTCCTTAATACTGTTATGCACACTAAAACAACCAACCAACCAGCCCCCTACCCCTCCAAATCCTCTTAAAGCCTAGAATGAATCTAGGGGGTGAATATTTTAAAATATGTATATAAATGACAATGTTTCATTACTATCTGGAAAAGGACCCTTAGGACAGAGACATTAAGAATGTTAATCCTGTTCTTACAATATCTTCCTAAAATGCTGTGCAGTAGAAAATATTTAATTAGGTTTGTAAAATTGTTAGAAAAACTTCAAAGCCCTGAGCTGAGGGCAGAGGGGGAACTGTCTGACCGTTACCATAAGTAGATTACCCTTTTGCCCTTTGAACTCATAAAATTGTAATAATGAAACAATTTATACCGTAGTCACCGGTCAAAAATGACCCAAATGTGAGAATAAATGCTGCAGATGCATTCATAACATAGAATTGTAGTTAAAGAGAACAAAGCTTATACAATATTTAAGTTGGGTACCTTGTGTGGTTCTCGTTCTGTAGCTGCAATGGTAATATGTACTATGTAGAGAAATTAAATGATACCGCATTGTTTCATGCATTAGGATGAATTCCAAATGGTGTTAGACTGATTAGCTGCAGAAAGGATGCAAATATTTACCCTGTGGCAAGCGAAAGTCTACCACTGTAGGAGAGTACCTCCCAAAGTATTAAGTGCCAATAACTAACCGAAAACTTCTGCTGTGGGTCACGCGTTTCTGTTATATTCACTTGCCAGTTTTGTAGCCATTCCTTTGCCGTTGAGCTTCCTTCTCCTGTGCTGCCACTGTGGAGTGGCTGGAGGAGCTCAGGGTCTGGTGGGAAAAGCTGCTCTCAGTGTACTGTGTGTAAAGGGAAAGTGATACTGGATCAGATACAGACAGGCCTTGTCTTTCAAGAATAGTACAGGTTCTTCTTCTTTGTTCAGAGGATGTAGAAGAGACTGCTTCTGACCATTATGCTGATCCCCCTTGTCAGTGTGCAGCCACAGCTCAGAACCCGTGTAGCTCTTTTTAGCTGTTTGCTGTGGGGCATTGCTAAGGGTTCCCTGCTATAGTATGGTGTCCCATTTTAAACACTGTTGGCTGACCACAGGGGCTGGCATTGCAGGCCTGTCTGTCCCTGAGGAAAGGGTGATCCCACTGGCCATGAAGTGCCTGCAGAAGACAGCCATGGAGGCACCCAGCCCCTTGGCCCGGGCTATTCAGAAGGTGCTTTCATAGGCCTGGAGATCTTTTGTTCTTCTGCAGGTTGGTGTTGTACAGACCGCTTTCTCTTTGCTGCTTCAAGAGTTTACTATTAAGCAAACTCTCGCTATAAAATGCTGGGGTTAGGATTTACTTTTCTACTGTTTTTTCATTTTCTTTTTATTTAAAAAGCACCTTTGTGGTAGATTGAAAAGACGGTGTTGCTTATAAAGTAGCAAAAACAGATCATTTAAAATTTAGACTTGAATACAGTAATCAGTGAGAATTTGCCAACTGTTAGCAATACTTCTATGTGAATTTACAGTGTTTGCTATTTTTTATTCCTTTAGTTGAAGAAGAATCAAGTAATATTTCAATTTAATACATTCTCTGTTACATGACTGTCCATAAAAAATTTTGCACTACTGTAATACAAGTAATAAATTCTACTGGTAAAGCTGCTACTCTGATACTATATTAATCTATTACTAAGCTATTCTTAGCTGTTCTGAGATGGTCTTCATAGCTTCTTGTACCACTTAAGTTAGAATCTTTATTATTTTCATTTACAATTGCATCCCATATAATAATTTTTAGACTTGTGAATGTAGTCTGTCTGAATTCATTAGTTTGCTTTACACTGAAAACAAACATTCAGAAGAAAATGATTGAACCCATTACATTACCATCCTGTTAGCTCGGACACCGGTGTCTTTCTGGATGTTACTTTCACTTATGATCCAATTTTTCTTACTAGCCATTGAAAAAATAAATCTATTAAGTATTACATATTACTTTTAAATGTTACTAGAAGTTGATGTGACACAGTAGAATTGAGTACTGGATCCAGACATTTTTTTATACATATATTTGGTTTCCACTATCATTGAATGGCCTGCTTCTCAAACTTGGAAGAAAAAAATGTTACCTTTCACTGCCACAGACGATACCTCTCTAAGAGTATTGTAGTGATATCTACTTTGTTTTGTTAAGAGCTTCAGCGGAAGAGCATAAGAAAAATTATCTTAAGCTCTTTTGAAGTAAGATATCTAACTACAGTGGGGCTATGAGGCAGTAGCTGTTTCTGCAAGTGCCTTTGTTATTAGTGTGTGACTGGGATAAGGACAACGAAAAATATATTTACTTTTAAGTTTGACAATTATTGATAATTTCCTAATGTAAACAAATAACTGAGTTTTTTCATTACCATAAGTGTTATCATTTTAAAAAATTTTAGCATAGTTTTGCCTTCCAATTTTGACAGCCTGTTTTGAAGTTCAAAAAGAGCAGAAGTTCATTATTGATCAGTTAGCTAAAAGGTGTGAACAGGAATTTCAGCTCTGCTCTGATTGTGCCACATAGAACTTTCCACCTGTCACCTGCACATTAAACTAACCCCCACCTTAGTGTTTGTCTTTTAGTGCTGTTTGGCCGGAGATGGGTTTTTATAGCATGGGTGCTGTAACAAAAGCAGATGTTTGAAAATATGTTGACAGCCATGGAACTGGTATTCTTTCAAATTTTTTCAGTGATCACCTCAGGCAAAAAAAAGTTGTTGGCTTCTGTGGTTGTAGTATTGCTACTGGGTTAGAATTTTAAGCAAAATTATTAATAATATTTCTACAGGTATTATTCTTTGGGATTGTTGAAAAAATTGTGGTAAAGTTGTTTGTTGGTTTGTTTGCTTTTAGTCACTGTTAGTAGTTTACTTCTATCAAACCGGTCTCCTTTTAGTGCTAGCTAGCATTTATATTGCATAAAGCTTGATTTTCTGATAGATTTTTAGAAAAAAAATACATCAGTAATGTTTTTAACCTTTCTTTGCAGTGTTTGCTAGTTCTGAGCCTGTGCCAGGATTCCAGGGAGACACCCTGCAGTTAGCTTTCATCGACCTCAGACAAGTAAGACACTAGTTGTTGGTTTTTATCCTGCTAATTTCCCCTTTTGACCAATGCTGAAGTTATTAAATTCGAGAACCTTTCGTGTTTTTGCATTCCCATGTAATTAGTTTTGAAAAGCAGTTATTTGAAGTGTTATTAGTGGCACACTATTCCCCGTAATTCAGCACAGAACTGTTTCTCCAGTGTGTTGTTAGGGGGCACTGTGCCACTGGTGGTACTGTTACATGCATATAAGATTGAATTTTGGTCCTGACAATTTTTAAAGATCCTGTGATGCCTTTTTGCAAGAGCTTACATGTTAACCTGATGTGTGCTGGCCTGATTTCATTCTGAGCAATTGTTCCTGTCTACAAAACTACTCCCTGGAGAGCAGAATTGGGCATGTTATCATTTTGCATTTCCTTTCTTTAATTTGTTACATAGAATTCTTTTCAACTCCTGAAAAGCAGCTTTATTCCAACTGTCTGATCTTTATTCTATATATATTCTTTATTCTATATTTATTCTTTATTCTATATATATTCTATATATATTCTATATATATTCTATTCTATATCAAATTTAATTTTAAATGCCTTAATATTGGAAGCACTTTTCCACAGTTCTTGCCAAAAAGGTTTTTCCAGACTAAAATCTACTTATCTTAATTTCACATAGTTATTTCTATTCCCTGCTCTCTGTAAATTCTGACTCTATATCCACCCATAGCAATTAATTTTCAAAAATGTTTCATACCTGAAGTAAGCTTTTAGAAAGGATTTATTATTTCACAGGATTGCAAGTATAAGTGTCATTTAAATAGTGACATGAATCATTAACTGCACATGGAGGGTCTTAAGCTTTCTGCAGATGTTCGTGATATTTTTCATCACCATTATGAGCCTGTCAAAGTCACCAGAAAAGAGAAGAAATGTGGAAAGAAATCCATACCAAATTATCTATATAGTAAGAAAGTTTTTGCTTTTAATAGTTTGGTAGGTTTTTCACAGCAAGATGATGAAAAGGCATTTCATAAGGGAAAATTCCTGAAGCAAAAGTATTCCAGTTTTTCTTAATGGTTAGAAAGGGCTTCATTGTATTTTTAAATGAAGAAGTTAAAAGACAGAGTTGTCTGTTACACTCTCACAGTAATATAACAGTGAACAATATCTACAATGGGATAAGTGTAGGCTACCTGAGGAGGATATAGGATCATGACCATAAGGGGTTTTTTTCATGTGATACTTGTACATTAGGAGTTCCAGAATTCAGTATGTAAAGATGTACGCTGTCAGACTTCAAATACCGCAAATCTTGCCTTGACTAGCAGCCTTCCTCTTTTGGATTCTTTTTATTGTACTTTTATTAGCTATGTTAGAAGTGACTAAACATCTTCCAATTTCTCCTAAGCCAGTTTAGTTGAAGGGAAAGGATATTGAGAGATTTTGGCACTATTTCTGTCATCCACCTGAGTGGTATAAATCCTTGCAGAGCTTATGTTTGTTTCAAGGGAAAACGTAATTTCCAGATAGGCAGGAGGGCAGGATGTGTACATACTTGCTACAGGAGATAAATAATATTTTCGTATGTTTTAAGAACCAACTGTCGAGCATGTCACATAAATAGGGATTATGTTGCTTATGATAGCTCTCAGTTTATGTTAGCAGCTTGTATTTAGGATTCTCTTGATGTGAGTAACGCTTTATAGAGGATTCTCTGTATGCCATGGGAATCTAATCGATTTCAGATACTTTGTGAACAGCAAAAGTCTGGGCAACTCTCATTATCAGGTTGCAATTGGAGCTGGCAGATGCAGAATAGTTCTAGTATATTTGTTTGGTTGGGGGGTTTTTACTATATTTTTGCATGCCTCACCAAAATGTCTTGCAAGTACGCATTAAAAAGACTTACTATTTAGTAAGGATTTGAAGTGGTTTTTCTCTCTTCTTTATTTGTGTTCCATTTCTATCTTAGTAGGGTGGGTGACAGTTCTTTTCAAGAATACTTAGAAAGGCAACAGAGCCTTTTTCAGAAAGTTCTTATGAAAGGTCATGCTTCTGTTTTTTAGTTTGAATTTGATACTTCTTCATGAATTGCAGGATATGAAAGATAAGGAAGTAGGTCCAGTGGTCAGGTTTTACCTGCCCACCCGGACTGTGCCCTGAGGTCAAACTCCTGATATTGGCTGTTTGGTACAGAGGAGCTGATGACAGGTAGGGGCTGATACAAGGGGGGAAGCTTGAACCGTATCAAAGCTAAAAGGCAGGAGATTTGGGACTCAGTGAGAGACTGTAGCTAAAAGATGGATCAGCAGGATTGCCCTCTTCTTAAAAAGCAGCTGACCTGCAAGGGAAAAGACTTTATCGTCCTGCCAATCACATGGTTGCTAATGGAAGCCAGTTATCTCAACAACAGCTTACTCTCTCTGTGTTGTGCTAGCGCAGTGTGTGAGATTAATGAGGATTGGGCAGTAGAATGTTATAGCACGTTTAACTAAAGAAGTCAAGTCACAAGGAGCTGGCTTGGAAGACAGAGAGGGAAGAGCCACACTTGGATGATTACCATGCGGGGAGGAGCAGCTTTGAAAAGAATTGCCATAGGTATTTTCATCCTGACAATTCCTGATCCTCCGTTTTTCCTTGAAGACAATGTACTGACAGCATCTTGTCCCCAGCAAGCCCACTTCTTTCCTTCTTCCTTCCACAGACATAAAAGAGCAAACAAAAACAGTTGGCATGAGGAAGAGTTGCTTCTAAGGAGAGAACAGTAGCAGGAAGCTCTGAGATGCCAGGAATCATCAAGGGGCAGGCACTTACCAATGTCCCCTTGGATGAGCCACCTCTCTCTGCTTATACTATGCCCTCTTATACTCTTGTCATACTTAACATGCTCCTTAAAGATCTTAGTAATCTGTAGAAACCCTAGTCAATTAAAATTTTTTTTGCTATTCCTGTAACCATGGTATCTCAGCATCTTACAGAGGTGACTTAGTGTTGTTGGCTAATCACACATTGTGCTACTGATAGAGAATCACACAGCCATGATCATCTGGAAACTTGCAGCTCCAGCTAGTTTAGCAGCTCCTAAAGCAGCAAACAGCTGCTAAGAAAATGAGGATAGATTTGTGGTTCTGTACAGCTGCAGGAATTGTGTCATGCCTCATGCCACTTGTCTTAGTGTATGACCCAAGGTTATATCCTACATGCACCCTTTCACCCCACTCACTTAAAGCCACTGAGGGGCAGGCCAGCTCAGCAAGGCGATTATCAAAGTGGCATGTGCTGCTTTAAAGAGACTGGTTTCTGGCATCTTGTGAAGATGACCCAGGTCTCCTGCGACCTGCATCACTCTCTGAAGATTATCTCTTGCTACTGTCTATATAGAGACCCTGGGTAAATTAGCGCAGTGGCCCAAAGTAAGGTGGAATGAACTTTGAGGATTTTGCTACCAATTCAGAACCTAGGTCAATTGGAATTAACCTTGAAAAGTAAACAGGTCTTAGTTCATCTTACTTGAATTAGTCTCTGAAGAAGCTCAGCCTCCAACATGAATTAGTTTTGTCCTGGTTATGATCTGTTCCTTAGTGCTTAAAGACTAGGGTTACAGTTCTGGAATGTAAAGCAGTTTCTTGGATGTCCTGGACACTTACATGCTGTGAGGAAAAGTCCTGAATCTTAAAATTTGTGCATTATTCTTTGGAGAGCCAGTGTAGTGTGCAGCAGACAGGGAGCCTGAGAGGTCAACAGTTGCCATCCTAGAGCAAATTTCCTGATTCTTAACCAATTGGGTGGTAAAAAGATGCCTGTTCTTGAAATCACATCATTGCTTGCAGAGTTATAACCTAAGCTGTGAAGGTAGCTTGTATTTTTCACACTTGTGACTTCACAAATTGTTTCTATTGTTTCTTTCCACCACAAGCACTAGTTCGGTTTCAAACACGCCTTGTTCCTTTACTCAGACAAGTACTCAGCTAGCTTGATTATTGTGGAATTTCCTTATTTTGCCAGGAACGAGAACTGTGTGTCTTCTATGTTCTTTTAGCACTTAAGTACACATTGTTAACATCCTCCAGTTGCTGTCAGTGCTGGTCCTGCAGCAGGGGCAGCCATCTCAAGTGAACAGCATCATATGCTCTTGGTAACCCCAGAAATAAGCAACCATTGTAGCACTATCTCCACCCACATGGTAGCATAGAGTTTACAATCTGATAGTGGTGTCCCCCAGTCTGGGAGACCGAGGTCTCTGAACAGCAGTGTCCATAAATTCTGCATAGGTATGGGACAAAATTATTGAAGATTTCCAGCAATTTCTGTTAACATTTTGCTAACATTAGGGATAAATTAGACATAAAGTCGTAATGCAGTCAGTGTGATTAATATACCATGTACCATGGAAACATTACAAGATACATTTTTGTCAGACTTTTGCTTATTATGTGTGTAAATAAGCATGTAGATAAGCACTTCTATGAGCTCAATTTATTCGTAATACATGATATGTATTCCTTCTAAAAACTGATACCTGATATTTAAAAATGTAATACATCTTCTTCTGATTCCAAAGCATAATGGAAATTACATTGATAGTTTCTTGGGTTGCTTGACCGTTTACTTTGTAATGCATTTTCTGGTGTATTGTTGGTGAGAACTATTGCTGACCTTCTGAACTGTAGTGTTGCATGCAACAGATGTTAAGTTTATTTGAGAAGAAAATTCTTAGTAGTACTTAATATAGTCCTCCTCTTTCTTCTTTGCTTCTCATTCATCACTGAGAGATGATATTGTCTTTGTGATAAACTCAGAAGTAACTCATTGTAGGTAGGAATTGTGTAACAGATCACTGGCCTTCAATCCCAGCCACGGGATTGTCTGCCACTAAACACAGGCTGACGGCTCAGTCTTCCCCACTGTTTTGTTTGCAGTGTTTAATTTGAATTCATTTCCTGTGGTAGTTACTGCATTTCATCTCTGGCTTGTTTCTGGTTCCCCCAACACGCAGCATGCCGAAACTCTCACCATCTGTGTTCCCTGTGGAGATTGCTCTTGAGCCCTTCTGTTGGGTCTCAGAGAATAAGTTGCAGCCTGTTGTCAGGCCCATCCACCATGACTCTTGGAAGTCGAGGGCACCAAGGGTGCGCTGTGGCTTCCTTCATGAGCTGCCAGCCCACACAATGCCTAGGCTTTGAAATTAGTAGAGTACACCCACCCCTGGCCTCTGCTCCAGAGAAGAGTCATGAACTGAAAAAACATCCGGGTTTTCCAAAAGGGAGAAATCCCTAACAGTATGTTTAGTAGTAAATCTTAAAAACTTCAGAGTTTAAAGATAAATGTAAGCCTCTCTTTTTTAAGGCAACAGTTTGAATTTTTAATTAGCAAGCAATATAGAGTATTTTGTCTTTCGCTTCCTGAGGGAAATGGCTGTTGAGACTTTAATCTTCACAGAGGCTCTTTCACAATGCTCACTGATCCCTTTCCCTCCGCCATGCACTCCCCAGCTTCTCTGAACAAGCAGAGGGGCACCTTACCTCTGTAACATGAAGCCCAGCCTCAGGGCGCTATGTAATGGGATTTGTGCTTCTTCAGTTTTCAGTGCAATGCTGCTTATTCAACTGAAAAAAAGGATATCAGATTTCAAACAGCAACAAAACAGGAGTTGTGCCTCTCTGGATTTCAGACCATAGATCCTCACTTTGCTGGAGGAGGAAGGCAACACCTTTGCTGGCCTCCCCCTTCTCCATAAACTGACTCTGCACTAAAGCAGGAGGAGAGCTTGAGGCACACTGTGAGCAGAGCAGGGGCGCTTCACGGCTCAGTGTCTCATGTATTTGCGTCATACAGGGGTAGCATTCATATGCATACCTGTGTTAAAACTGATACAGTTATCTGAGTATGACTACATGCTAAATGTGTGTCTTATCCAGCTTGTAGGATGAAACAATGTCATTGCAGAGTACTATATTCTTACAAATAAATGGGAATTTTTCACACAAACCTGACCATTTGTTTGTAAGCATTTATATTCCCCAATGGAATCTCTTAGTTTTGTTTTCTCCCTTTCAACTAGATGCTGTGAAGCCTGTAGGTAATCACAATAGGCTCAGTTCACAAGTTGTTTGTATAGATATTTGTGAGGAAGATCTCAATCAGGGCTCTGTACACAGAAACAAGCCAGCTCATTACTGGGATGGGATTTATACCTGCCAGCTGGTAAGAATTAGGAAGCTTTGAAAACAAATGCACAGAAATTAGCAGCGGAGGGTCAAAAACAAGCATGGCTTTGGATACACTATCTTTTAAGGATTTGCAGAATCAAAGCAGGTTGGCAAGTCAGTCATTTCCTGGCAGTAGGTATTCCTACCCTGTTACTGCCAGCAACTAACGGCACACGTGCCAGGTATTAGGTGTGCGTGTGTTCTTTGGGACATTGAATCATTCATCAAATTCAGTACAAAACAGATTGTATCCAGATCAACATCTGAATGCTCCTTTTTCAGCAGAGAAGTACAAATAACATGCTGATCGCATACCAAGCTTTCACTCTAGGTCCTGACTTACTGATAATGAGGAAGCATGCCTGAAAACAGGGTTTAAAAACTCAGTGTACAAATGCTGTTACTTCACTTCAGTAGCCCTATCAATACCTTAGATAAAATTATATACATATGGCCATTTAACTACAAAATACACTACTTAGTCTATGACAAAAACTGTACCAGTTTCTCCAGAGGAAAGTATAGTAGGTTGTGCACAAAAGACTGTGTAGTGAAAGGTGTATAATGCTTAAACTGAGTGTCATCTCCTAACTGACAGTAAAGAATGCTGTGGGTACCTACACCATGGAAGTTATCAAAAACAAGAAAATAATTTTCTTGTTGTTTATTTAAGCTAGTTCATTTAAGGGATACAAATTTCTTAGTTCTTCACTTACTGAGCCAGATATATGCAATTAGATGACTTGGCAAGAAATCTCTACTGTGTGTTTAGAAAATGACAGAACTTGTGAAGCACTGGCTCATCTTGACTTAGAGACCTGCAGATAACAGCCTTTGTGTAAGAACATAAGCCTTAGTTGAACAAGAGTGGGAGGTTTATTGTGAGGTGAATTTATATTTTTTGGAAGTGAGACAGGAAATGGCATTTATTGATCTTGTTTGCCGAGAGCAGGAACACTTAGCTTCTTAGAGCAGTGTAGGGGAGTTCCAGCTTCTAAATACTGCCATCGTAGAAATTACTAAAAGTTTCACTGAGAGGTTGATCAAAGCAGATATTAAAAAACAAAAAAAAAAAAAGTAGGCAAAAGCTGCTGTCAAGACTATTTAGATGGACATATCCGAGTCCTTATCTAAATACTACCAACTGTCACATTTAATCAGCTTTCAGCTCTTCTTAGTCATCAGTACTTTCACAATGCAAGGTTTAGAAGTAGTTAATCAATTCATTCAAAACGTACAGAGCTGCTGTTATGATGGAAACTTCATATCTCTGGAAAACCTTTCTGTTCAGAAAAAGCTCATCCCATCGTTACAGAGGAAATTCCTGTAAGATCATGACCTAAATGGCACTAAAATTGTATCCGTGGTAGTTGAAGTGGATATCCCAATTGTACCCTGTCCGTAATACCAAAACCCAAAGGCTTCAGTTTTTTCGGGTGAGATACTCGATTTCTTCAATAACCAGTATGCTACATGTCTGGGAGACTATTTATGAAGCGGTAATTTCCGAAGACATAATGAGAGAAAGCACTAAATAAGCTTTATCTAGACATGCTTTTATTCTTCTGCAGAAGGACTTGTTGGTAGAAAAATTTCAGAAGGTTCACTTTCAGATAATTTCTCAATTAACAAGTCTCTTGCTTGAATTAGAAGAAGTTGATCCATATGCCTATTATATTTGTAAGCTCATACTTACCCTTTTTTTGAGTTGCTGATATACATCCCATTCAATGAAGTTTCTCTCTAGTTTGCTTCTGCTAGCAGTTCTGCTCCCCACCTGACCCTCACCTTTATTTTTGTCATGTAAGAAATGATGTAAATGAAAGGAAGGATTATTTGGGTGCATGACTTACCTGAAGTCTGCGAATACATCATATCAAACTGTTGTCTTCCTGCTGGCAGCCAGTCACTGTAGGATTGCTACCATTGTGTCTGGGCCCTTGTGCAGCCCTGAGCTGATAGGTGGAGTTCAGTTTTGGAGACCCCAGCTCCACAGAACTTCCTCTGAATCCTGTGGGCGCCATGTGGTTCCTATGAGTAATGAATAAGCATTGTTAATTGAACAACACAAGAGAAGAAAAATATTGTTTTCCATCAAATTAACTGTTATTTGTATTCTCTTAACATCCATGAGTCCTAGATTCCCATCAGAGAGCCATGGGACTGGTAGCTGCATTAGCGTATTCAGTAATTTCTGTCCCAAAATTGCTTATATTCTTCAGCCTTAGCTAAGCTGGTAGTATCATAGACGTAGTATGGCAAGGACTTGAGTAAGTGAAATGGAATTAATGAATGTTTATTCATTTGGATCGTAGTGTCTTAGAAAAAAAGATCATATCTTCAGAAGTGTTTGTACAATATGTACCATAATGTGACACTGATCTTCTGCCAGGTGTTAATTTAGCACTGCAGAAATATAAATTAAAAAATAATGTTCTGACTATCTGGCTGCCTCCACTCATTTGGTGAAACACGGGAGATGAAACTCTTGTATTTTCTTTCTCTTAGTATGGAGATACTAATAAGTGGCAAAAGAAATGATTGAATTTCATATTGTTACGTAAATAACTGGTTTCTGAATGAACTAATTGTACTATAAGCAATATGAACCAGCATGATCTTAGGCACAATTTTATATCATTCTGGGCTTTTACCATATTAACATATATAGCTTTTATGGGTATATCAGGTTTGGAGCAATTTGTCATTTTACAAGTTGCACTGTTTTAAAAAGTATTGAAATAACAAAGTTTATAGAGAAGATTCACATATAGGACTTCCCCTAAAGCATTAGTAGCAGAGGAGCACTGCAACTTGGAAGACCCCCAATCACAGAAAGAGTGATGATGGGAGAAAAAAAAAGAATGAATAAGAACAGGAATACAAAGAATATTTTTAAGATGGTCAAAAGGGGAATAAGTGGAAGCAGTAGATGATGGGGAGAAAAGAAGAACTTAAAGATACGGGATGAATGACAGAAAAAGAAAAAAATGTCAGTTCCTGTCTGTAAAGTACTTTGTTGTTCTTATCCTTTTCTATCTCTGTTTATCATTTTCCATGGTTTACCCGTGTAGAACATTTCTTTTTTACCCAGTAGAAATTTGAAGATGTGTTTTTACCCAAAGGAAAGAAAGGACTTTCAGTACACAGTTAGTGGTGTATAATGTCCATGGAACCATCAGGTTGCATTATTCCCAGGAGAACACAAGCTTTCCCGGTTTCAGTGGCGTGCCTCCAGGAAATCCTTCCAAGTGGACACGCAATTAGCCCACACTCTTCCAGAGTGCACGATGTAACATGATGCAGCTAAACCAGAAGACAGTTTTCATCTTTTGACCATGTGCCAAACATGTCAGTTGAGTAGATTACCTGAGATCTGTAAGAGAACATAGGCCATCAGATATTTTCCGTAGGAAGAAACATACAGTAGACATACACACAAAAATGCAATTATAAAACTTGACTTATTTTTGAAGTAACAGAAGAAGTGCTGAGCCAGCCTTCTTAAGTGGCACAACTCAGTGCATTCAGATTCTCCTTTCTTTTTGCCAGTCTAAAGCTTAAATAAAAATCTTTGCCCTTGCTTGGGATGTATGAGAAGGACATTAAAAGCGGTTCTTTCAGTTTAAGCACTAAAAAGATATAGAACCCTGTGGAAGGATAGATTTGATAACGTCATTGAAATCCACATCCAAATAATAGTTTGGGGGATGGTAATATGTTTATTATAGTGTCTAAGTCTTGAATCCATTGACAGAGAGGACTGTATAAAAAGTTCACAGTGAAGCAGAATAGTATTGAATAATTCCTAGACAGAAATCCACAGGTAACTGGGGGGGTGCAGGGAACCTGTGTAACTGGTAGATTGAAACGGCACAAGCTGAAAACTCAAATGACAGTGTAAAACAGTCCCCGTAGCTTAATTAAATAAAACCAATAATGCGATTTAAACTTCTTTGAGTTAAAATTACTTTAATAAGGGTGTTAATTACTAGAGGATTAACACTGCTTACATGTGATAATAGATGTGGTCAGTCAATAAAGGGTGAGAATAATGTTCGTTTAAGAAGCAAAAGAATCTAGCACAGGATTACTCACCAGAAAGGGATAACATTTCAAAGTGGCAAGGAAAATCAGGGGAAGAGGTTTTCAAATTGCAGGAGGCATTAGAGGTTGAATTGTGCCATCCTTACTCAGCAAAAGTTCCATGTTATTGGGATCTGTTGGAGCTAAAATGTGAAGACTAATTATTACAAATGATGTTACATAGTTTGAAATTATTCAGTCTTCCAGAGCAATTGTAATGAATTTTTCATATTAAACATTTTAAGAAAATATTGTCTTCTGAGAAGTGAGAAAAGGCTTATTCTAAAGGAAAAGCATCACCTTCTAAGGAGAGTAATTTCTTGAATATGTGTTTCTTAGGAAAGAACTAATATTGGACTACTGACACTAAGCAGAAGGGGATTATCCTAATATGTCTGCAAACATAGCAGCAGGAGAAGAAAGATCTTTTGCAAAAAGCCAACAGCAAAAAAATCCAGATAACTCAAAACAAGTTCTGAGTTATCCGGGTTCTTGTTACTGCAGCTTACTGGGCTCGGAAGCCTTTGCTAAACCAAGTTGTCTAGACAAGAAAAACAAAGACAAGTACCAGGATGTTATACTGGCTGTAATATTTGCTAAAATGTCCTTAGAGTCCCTTGAATGATATAAATTTGGAAGTAAATGTCTTGTAGTAGCTGAAGAAGAAAGTGAAGGTTGTACAGGAAAGAATATAAAACTTTTGTCTAGTGATTTTTTGCTTTGCTTTTAACTTGTCTATATTTACATTCCTGAGCTACTGATTGCGGAATTCCTCGTCCAGTGGTTCCCAGGTCTAGTATAGCTTTCCCTAAGGGATGTAACTTCATCTGCTATGAAGGGTGGTTGTGCAGCCATGCCCTGAATGCTCTGCTTTGGAAGAAATAACTCTCTATTTACGGTAAACTCATGATGAGCACATCTGTAAGTGTCTGTGCCTTATGGATTGCATTGGAGTTTTGTTTCAGGATGCAAACAAAATGGTGTTGGTCTCTGCCTATTATGTCTTAGATTTCAGTGGCTTTCCATGTATTCTAACTCAGCACCCAAGATCAGCTGAGATATTTTATGAGACAGTTGCTATATTTGTATATGCTTCCTGCAAAGGTTTTCCAGAGAGGTGCCTTTTGTATAAAATACTGAGGGCTTTGATGGCTGCCTAAGAGAAAAATGTGGAGCACTAAAACTGGGATTTTTTTTTTTATTTTAGATCTGCAGCTTTTTGAGACCCACACAAATCTTAAAAATAAACTAAACCAAAAAGTTACAGATAAAAAAAAAAAATAAACTGTTGTATTGAAACAAACTATTTTCGTCTATCTGCTGTACAAGCCCAGGTTACCTCAGTGGAGATGGTGTGTTTTATAGTGCATACTTGAGATCGTGGACCTCTGTGAAGACCAAATGCTGCAAATTCAAAACATGTTCATAAAGCTTATAGGCCTGATGTATGTCCTCCTAGAAGTAACCTGACCGAAATTAAAACTTGGCGTTGTAATTATACTTGTGCAGACCACTATGGATGTTTAGTTCTAAGGTACAGCAGCCTGACTATATAGACTAGGTGTGTGTGTATACAAGGACTGTTTGGATTAGTTCAAAACAGCATTTGTCAAGTAATGACTTTTCATGGTATAGTATATATACTGACCTCTGGTGAGACTGTAGGCATGTAGAGTTACTCACATGGACGCTGCTAAATATTATATATGACAGATGGGACAAGAGTGTTCAGTTCCAGAACACTGTATAGAAGTTGAAGTGAATATGTTTTGTGTTCAAATTTTATTCTAGTTACACCAGGTTAGATCATTTTCAATTAGTCTCACTTTCTCTAAACCAGAGACATGCTGTTTATGGCATTATTTTGTAGATGAGCAAATAGTTTAAAGCAAGCCTATTCTAAGCAAAGACTTTAAAGCAAGCCTGTTCTAAGTCTCGTGCAGTTGAAAACAACTCCTTATAGAAAGTTTAAGTTTAGATAAACTAAACTGTAAAAAATGCCTCTTCAGTTAATAATGGTTTGGGTAAATTTCAATGTTTAAGTACTACAGGCAAACCTGCATTTTGAAAAAAATATATATATATGTATATAAACGAAAATGATATCTTAAATTTAATTGTGCTATATTAAGTGCTTCATGATTTTAACAGCTGAAATTGCATTTTCAAAGTCTCGTTCAGGTCAGAGGCAGATGTCCTGTTTCGCAGGGCTGCACTTGTCACCCCTGTGTGCTGTTTGAGCGTGTAGGCCTCTGCGTCAGAAGCTCAAAAACAAAAAAAAATTGTGAATGACCTAACCATTGCATAATACACAATTTTTAATCCACACAAATATTACCATTGACATAGTTTTATGCTTTGTCAAAAGGGACTTCGTGTACGGGCTAACGGGCTTGACGGGAGCAATTTGGCCCGAGCCCGTGCCCTCTGGCGCTTGACTGTCTGCCAGGCTCCTGCTTTTCAAACTCTTCCCTGTTTCTAGACTCAAAAGATGGTTCTTTTTCTACTAGTCCAGCTTATTCTTTAATGATGGAGAAGAACACATTTCATAATAAACATTTGCGCTGTAATTAAACAAATCTTATTTGAACCTGTATTACTTGTTGCTAGATTGTGTATTGCATAGGGCCTAAGTATTTATATTTGCCTCAGTGGCTATTTTTCAGGGACTGTCTTCAGAAGTTACACCTTGGGCTGCTTGAAGTTTTAATGGGATTTGTAAAAATTATACATTGTGTTTTTCTGATTGTGGTAAGAGCAACAAGCTTCTTCCTGTGAATTGAGCAGCAAGTATTTTGTAGGCAGGCCTAAGTTCATTTGAAGTGCCAAAGAATGAAAAATGTATTTGGGCTTGTTCACAGAGATAATGAGACCAGGTATCTCTCGGAGTATACGTCAAGGTCCAGATTTTGGGAAAGAATTCTGCCCTTTCAGAGAATTTAGGTTATAAAGGATTTACTTGAACAGAAGTACCTTCTGGGTTTCTTTTAGCATAGCAACAATTCCCAGTGGTTCAGCTGTCATAAGCTCTGAGCTTATACATTATATGCTTACAAATGTGTTAAAGATTGTATCCCAACATTCAAGATAGTGACAGATAAGATTTCCACTTACAAATTTGAAACAGATGGTCACACTTAAATATAAAACTATTTCATTCTTGTGAACATTTAAATATCCCAAATTTAGGCACAATTTCTAAATGCATAGTACTTAAAAAAGAAAAAAAAAAAAAAAGGCATGTTTTAATGCAGTGGCTTAAAAACTGAGAGACATTGCCTTTCTAACACAAACTATCCTTCCTTTGAAAATCCAGGGCTCAGTTTTCAAAGCATTGCCTAGGAATTTAGCCTGCGACCCCCATTGACACTAATGGGAATTGCATAGCTAAATCCCCATAACATCACTTTGAAAATGCATTTGTTTTACCAATCCAGAAAAAGGGTAGCATAAACTATCGGGAGACATTCACAGATCAAGAGATCAATTTACACTTTGAAATAGAAGACCAATGTGTGTTATTCCAGTTATGTGATCAGTAGGGGGGATTTTAAAATTCACCACATTCACTAAATAAGTCACCAGGAGTAAATAAAACAAAATATTTTGGCAAGTGGCAGGCAGACTTGCTAACCAGTCTAACAAGATATTTGTCAGCAGTAACAAACACCAACTGATTAAGAGATAATTGCATTTGGTTGGTATGGTGTTACTCTACAGTTAGCAAACTCTTGTCTTTTTTCCTTGTGAGCTGGGCTTAGATATCTGTATTTTAAATACTTCTGTTGTTCCTTTGCAACCAGGAAATGTTTAGAGTGAACAAGATTTGCTTGTCTTTGTCCAGCTCTGATTCTGGTCCTTCACATTTTAGTTCCAATCTAGTAAGTGCTTTCATGGTGTCCATGCTTTAATAAACAGGGAGATAACATTTGGTGAACTAATGGGGGTGTTATCTTCATGTTCATGCGGGGATTTTTTTGTTAATTTGTTGGACATAACCGTATACCTGTGTAACATAGATTCATGTGTACTTGTGCGTGAAACATAAACAGAGACTAAAAACAAAGTGGTGTTGTTGTGTAGCTGTGTTAGTGCAGTGCCAGTGCGTCCCAGTCACGGACCATGGCCCCATTACGCTGGGCAGAGTATAAGTAAGTGTTTTAACAAAGGGAAGACAGTGTTGCCTGAGAGTTTGCAAACTGAGGAGATTATAGCTCCACTGGAAGGTTCACGTTATGTCAGAAATTATGAAACAACAATGATTCTGGTTGACAGGCTTCCTCTTCGGTCCTCAAACCCCTTTGTCCTGTGTAAAAGGTGTGATTAGGTACAGTGTGAGCTCCTTGCAATGGGAACTATTGAGGAGAGGGACATTTGTGAGTGGCTTTCTGATGTTTCTGTATTTAAAATGAAAAAGTGCACTTTGGAGGTTTTTAGCTCCAAATCCCCATACCAATAGTACTAATTGAAATATTAATATATTTGCTGTTCCTTTATCTTGATGACTTAAATTATATATATAGCTAACAACAGTCACGGGGCTGTTTTTCTAGGTCAAAACCCACCTATCCTCAAGGAAAAAAATGCAATGTTATTTCTGTATTCTCTCCTAAGAAAATATTTGGCATAGCTTGCAGTTGTATATGCTTGGCACCGTTCATTTCCCAGAAGAGTTCACCAGTTTTCTAAGCTTTGGGATTTTTTTAATTAAAGAGGTCAAAATCCATTATATCTAAATTTCAAAGAATTTACCAATTAGCTGTAGTCTGCGAGGCCCAGCAGGTGGCTTTTATACTATTAAAAGGAGATTGTTTCCATATCTCATCAAAGCAAAAACAAAACAAAGGAAAATACTAGAATATTTTGCTGTGTACACAGTGTGAACCACATGCTGTGTAAATTATAGGTGAAAACTATATGTGAGAGACCGTTCAGTTGTACCACTTCAGGAAAAAAATTACGTATATTTTCACAGTGTTCCCCACGAGGATTTTAATGGTAATGTCTTAAATCTGTTTAGATTACTGATTAGCTGAGAAGATTAGGTGGCTTGCTATTTCCTAAAATGAAGATTCTATCATTTTCTTGCTTAAAAGTAAAAGTAAAGATGCACAATTAAGTAGATTAATGAATTTGCTAAAAGTAAAATTAGAAAAAGCTGAGCATGCTGGAATGTCACAAGATAGAAAAAGTTCCAATTTGCACTTTTCAATGAATCTAAAACTGCCCGATTTTTACCTACTTAAAAGAATGTTTGTGACCTTTTGACCCTTTTGTTATCCCTTACTCAGAAAGGCCTTTATTCTGTAAGGCTTAGGTATAAAAAAATAAAAAGAGCGTTAATGGCATAACAGTCCTTTCTGATCACCCTGTGTAAGATGTTTATGCAAAGTGTCAATAGAAGCAATTGGCCTAACAGTGTGACAACCTGCTTTGCTTGGAAATGGGCTAATCTCCTGTTTGGGTTACCCAGAGGTCAGGTAAGGATTTCTTTTTTTTGCACTCCCCGTAGTGTGTGGGTACATAACCTGCAAACACTACAGGGCAGAAATCAGAAGCAAATGAGCTCAAGAATGCCACAAAGCATTTTCTTTTTAATATTTTTTTTTTCCCGATTTTTTCCCTCTGCCTTCTTTTAAATTTTTGCTTCCTGATGCCATCCCAGGCAGTCTGCCTGAGCATCCAACACGTAACGATGGCAGGGACTCTACCAATATCATTATCTGCTACTTCACTTTGTTGGGCTGTTTTGTTTTGTTGGTGGTGGTTGTGTTTGGGGGGGTTTGTGTGTGGCTTTTTTTGCTTTTGTTTTGTTTTAAACAGGCATCATCCCTCTCTTTTTTTTGAAGTTCACGTGGAAACCTACTTTAAATCCGAGTTGCTGAGGGCAGCCCCTGTTGCCCTGTCACAGCAGGCTGGAGCTCAATGGGGCTCAGGCAAGCATAGCGGCCGTGCGATGGGCCTTGGCGGGCTGCACGCTGGGAGCTCCTGCCGCTCTGAATCAGCTTCTGTCTGTTTTTATAACTGCCTTTTTCTTCCCTGTTAATTATGCCCCAAGGCTGTGGAAAGACAGCATTTATCTGTTTCAACAGACTAAGCAGCAAGTGTTCTGACATGTTTATCAGGCAAATTGTACCTGACAAAAGGTAATTACACATGCAATCAAGTGCAGAAGTAACTGGGTGATTAGGGGTTAATAAACTATTTAGCATAGGGAATATTCAGCTTGTGAGCAAGGAGAGTGGGCCAGAAGGACATAACTGACAGTGATATCTTAAAAAAATACTTCTCTTTTGATGGAATATTTTGACTTTACAGAAAGGTAAGCAGGATATTAAGTGTAGGACTCCTCATTTTTTTCTCCAGCTCCTGAATCTCTGTGAGATAGTACAATAGTACAACCAAAGATACGTGCTGATGCTCTTGCTACGTCAGAAGAGATAACAGCACCATTCCAGCTCGTGCTAAGCTACCTTGATAATTTATGCTTAGGATTTTTGTAGTGTAACCAACACAATTGGTGTTGTCTAATGTATAATAGTGCCCCTATTTCCTTGTCTCCTCCTTCTGCCCCTTTTTCTGGGTTGACTCTGCACATAGCTAGTTCTCAAAGTTGCATTCTCTTCCAAGATTATTCCTGACAGTTGCCCAAAAGTAAAAAGGAAAGGGCATCCGTATGATATTTGAGGATGTGACAAGAGGCTCAAACAGCATTGAAAGGGCCGGATGGTCGATTCCAGCAGTTCCCAGTGCACAAAATTCTCACATAATTACAAGATGGCCTAAATACAGAACCACGGCTGAGCTGCTCGGGACTTTAGGTAATACAATACAAAGCTTTACTGAGCAATGATTACCAGTAATTTCTATCATGGCCATATCACCTAGATATTGGGAAAATGCAGGAGTACTGACATGGGATAATAGGTGCCAAGTGCCCTACTTGAAAACAGAATTCTGTCCCTAAAATATTTAGAACTTTTTTTCAACATAGCATTAATATTGTAATGTTTTGTGTTAATCAAATCCATTAGCTATCAAGATCTTAACAACAAAACCAGATAGTATCTTACAATAAAAATGCTGTGTTTAAAATTAAAGTCTTCTAGTTCAAAATAGCAGCGTTATCTCTGTAACGTAAAAGGTCAATATAGCCTTTTATATTCCTTTTATATTCCTTTTATATTCCTATACACCTTTTTTTTCCAAGTGTTGCTTATTTTGAGCAGAAAAACGATGTTAGACATATAAGGCACTTAGAAAATACAGACACATGAAAAAAAGTTAGAAAATCAAAGTATTGCAGGGCATAATTTAAAATGCAAGTGTATAACAGCAGCCAGAGGCTTAAGTTATCTATGTAGACATATGTGTGAGTAATAATGTTATGGTTTGAGAAAGCAACACTGTTTCATATACAGTAAAAGGAGCATGATGCTCTCTGATCATCAGCCCTGATGGTTCCAAGATGTTGGATAATGGTTCCCCTTCTATTGCACCTTTAGAAGAGGCAAATCCTCTAAATAAGGCAGAAGTGCATACTCTGTCTTGTAAGTGTAAGTAAGTAGACAGTCTGTTTGACACTCTAACTGGTATATGAGAAAGGATAAGAGGATAAAGCTTGCTCCTTTTTTTTGCCTTTTTTTTTTCTTTCGCAAAGACTCAGACACACAGGTGCACATACTGCTCTGCAAGTTCTTCCTACTCAATAGGGCTTCCCTTGCTACTAGGGAAGCATATTCTGCTTTGTTATAAAAGTTTCAGGTGTAGCATTTCCTGTCTTAGCTTATTCTGGTTGTTACAGGATAATGAGAGTATAACAGTGCCATTGTTCTTAAAGTACTTATATCTAGTTTATTAGGTGCTTCACAGTGTTTCAGCTCCATGATAAGGTGGTTCTGCCAGAGCACCCTTGGGTGGCTCCTTAGGTGGGGCTGAGCAGCCGACTACCAGCTAATGGTCTGCGCTGCCTCCAGACTCTGGGCGGTCACAGCAGAGATTGCTTTGCTGACCGCTTGGAGGTGTTTCCCATGCATGTTAACTTTGGAAAGTGTGGAACATTTCTTGATGGGCAATACATCTCATTTTCAGTTATTCTCTCCGTAACAGTGAGCGTTCTAGTGGATACAATAGTTTCTTTAATCTGACCTTTAATTAGTTGATTCCGGTTGCCACAATAAGAACTACTGTGACAAAACCAGGAAGTTCTCCTGCACTTCATGCTTCACAATTGAGAAGCTGAGCTCACCTGAACTTAAATCCCCTAAATGTTTGTTGGTTTTTGCTTGCCTTTTTTTTTTTTTTCTTTTAATTGTAGCTGATATTCTTTGGCAAAAGGAATGTTTTTATGATCAGACTTGCCCTTGATACAATTTTTCTTTTTCCACATTAGTAGTAATCATGGTCTTTAAAACTGCAGAGATTTGCAACCGTCTTTTATTTCAGTGGAATTTAACATATCCCATGTGTTACATCTCTGTGGTATGAGTCATATCAGCATATCAAGCCAAATCTAAAAAGTATTTCCATTATCTCTTAATTTTGAGGGCCATGTAACGTTACCAGAGGCTGCTCTCCCTGTGGTTTTGCACACACCTAGGCCCTGTCACACTATAAAATCATTTTAATATGCATCTATTGTGAGTGAAAAAAACAGCAAAAAGGTAGGGATAAAGTTGGATTTTTTTTTTCTCTATGGAAGTTGGCCAAGTTTTCATTATTAATTCCATGTAGCTATCTGTTTGCATGAAGTAAAAAAATACTTTTTGCATCTTCATGTTCTTATCTTATTTTCAATAATCTTTATGTATAAATTTCAATATAACTTTATGCTTTACTAAAATAAATAACATCTATTAAAGGATTGGGTAGGGCAGTGCTTCATTATCAGCTTTCTCTTTCCAATAGTATGTTCAAATCACATGAAGCAGCTCAAATATCTTTCTGCATCTTTGAATGGATGGGCAGTTGAAGCAGACTGTAAGGTTGATACCTCTGCAGCATGGCTGCAGGAGTGAAGGTGAATTCAGGGTTGTGCTCGAGAGAAGCTTTGTATGGGTGGATTGAAGTTGTTTTCCACACACGTGTGATTGTCCTGGGACGAGCGGCTCATTTCTGCTAGACTGTCCTTCCTCTCATTGGCTGCTCTCCAGCCTGTTCCCCTCACAAAGCGCCGGCATCGACTGTACATCCGCCAAGTGCCAAGTCAGATGCAGGTGATATGAATGGCCAGGACACAGATCCGAAGAGCTGCACACCAGGCAGCTCTTGCCCACCCACAGCATACAGTATGTGCTGTCAAAGCCCATTACGTACAGCAATATGTCACAGTGCAGAACTGCAGCTGTGCGAGGGGCACAATGCGTAATTGTGCACAGCAGCAGCCCGGTCTCCAGCAGTGTCTGCAGCTCCCTGTTGTGTTTACACCAGCAGCAGGGCACGTTTGTGACACTGCAGCCCCTGAACATGTATACAGAAGGAGGGAAGGGAGCTATGATTGAGTGACGTGTGTCATCTGATTGCATGTCCCTGGTCCTTTGTGTTACCTGCCACATGTCATGACAGCTGCTGTAACTTAGGAGATCTATTAGCATGAGGCTGGTTATGTGCAGCTCTTTGACCAAGTGTGGAGCAAGGAAGAGGCTCTGGGTTCATCCCCCTGGCTAATAGTGTCTCTCAGGGTCTTCAGTCTTCAGAGCCACGACTGTCTTGGATTGCACAAGAATATGCTTTGTGTTCTCTTGGGACATTGTTTTACCTCATGTGTTGAAAAGCAGCAGACTCCATGGTCTTTTTAGGGCTCTACATGCCTACCTGTGACAAATGAGGTGTGATCTTCCAGCCTGGCTGTCACTATCACTGAGATGTCCCAGAGCAATGACACAATCAGACAGTTGATTTGGGCACTGGAAGTATGGTATGAAAATTGCTCATGTGATACTGGCAGCAAAGTTTCTTTGAACTTGTCAGCACTGTAATTGTAACAGTCATCGATGCCTTTGGGCTGCACATTGCTAACAGAGTACAGAGCTTCAGGATTGTTTAGGATTTACGCAGAATCTTCAATTTCAGTGTTACAATAGGGATAACAAATATCTTTCAACTTTGATTTACTGAGCACAACTGTTGCAGGAGCACTGACACGGTCCTTTCTAAATGACTGCTCCCATGTGGAGCCCATGACAAGTGGCATTGTAATTAGTAGTAATTTATTAATGTATTCTGTTTGCTTCTCTGTAACAGAGAGGGAATGTGCAGTCTCCAGATTATATAGTTTGGGTTCCTGTAGTTGTCAGCTTTATCCTCCCAGCTTGTGTTTTGCATCTGCTTGTCCTATCTTTCCATTCTTTCGATCATGCTTTTGAATTTACAGCCTCTGAGGACTGGGTACTAGCAAGTGTTGTAACACAGGTAATAATAAATGATGAGTAATGTGCAACAGCAACTGACGCTGTGGGTTTCACAAATGCCACTAATTCCTGAGTTATCAGAGTCTTCCCAAGTCTGTCTGCTTAGTGACTAAAGGGATGTTCTCTTCAGCTCAGCAGGAAAACTGATGGTGTCCATCCTGAGAAAGTGTTTTGTGAGAAAGAACCATTTGCATTTAACATTGACAGTTATCACGGATATGTAGTCAGCAGAGAATGAAGTCAGCTCCTTGTTTTTTATACACCTTTTACCCATATGAGATAGTTAAATGTAAAATCTAGATGTCACTGAGGTCTGTAGTGGTCCCTGGAGCACTTTGGAACAGTGAAGTTGTTCACAGAGCAGTAACTGTGTCAGAGGTCTGTTACGAAGCCAGGAAATGTTACTACATATTCATAAAAGAGTATACTATAAATATAGAATGAATAATTACTTAGAAAATTATTTATTTGAATTAGACACTTTATTTGGAAATTATATAAGGAGGGGTAGGAATTGGAAAAATTTGGAGGAGAGACACATAAATTTGAAGCTGTGAAGACCAGATGCTTGCTTTTATTTTGTAATTAAGTTGGTATTATTTTGAGGATGAACATTAGTGGAGACCTGAGGTGTTTCGTCAGACTGGGAAGTTCACGTAAGGCAAGGCTCTCGGAGGCGCAGCCCTTCGCTTAGTATGGTCTGAGAAGTCTGAGAAGTGAGCACCTGCTGCAGCTCTGCCTGCGGGAGCAGGGGCTGCTGCTGTTGTGCCCCGGCTGCGCCAGCTCTGGTCCGGCTTAGTAGAAGCAAATGTTTAAAGTGAACTTGGTTCTTTACTTAAATAGCAAAATGGTACAACTTGCAGTAGTGTGTTATGTTTCTTAGAGTGGTTTTGTTACAGAAAATCCTGTTCCACCGCACCGTTCCAGCATTACCGATGTAGCAAGGCCCCCAGGCAAGCCAGGGCTGTAGGTTGTGCTGAGGACCCAGCTCACGGGAGCAGCCACAGGCACCGCAAGCCAGGCAAAAGCATTGCTAATGGTTCCCCGCACTTATTTGAAAAGTGTGTTTGGCTAACACAGGGCAGCCTGAGAACAAGCCCGCGTCAGCCCGCAGCAGCAGGATAAGGCCAGCCGTCAGACGTGGGGAGAAGCTGGGGGTGCCTCGCTGTTGACGTCAATGGGAGTGGGGCCCACCAGCTCCAAAGCAGGGTTGCCGGTGCCCTGGCCCCAGGCAGCCTGGGCAGGGTGCCCGGCGGCACCAGGCCTGCACCCCGTGATGGTAGAGGGGGAAATTAGGTGTTGATGTCTGTGAGGGTACAGGCTGGTGGAGGTTTAAGCATTGCATCCACTTGTGAAGGCTGTCTGTTTTGTTGAACAGCAGCTCCAAGACCGTGAGTCAAAGGCCTGATTTAGCCAGACACAGGGCTGTGTTTGGAGGCTCTTTGTTCCCCCACTTAAGTGTTTGGGGTTTGTTTGGGCCAGAAGTGTGCCCAGGGCTTGGGGTTGAGTCACAGGGATCAGTCACCATGGAGAGTGCAGCAGGGGTTGTTTAATTCACTTAATTGATACTACCTGAACCTCTGGTTTAAATTTCTGTGAGCAGCAACAGACACGACTATCCCCTTCCTGCTCCCCACGGTAAAGCAAGCTCCCGAAATAACAGCGTGAAGCCATTAGCATCCCCTGCTAGGGCCGAACCTGCACAGCCGCCTGCCAGCGCACAGAGCGGGGTGAGAAGGCCATAAAGAAAGCAAAGGGCAGGTGAAGCGGCTGTTGGCTCCTGGCGAGGGGCTGCGGCCGGGCCCGGGCCGGGCGGGTTCCTCTTCCCCGCAGAGCCGCTCCGCGCCCCCTCACCCGCCTCTTTCCCCCCAGCTCCTGGACCTCTTCATGGTGTGGGACTGGTCCACCTACCTGGCTGACTACGGGCAGGCCACCTCCAAATACCTGCGGGTCAATCCGAGCACGGCGCTCACGCTCCTGGAGAAGTAAGTGCGGGACCCGGGGCGGGAGCTGCCGGCGCGGGGCTGCGAGCGGCGGCGGGCAGGGCCGGGCGGCGGGCAGGGCCGGGGCCGCAGCGCTCCCAGACCGGCGGCTGCGGAGCGGGGGCCGGAGCCGGGGCCGGAGCCGGGGCCGGGGCCGCCCTCCCGGAGCGGCGGCGTGTCGCTGTCCCGGTGCCCAGAGCTGCGGGCGGGGCCGCAGCCCCGGTAGCAGGTCCCGGCTGCCTTGTTGCCGCTTTAGGGCAGGGCAACGTGCGGGGTTTCGCCGCGGTAAAGCCAGTGCGGGCGTTTGGGCTGGCCCGGCGTTCGGACTGGCGAGGGCAGGGGAAGGAGGGTGCGTTGCCGCCAGAGCAGCATCAACCTGCTTTAAAAAGCCGCATCAAAGTGTCCTGTGATTTAAAGGCGTTTTCTAACGGTGTTTTCTCTCCTCTCCTGCCCGCGATGAATGTGTATTTTGCAGAGTTCACAGAGGGTATGTATCGCCTATATTATTACAAAAGATTGTTGCTTCAATTCATTTTATTTCCCGAATTTCGTTTTAAATCCACCGATACAGGAGATCAGCAATAACGATATCGGGTAATTTGATAGTGAACAACAAAAAAAACATGCCCATTTGCTGAGTCTGAACTTACCACGGAAGCAGATGATACTAATGTGTTTTCTGGTTTGCTTCTCTCCTAACGCAGTTGGTAGGGCAAGTTTCCTGCTGAAAGATACTTGCTTAATACTTACGGGTGATCTCTGAAGTAATACTATTAAAACGAGTTCCACATTGGAGAATTTTAATTTGCGAACACATAATTAACAGGGTTTGTAATCTTTCAGTTCTTATTAGCAGAAAGATCAAAAGAGGAACAAAAGTAAACTCGTTTAAATAGTCCGATTTTTCCTTTTCAGATTATGTTTCTAACGTGCTTGTGTTGTTTGCTTTTTTATTTCTCCAGAATGAAAGACTCTAGCAAAAAGAACAACATTTTTGCTCAGTTCAGGAAGAATGATCGTGACAAGCAGAAGTTAATAGAGACTGTAGTAAAGCAACTTAGGAGTTTAGTGAATGGTATGTCTCAGCACATATAGGCCTGTTAAATCGATGGTATATCATTGTGCTAAGAGGTGTTTAGCCACTGTTTCTGCTAAGCAAACAGTGACATCAGTTAGGACATTCGTTTGACCAAGTAAAGGAAAAAACGCAGTAGATGGCTCATACAGGGAGTCTTCAGTAAACAGTTCTTTGTATGTATTTTTAATGGATCGAATACTATTTTGTATATTGTAAACAAATGGTGAAAAATGAGACTGTACAATAAAAAACAGCTCAATAATGGAACAGCTGAACTGTAAATATGTTATTTAAATATTTGCAGACATGATGTCCAAAATTTTGCTCCAGGTAGTAATTATTTCAGAAATGATCCCTTAGTTGCTGTTTTCTGGGTGGATCCTAATTTAATAGGTTTTTTTAAGCATTCAGATACTTGCATTTCAGATACCGCCTATTGTTTTCTGCATTAAATGTATATTAGCCTTAAAGTGAGTTGACATAATTTTGTATACCAGATTTTGTAGTCTGGAGGTATGAAGAAAATATTTTGATTTTTAGTACCTTTGAAAACTACCTGACAACTGGACTTAATATTCATTTAGCATTAGGGCTTATAGGCTTTGTTCTGCAAAAGGGTTTAATCTTGAGGTTGTGAATATAAATAACCATTCGAGCTCTTTATAATGTGACGTTTTGGTTTGGTTTTGTTCCTCAGGGTTACTATTTCTAACTGTACTTTTGTAAGATCTCGGGTTCTTTTCCCCAGGTTGCAGTAAGGAATAGTTTTGCCACTGTTGGTTTCGTGCCGCATCTGTTTGTCAGTATGCGCTTTCGACCGCCAGACCCATCCCAGCGATTAGCATTTTGTCCCACCGCTGGTCTCTTTGCACTGTCCCCTCCTGGCTATTTTAGACAAAAAGAGAATGTCTAACAAATACAAACCAAATGGAACATGTAAAAATTATGTACATTTTCGCTGTATTTTTAAGTTATTGATGGTCTAAATACAGTAATATAAACGTCACCCGTATTCCTGTTTAATTTCACACACTGGAACGCACCTCTGAGCTGATTTCGTGGAGACCTGTACAGGTCCCGGTTCTTTTACCCGCGCCGCAGGCGGCAGGGGTTCGGGCGGCCCAGGTGGGCGGGTGTGGCCTGGGGAGCTGCGGGATCCCCCGTCTGCCGCCGCAGTTGGGGGCGGAGGGGCCTAGGGCTGGGACGCTCCCGGCTCGGGGGAGCCCGGGACGGGACTCACAGGCTTCCCCGGACGGGGCAAGGGCTGGCCCGAGGGTACGCCGCGGGGGTCCCGGCGGGGCAGAGCCCCCCACGCCGAGGTGTCGCAGTCCCGCGGTGGGGCCGGCCTGGCTGGGGCAGGGAGCGACGGCCGGCAGAGCCGTGCCGTCGGGGTTCGCCCCGAGGGGCCGGGCGGGAGGCGGGAAAAGGGGGCTGCCCCGGCCGCGTCTCTGCGCCCCTCTGTCACTTCTGCCTGCTTCTCCGGCTCCAATCACCGCACTTGGCCGCGTTGCTTAAATATGCAGCGGATACGTCATCTCCGAAGGTGGATCGGGCGTAAGTGCCCAATATCTATATAAATGTGGCCGAGGGGCGCACCGGCAGCAGGAGGGGAGCGGAGCTGTGCGTGCAGCAGCCGGCAAGACCAGCCGCGGAGTGTCCGCTGCCGGTAGCGGAATCGCGGGGCGCCCCGCCCGCCGTGTTTGACAGCCGCCGGGGCAGCTTCCCCGGGCCACCCGCGGCCCCGAGCCCTCGGGGCGGGGACCCGCCACCGCCCGCGCCCGCCCCGTCTCCCGCTGCCCGGGAGCAGGATGCCGGCGGGGCTCTCCTGGCCCGAAGCGGCCGCACTGGCCCTGCTGGCCCTGGCGCTGCTGGTCACCCTGTGCCAGCACCTGTGGGCGCTGCGCTGGAGCCTCAGCCGGGACCGCACCAGCGCTCTGCCCCTGCCCAAGGGT
The DNA here is from genome assembly GCF_036013475.1 of Columba livia. Classification (NCBI taxonomy): domain Eukaryota; kingdom Metazoa; phylum Chordata; class Aves; order Columbiformes; family Columbidae; genus Columba; species Columba livia. The sequence goes on from NC_088607.1 coordinate 17,473,724, forward strand.
TCCATGGGCTGGCCCTTCTTCGGGGAGACCCTGCACTGGCTGCTCCAGGTAAGGCGCAGGGGAACGGGGAGTGGGTGGGAAGGGACTGGCTGTGGCCCTGGACTGACCTGCAGCTCGTTCTCAGGGCTCCCGCTTCCACAGTTCCCGTCGGGAGAGGTACGGAAATGTTTTCAAGACCCACCTCCTGGGCCGTCCAGTGGTGCGTGTGACGGGCGCTGAGAATATTCGCAAGATCCTGCTGGGTGAGCACACGCTAGTCAGCACGCAGTGGCCCCAGAGCACGCAGATCATCCTGGGCTCCCACACTCTACTTGGCTCCATTGGTGACCTGCACCGCCAGCGCCGCAAGGTGAGCCTTGCACGGGCATGCAGCCCAGGCAGCACCTCCTGCCCAGGCTTGGGCCTCAGTGCCATGTGGGACACCCCCGCTTTAACCATCTGCCTCTGTTCCTCCCCTTCTCCTCCTAGATCCTGGCCAGAGTGTTCAGCCGTGCTGCCCTGGAAAGCTACCTGCCACGGATCCAGAAGGTTGTGAGCTGGGAGCTGCAGGGCTGGTGCATGGAGCCAGGCTCCATCGCAGTTTATTCCTCCGCTAAAACCTTAACTTTCCGCATTGCAGCTCAGATTCTACTGGGGCTCCGCCTGGAGGAAAAGCAGTTCAAGGACCTGGCCAGAACCTTTGAACAGCTGGTGGAGAACCTCTTCTCCCTGCCCCTCAACATACCCTTCAGCGGTCTGCGCAAGGTACTGCCCCTGCCTGGGAGCAGGGGTTGGGGTCCCAGCGGCACAGACCTCCTGTCCCCAGGCCTTCCAAGGACCACTTGAATGGGCCAGGACAACTGCAGCACCCTGTGCTGAGTCTGAGGGCCTGGTGTCTTGCCCAACTCAGCCATCTCCACTTCTCTGCATTTCTCACTTGCTCTTGGTTGGCTTCCAGCCTCTCTGGGCACTGATTCCAGCTCACTGAACAGTGCAGGGCCCTGTTTCTCCCTCACCCCATACTTTGCCTCTCTTGGCTTTGGTTAGTTCATCTTGTCAGGTCCTCTCCCATCTCATCCTGCCTGGACTCAAGTCAGCCCACAGCAGAGGGGTCTGTGGCCACAAGTAGAAAGGCACATGGGTACAGCACACCTCAGGTTAGCACTCCCCATCCACCTCAAGGCAGGCCAAGGACTTGTGGTCCTTGGTCCCTTGTTCCTCAGCAGCATAGAGGCAGCAAGGGGTCCATGGCACAGGGACGGTGTCCTCCATCTCTTCCAACCTGCAGTTTCTTTCCTGCTGCCCTGCTGCTCTTTGCCTGCTTCCCCATACTCCTGTTCTAGGTATGGGTCTTGTATCCCACCCTTCCTCTTCCATTTCAGCCTGCGTTCCTTCCTCTGGCTTTGGGATCTCCACCCTTACCACAGCTCAAGTGTCCTGCCCCTTCTAGCCAGGTCTTTCCCAATCTCTTACTTCCACTGTGAGCTCTGCGCCACCAGATTACTTTACCCAGGCAGCCCCAGCTCTCCCCCAGCCTCCTTGCTGCTCTGCTCCACAGGTTCAAAGCTCTTGTTTTCTCTGGCCAGTCTCTCTTTGCAGGTTGTCATCAGTGTTTTTATCCCCCCGTCCTATCCCTCCCTGCCCCCTCTCGGGTCAGCCACAGCCTCTCTGGACCCAGACCAACCTCTTCAATTTGCATTTAGGTCCCCTTGTATTCTCATCTACTCCCTGTCTTGTTTCCTTTGTCCAATCCTTCCTACCTCAAATCTCAGCCTTTTAATCTTCCTCCTAACATCTGGTTATGGCCATATTTCATCCCAAATCTCTGGTCCTTCTGGCTTTTGCAGGACGCATTTTGATACAGACCCACATATTCTGTGATGCCATCCATCCCACTTTGCGAAGAGATTGCTGATCACTTGACTTGCTGAGATCTTACCTAAATGTTTTGCTGCACAGGAATGCAATTCAACTGGAGACGGGCTAGGTGTGATTAAACTGTCTTTATCTACTGTATCCTGGTAAAGCTTCTCATTTTTTCCTGTCTAAGATGTATCTTGCTGCTTGGGCTCAGTTTTGCTAAGTTACCTCTTCTTTGAACAAGCTTCTTTTGGAGCTGACATGACTGTGGGTTTGTTCAGCACAGACACCTCTGGACTTGGTACCATGGGTTTACTGCTGTCTTTTCCTCTCGGAGTATTTCTTAAGACTTGTCAGTTCTTGCTCTTACAGATCTGGGATTAAGGATTGCCACACTTGGGGTCCTTTGGTCTCTCTGGAGAGGGGGACAGTTCCTAAGGCTCTCCTGAATTATGTCTGCCTCCCACAGGGAATCAAAGCGCGGGATATGCTGCATGAGTTTATGGAGAAGGCTATACAGGAAAAACTGAAGAGAAACAACACAGAAGATCACAGTGATGCTCTGGATTTCATAATAAACAGTGCCAAGGAGCATGGCAAAGAGTTCACCATGCAGGAGCTAAAGGTAAGAACCCCGCCTTGCAGTGTCCCTTCCAACTCTGGCTCTTTGAGAGACTTGGGCTGAGGAGCAGGAGGAGGGTTTTGTGGGGACCCACCACCAGCCGCTGGCTCCTGCACTCCTCTTACCAGCTCTGGGGACACCACCTCCAGCACAAGCGAGAAAGCCTGGACTCAGTAGCTCATTAGCCCTTGTATGATTGTGTCTCTGCATTAGAAGAGAGATGTTAATTAAAAAGGGAATAAATGTCTTATCTACCTTTCTTCTTCATGGCTACCAGGCTTCAGCCTGCCTTAGGATGCCAGTAGGGTTATGTGGCTGTGCTAAGTCTCTGTACCCCAGTGTGCACTCAGTAACCTCCAAGATACTATCTTGGAAATATTTAGAGCTAGTTGTGTGCTCCTCAGACATCCCCCAGCATCTGGCACAGTGCGACATGTAGATCATGTTACCGTATTCGTGGGGACTGCAAGCCCAGGAGCCTCTCAGGTGATATATCAAAATGGGTCTAGGCATGGAATGATGGATTCCAGGTCATTCCCTATCACCTCATCATTAATTAGATCATCCAGTTTGTGGATTGCTACAATGCAACACAATGCATTGCTGTGACTTAGGAATGAACGCAGTAGTCCTTACTGAGCCAAAACTGCCAACTGAATATGAGGAGTATTTTGCCAAAGATCTTGGGAAAAAATTGTCATTAGTACTGCACCGTTCATAGCTCCAGGTCACTTGGTGTTAGTGAATGACAGATGAAACTGCATTTATATAACAAGTTTTGAAGCAGTTTTTCATGGGTACAGCAGCTGAATATGGTTTAAAAGTATCTGAATATCATATAAAGCATTGAATATACATAGTTTTACCATTTATTTAGGTATTTAAGAAAAACTAAAGACTAATATTTTATAAATGTATTGTAAAAGTGTAATCTCTAAACCTAAGATATTTGAAAGACTTTACAGCAACTGTTAGATACAACTAGAACCAGTATATATTCTTAAAGTAATTTTATTATAATTATTTATTATTTATTCTAATAGAGTGATTTTTATTATAATTATTTTTTAAGAAATAATTGTCAGGTTCAAAATATGATTAAGATTGATTAATCTCTGTTAGTAGTCACATGACTATTACACACAAGTAATTACATGATCTTTCATCATGTCCCCGGCTCTGAACACAAACGGAGTAAGGGGACATTAAATATAACACGGAGAGACATGGCAGTTACCTCGGGCTGATTCAAATGATACTGTATGCATAGGCTGTCCTGTACCTTTGCGGTTATAAAATTTCTACCTTGTCTATATTTAACAAAATTACTTGCAAACTGGGCTACCTGTACTTGCAATTATGGCAATGTTGTCGACTCTAATAAAACGGTAGTAGAGCTCTCATCCAGTGAAATGGTTTAACTGGATAAAAAGTCCAAAGCTGTCTCAGAGTCATGGATATATTTGACTTTGAGAGATGCTCCAAACACTGGCACACACTAGTTACCTATTTGCTTTTTGTTCAAATGATTTTGAAGGACTGTTTTCCCAGAAATCTTCCTAAATATGCTGTGATTTCCACTGCTGGCATGAATTCAGCAGGACCCTTGAAATGTAAAGGTCATTAAAAAGGTATCACTTTGCCAAAAGTACTGTTTTAAAGCATTTAAAACCTTGGAAGGATTAAAAAAACCCCACCCTGTGTAACAGTGCTGTCACTGACTGGATGGGTCGAGCCATACCGCTGCCAGTCCTGCCTCCCAGGACAGGCGGTTGGGCTATGGCACAGGGACAATACTGGGAAGATGCTGCCTCCCAGTCACTGGTTATGTTTGCCTTGTAAAAGCAGAGAGGGGAAGTCAGCGGCGTGGTGTCACAACCTATGTAGCAGCACTGTCGGAGGCCGATGCAGGGAGTCATAAGGGCTGTTATTTCAAATGGCAGAGCCTGCCCTAAATTCCTCGCATCGTATTGAAATGTCTTGGGTTTTAACTGCACGTGGTGGAACTGAGAGATTTCTTTTCATCGAGGTCTGCCACCTTGTGAATGTAAAACTTCCTGCTAGCATCTGCAGGAGGTGTGATAGGGGTTGACAGGGATCTGTTATTTCAGAGGTTTTATTTCAGCTGAAAGATGCCCTTGAGAGCTGCACTTCGGCAAAAGCCTCTAGTCAAGCCAATACATGGCACTGAGGATGGCAGAAAAGACTAATCCTCGTTACATCACCCTTGACCTCAGCAGACTTGGCTCCGGATACCTTTAGGTGTTCTGCCCTGTGTTTTTGGCTTCACCTCTCCAGAAACCGGTTGTGTCAGAACAATTCAAAATCCAGATATGCCACCATGTGAAAGGAAACTGCTTTCTTTCCCCGGGGGTTTTGTTCCACTTTGCCCCCAGGCTGCAGTGATTAGTGCTTGGTAGTGCCAGGGGGGCCACAGCCTCTCCCAGGATGGCGGCTCACTCTGCTCCTCCCTCGGGCTTCTGCCCTGGCTTTTGGTCTGGCCTCAGTGTTCCCAGTCGAGTGCTTTGGAACCGCTGGCACCTTCAGATGGGGATGTAAGTTTGAGCATTGTGTTTGCTATCAGAGATGTGACATGCCATGACCCAGCTCCAGGCAACCTTTAACTTTTGGAAAATTATTTCCAAATGTTGATCACATGGTGCTACGAACATCGCACAGCAACCTGGCATGTGCTGTGCCATACAGACCCTGCGGACAGTCCCAGAAAGACTGGGAGGCTGCGTGGGGATCTGTGAGCCAGGACGAGGCATGTATTACAGATTTGACTTGTGCTGTGGTCCATCTGAGCTAGTTAACCTCCTAACTTGCTATGGACACATCTGCTACAGAGCTTTCGGGAACACTGCTGTACTTTAGGCTGTAAAGCTTGAAAAGTGAGCAAGTCCTTTGCCTGGTGTGTGCATCCCTGTGGGAGAGCTCGCTGCCAGCTACAGCACCTCCTGGGCTGACCTGCTCTAGCAGGGAGGTCTTTCTGTTTTTGACTGTTGGTTTGAGTCCCCTCCCAAACATGCAAACGGTTGATTATACCTGAAGATGGATCAAATGCAACCCATTTCAGCTGCCAGTGCATCTAGGTTTTAGGCGTAAACACACAGCCTCATAACCCCTGGCTCGGCAGAAAGCTAAAAGCTGGGCACAAAGGAGAACTGGCAGATGAAGGTAAAAAGCATAACGCTTGGAATGGACTTCACTCAGTGTGCTGAAATGCATGTTAAAATGTTTCTTTAAAATTTGTAAATCTCGGGAGGAAAGCTCAGAAGAGTCGGATTGGAGGTGATGTGTATTCAGCTCACTTGTGTTTCTGCATCAGTCACTTAGCAAGTAGATGTTCAGTTCGTACAGAAATGGGAGAACAGGGATGTTTTGTTTTGGTCCCTGAGAACCCAGGGTGGGTGTGGGTTTGTGGAGAGCAGAGGGGGAGCAGGACCTCTGCACAGGGACAAAACCTGCAAAAGGTGAGGACAGTCTGAATCACAACCAGTTTAAAATGGCATTCAAACTTGGCACCTTCCTTCCTCTCACAGGAGTCAGCGATTGAGCTCATATTTGCTGCTTTTTTCACCACGGCTAGTGCCAGCACCTCTCTGATCCTCCTGCTACTGAAGCACCCCTCAGTGACTGAAAAAATAAGGCAGGAGCTGATGTCCCATGAGCTGTACCAGCAGTGTGAGTGCTGCCCTGCGAGACCCTGCCCAGACACCCTGACCGCCCAGAGCAAGGACAATGAGAAGGCGCTTCTCCACCCCACGGCCAAAGATGCTCGCAAGGACCAAAGCCAGCCCCTGGGCCCAAGAGAGGAAGGTTCCCCCCAGCTCTGCACCCCACCAAAGCCCACCCTTCCCCAGAGCAGTCTCTGCACTGGCCCCCAGCTCCCGGCACTGTCAGGCCAGAGCTGTCACTGCCCCTCAGGCATCAACCTGGAGAAGCTGAGCCGCCTGAGCTACCTGGACTGTGTGATTAAGGAGGTGCTGAGGGTGCTGCCCCCTGTCTCCGGAGGCTACAGGACAGCACTGCAGACTTTTGAGCTGGATGTAAGTGCCTCCCACACCAGTGGGCTGCTAGGGAGCTGCTGCCTGCCACTGCCTGCAAGCACCCTGTGTCTGGCACAGTGGTGGTGCTTGGCAATGCAGCTCAGGGGAAGGTGCCACCCAGCAACCTCCGTGGTTACCAGTTGGGCTGGGCAGAAAAGGAGCTGTGGAGCAGATGGGCAATATGGTGGGGCTGATCCCAAGCACCCTCTGCTCATCCTCCACTAGCACTGCCAGCGGCACAGGTATGTAACACTCCTCTCTTCCCCTCTTCTCTCCTCCTCCCAGGGTTACCAGATCCCCAAAGGCTGGAGTGTCATGTACAGCATCCGTGACACGCATGAGACGGCCACTGTTTACCAGAGCCCCCACAGCGGCTTTGACCCAGACCGCTTCAGTGCTGCCGGGACAGAGGCCACAGGCCGCTTTCACTACATCCCCTTTGGTGGTGGGGCACGGAGCTGCATCGGCAAGGAGCTGGCACAGGCCATCCTCAAGCTGCTGGCCATCGAGCTGGTCAGCACGGCCCGCTGGGAGCTGGCCACCCCCAGCTACCCCACCATGCAGACCGTGCCCATCGTGCACCCTGTTGATGATGGGCTGCAGCTCTACTTCCACCCCTTGCAGGCCAGCTGTGGCAGTGACGCCTGAGCCAGGGGTACGCTGCCCCCTCAGCCCTGGTGTCAGTGCCCCTCCACAGCTGCCAGGGGCAGGTCTCTGCTGCCCCAGGCAGGGTATGGCATTGGGTCACTGCAGAGCAAAAACCCAAAGGTCTTTTTATTTTTCCACTCCTGGTGTGCAAGCCAGTAGGAAGGGTCCTGTAGAGTCCTGCTCCTGACCATCAGGATGAGCCTCAGCCCTAGCCTGGGGGAAAAGCCCGCCCGATGGGGGCTCAGTCAGCCCCTACCCCACATGCGTCTCCAGCTGCTGGAGATGGGGAGGAAAACTGCCAGCCCCACAGCTAAGCTTCCCAGAGCTTTTCTGTCCCAGGATTATCTCCTGTGGGTGGGTTATAGGAGTGGCAGGATGAACATCCTGCACACTGTAGCTTTTTAGATGTAAAAAGGGGAAAGATGGGACGGATCTGCAGGAAAACGCAAACTGGGGCTGCCCAATCCACAGCATCAGCTGTAGCTAGGATAATAGAGTGTGAAGTGGATTTTATTGTAAATATTTAATCTCATCCCAGCATTTCCCATTAGAGACAGTGCAAAGAGGACATGGCTCATTCATCCAGTAGTGGTAGCTGTGTATGTTGTGCCTGAGCACTGTGCTGCTGCTTGGGGTCTGCCATGAAGCCCCACTCTGGAGTCCCTGCAGGATGAGTTCCCCAGCTGCAGACTGACTGAGGGATCAGACTGAAGCAGGGGAAGGAGCTTTGGGGAATAAACATTTGGAAAATGCACGTTTCTGAGTACGTCTGATTGCTGGTAGAAAGTCCCCTGTTCCTGATGATGCTGTTCACATTGCAGAGGGGCCATTTGCAAGGTGCCACAGGCCCCATGGTGGCTGGCTGGTCATACTGATTGTGTCACCTCCCACAGCCTAGCTCTGCCAGGGAAAGTGTCAGGACAACAGTTCTATGGGTCCACCTAGGGGGTGGTACCTGGGGCTAAGCCTAGGTATTGAGGGCACCTTTTCAGTTGGCTTTTGAGTACCACCTGCCTTACTGAGACACGGAGTATTTCTCTCCTATGTAAAATGAAGCGAGTCCTGTTGCTTGTGCACTGAGAACAGAGCTGGCCCCACGTCCTTGCTCCACTGCAATGTGTTTACAAGCTCCTTTCAGCTTCACCTCTGTCCCCACTGTCGTGCATCCTGCATGGAAGCAGTAGAGGAAATCATCCATCTTGGCCCTGTAGTGCATCCTGAGCCTGGTGGTGCAGCGTGGTTTGTGTGAAGAACCAGCAGCAGCAAGGGCAGAAATGTGGCACAAGGATAGTCCCTTTGGAAGGGCTCTGGGCACCTCCCCTGTCCCCTGAAACTCCGTCATTGTCTTGCTTCAGTGCCAAGCTACAAATTACCTCGCCCTGGCCAGTCCCCCTTACACGTCCATGCTGGAGCACTGCAGCAGGTGTGTGCTGCTGTGAGCTGTCAGAGGGCTGCACAGCGAGCACAACGCTACCTGGGGCAGAAATTTGGCTTCCAAATATGACAGGTCAAATCTGGAAGAGGTTGAACTGCAGGGCTTAGCTAAGTGCTGCTGGCAGGTCGACCCCGTAGTGAACCAGAGCCTCTGCCCCTCCTGACCTTGTCCTGAAAGGTGAATCTTTCTGGCTATCAGAGGTGAAATCAGTAGGTGGTGGCTGCAAGTGGCAATGACTAACTTTAATTAGCAGGAGGTGCTGGTGTGGTTGTGACCCGCGGGCAATGCAGGCTCCCACCAAAGGCAGGGCTGCGGGCAGGGCTGGGCCTGCAACACCCAGCACCAGATACGGGAAGGCTGGGCCTCCTCCAGAAACATGATTAAAAATTACCCCGAGCTCTAACGAGACCCGTAGCCACCCGCTGAAAAATGTAACATGAATATAGTTTAAAACAAAACGAACCCACTGAAACAAAAACCACCACCCCCCCCCAACCAACAACCACAAAATCAACAATCACAAACCAAACAACAAAAACCCAAAACATACTTGAAACTGATTTTGTTTGCGGATAAACACGAGCATTTACAAACGAAGTGTAATAATTGTTATTTGTAATCAAATTTTGTTCATATTAGGCTGTTAATTTCTTGACCTCCTTCCAAGATGTTTTTAATTATCCCTTTCACTCTTTACCATTTGCTTCTTTTCGAGCCGATGGCTGCAGAATACACAGCTGGGGAGATAATAAAGGCTTCCTGTGGCAATTATCGGTGCTCAGGCCACCGTATCTCGTTATTTTGATAGACAGTGAACTTGGCGCGGTTGCCGGCCGGGTTCACGCAGATGTCACGGTCCGTGTTGTAGGTCACAAGCAGGTCAGCGCCCGGCGAGGGGAGAGCGCCGGGTCAGGGCGCGGCCGCCGCTCCCGGTCAGCGCCGGTCGGGCCCCGCGGAGCTGCGCCGGGAGCCCCGGCGTACCCCGAGGGGCTGTGCGCCTCCGGGGGCGAGGAAGTACCCCCGCAATGGGGAAAAGGGGTCCCTCCTGGGCAAGAGGCTGCGGAGGCGGGCAGCCCCGCTCCCGCAAGGCATCGTAAGAGGACGGAGGGTCCCGTGTGATGTGCTGATTGTCAGAAAAATTGTAATTAAAAGTGACATCTTCCACCCCCCAACCCACACACAACTTCCAGCGTTTATTGAGCTTGTCTGTGAGCAAAGAAGGAAAAGTAACAGGGAGGGGGAAGGAAGCAAAAACGGGAAGGAAAAAGGCGAGCGGGATAATTTATTGATAACAGCCGCGCGCAGCAAAGCGCTCCGCGGATCCGTCCCTCCCTCCGCGGTCCGCGCTGGGCGTCCCTTTCACAGCGGCCGTGTCTCCCGGACGGCGCATCCTGCGCGGGGACCCAACGGGAGCCCCAGAGAGCGCAGCCTCTCCGGAACACTACCGGCTGCCCCGGTCAGGCTGCGATCCTCCTGTCGGAGCCGCCGGTCCGTCCCGGAGAGCAGCCTCCGGTGTCTGCCCGCCCGCCCTCCAGGAGAGCGCACCTCCGCGTCCCGGCTGCAGGCGGAGTACCCGGGCGATGCCGAGGACCCCTTCCCGGCCGCGGTAGCTCCGACGGCCCCGGGATGCCGGCGAACCCTGGGCGAGGGCGGGCAGCTGATAGCGTGGAGAGGAGCCGGGCACGGCGGGTTGGGTGTTTCCTTTCCGCGCTCACCTCCCTTTCCCTCGGTGACCCACGCTTGAACCTGCATCGGGAGGCTGAGACGGACTGCTGCCCGCTGCTCCTTCCTCCGCGGCCGGGCAAGAAATACAAGCCGGGCCTTTCGAGGTGAACCAGAGGACAGCGGAGCCTCCTCCGCCGATGCGGTAGCATAGTTGCGGCTCTGCCCCGCGGGCCACCAGGCACACCCAGCATGGAGAATCGCCCGCCCCATCCGGCCCCAGAACCAGCCCGCCTTCTCCTGGCTCCAGGGTAACTCGCCGCTCCGGACGGCGATAGCAGTGGGCAGGCAAAGGAGCTCCACAGCTTACAGAGCGCATCGGCACCGGGCGGGGAGAGCCCCCGGGGGTAGGTGTCTCCGGGCAGCCGGTCTCCCGGGTGCTGGAGCGGGACACTTCTCGGTGCAGCCTGCTGGTCTCTTACAGCATCGGCGATAAATCCGAGGAGGCGGCCGACCCTCGACTGTCAGCTGTCGGCACCGTCCCGCAACTCCCTCGCCGAGCGCGATGCAGCGCGGAGCGAGCCCCAAGCCGCTGTCGCCGCGCCCGGCAGCACTTTCCGTCCCCAGCGGCCGTCTGCGGCGAGGAGGATGCGCCGCGCAAAGCAAATAGTTAAAGATTTAGAGGGGAGGAGCTAGGCCACAATCCGCAATTAAAGATGAACTTTGGGTGAACTAATTTATCGGACCAAGGTAGGGTGGGCAGCAACCTGGGAAGGGTATAAAAGGCGGCCCGAGGCGAGCCCGACCCACGCACTCGGAGCTCCCGGGGGGCCGGGCTGGACTGGTTCCCCAACCATGGGCTTTTCCACACTGGTCGCCAGCGCCCTGTGCACCTTCCTCCTGCCCCTTCTACTTTTTCTGGCTGCCGTCAAGCTCTGGGACCTGTACTGCGTGAGCAGCCGCGACCCCAGCTGCCCGCTCCCGCTGCCCCCGGGCACGATGGGGCTCCCCTTCTTCGGGGAGACTCTGCAGATGGTGTTGCAGGTAAGGCGGGGCGAAGCCGCGGGTGAGCGGAGAAGCGCCCCGGCTCCTCCTCTGGCTGCTGGGGAGGGGGATGAGCAGCAGCTTTGCCGGGCTTCTGTGCCCAGGTGGGAAAGAACTACTGTCCTTGCTCCTTCTTCTTCTAAAACAAAATATTTTATTCTTTCTGTCTAGAGGCGGAAATTCCTGCAGATGAAGCGCAGGAAATACGGCTTCATCTACAAAACTCACCTCTTCGGGCGGCCCACGGTGCGGGTGATGGGCGCCGAGAACGTGCGGCACATCCTGCTGGGCGAGCACCGGCTCGTCTCCGTGCAGTGGCCCGCCTCGGTACGCACCATCCTGGGCTCTGGCTGCCTCTCCAACCTCCACAACGGGCAGCACAAGCACCGCAAAAAGGTATGGCCCCGACGGCAGGTGGGGAGCGGGTGCGGCTGCCCTGGATGCTGCGGCTGAGCCTGTGTCCCCTTACTTCTCCTTGTCCCCCTGGGTAGGTGATCATGCAAGCCTTCTCTCGGGACGCCCTGCAGCACTACGTGCCCGTCATCCAGGAGGAGGTGAGCGCCTGCCTGGCACGGTGGCTGGGCGCTGCCGGGCCCTGCCTGCTGGTGTACCCTGAGGTGAAGCGCCTCATGTTTCGCATTGCCATGAGGATCCTGCTGGGCTTCCAGCCCCTCCAGGCCAGTCCTGATGGAGAGCAGCAGCTGGTGGAGGCCTTCGAGGAGATGATCCGCAACCTCTTCTCTCTCCCCATCGATGTGCCCTTCAGTGGGCTCTACCGGGTAAGGGTCCTGCCAGGCTGGGAGGAAAGAGGATGCCTCAGCATCCAGGGCAGCAGGGAATGGATGGGAAGGGTGTCAGTACGGCCTAAGCCCCACATGTCTCTCTCTGCTGTTTGGTCAGGGCTTGCGGGCACGCAACATCATCCATGCCAAGATTGAGGAGAACATCCGTGCCAAGATGGCCCGCAAGGAGCATGAGGGTGGTTACAAGGATGCGCTGCAGCTACTGATGGAGCACACACAGGGCAATGGGGAGCAGCTCAACATGCAGGTGAGGTTTCCCAAGGACAGATCATCCCTTTCCCCAAGTCTCTCTGTCAGCAACACGCTTATCTTTTGAGGCCAAAAAGAGAAAGCCAAAGGCTTGTGTAGTGCACTGGGCTGCAGAGGCTGCAACTAGGCTGTTGGATGGGGAGCATGGGACCATACCCATGTCCCCAGGGAGCATAAGCACCACATCCACTCCATCCTGGCCCCCGGGTATCTGCTCCACAGCCTGGGAGCAATGCATAGCATTGTGGTGGTAAGGTGGGCCTGGAGGAGATACTAAGTTCAAGACCTGTTTTATGCTTTCTCTGTCATGTTCACAAGGAGCTGAAGGAGTCTGCAACAGAGCTGCTCTTTGGCGGCCATGAAACCACTGCTAGTGCTGCCACATCACTGATTGCCTTCCTAGGGCTCCACCATGATGTCCTGCAGAAAGTGAGGAAAGAGCTGCAGCTGAAGGTGTGTGTCTCCCCTAGTGCTCTTTCGCAGGGGCAGGCAGTGGGAAGATACCTCCAGGAGAGGTGTCCTAGACAGGGCTCCCCTCAACCCAGGTGATCCCCTCCTTTTATGGGGTGGCAAGAAAACACCACTTGCTGAGGGTCAGCTGCTTTGCAGTGCTGGGAGCCCTAGCCACCTGGTCCATGAAAGTCATGGCAGCATCTTCCTTTCTAGGGGCTACTGTGCAGTCCCAACCAAGAGAAACAGCTGGACATGGAGGTCTTGGAGCAGCTGAAGTACACAGGCTGTGTCATCAAAGAGACCCTCAGGCTGAGCCCTCCTGTTCCTGGAGGATTTCGAATTGCCCTCAAGACCCTTGAGCTAAATGTAAGTGGGGATCAGGCTCAACTCCTCAGCACAGCTGCAAAGTACTAGTGCATTCATGTAGCTGATCTGCCTTAGAGTGACCTGCAAGAAGCCAGGAGGGGAGGTGGGGTGCATCAATGTGTCCTGTGCTCACACTTCGTCTTATTTAACACAGCAAGGTGCCTCATGTCCCTTTTCTCTTCTTTTGATAGGGTTATCAGATCCCTAAAGGCTGGAATGTTATTTACAGTATCTGTGATACCCATGATGTGGCAGATCTCTTTACCAACAAGGATGAATTTAACCCCGATCGCTTCATGTCTCCATCTCCAGAAGATTCCTCTAGGTTCAGTTTCATCCCTTTCGGTGGGGGCTTGAGGAGCTGTGTGGGCAAAGAGTTCGCAAAAGTCCTTCTAAAAATATTTACAGTGGAGCTGGCTCGGAGCTGTGACTGGCAGCTGCTGAATGGACCTCCTACAATGAAAACGGGCCCCATAGTGTACCCTGTGGACAATCTGCCTACCAAATTCATAGGTTTCAGTGGCCAAATCTGAGAACTCAACACTTGCTTCTAGCTGGATTTCTACATAGCATCTAATATGTACATAGTAACTTTTTATAGTAATGAAGGCCTTTAAATATTTAAACTTGTAAATGTACAATAGTTATTTATGTCTTCTAAATATTTCAAAAGGCTATGATATTTTTTCCCCAAGCACTACAATTATGGGTCTCTGATTCATAATTAGATAATGTTATTTCTATAGAAATAAGTTTTCCCCTATTTAAAAATCTTACTGAAAGCTGGGCAGCTAAGCATTTGAAGACATTTGACGATGATGCATGTATTAAGAAATTCTTAAAGGCATTTGAAACAATGGGAACTAGCTACTCATACAAATTACCTAAAACGGTTATTGTCTGAGAATGTTTTCAGTATTATTTGTGTTTAGATCTTGTTTAATGTGTGAATTTTTAAGTTTGATAATAAAGTTTATTTTTATGATGCTCTGTATGAAGATCTGTGTGTATGCTAGAGAGTAGCTTAGCCAATGGGTTTAAAGGATTTGGGTGTAAAGTCAGATCTGTTTTTGTGAATGAGCTATTCACTTTTTCTATGCTCGTAACTCTCCCCTGCCTTCTACCCTCAGTGTGGTTCTCGCTCTTGAATAGTAAATTGTTTTAGTTAAAAGCTTTATCCTGTAAGTGGTGAGAGCAGTGCAAAATATACACACTCACTGAAAACAGTATGGAGTAATAGCAAGTGCTACAGGCCTCTTTATCAAGCACATGATCTTGAGACAGTAAATAAGAAAGTAAAGGGAAGCAGAAGAATAATGTGTGACATGAGTCTTTCTCTGTAGCTAGAGGAAAATAGGTTGAGGAAAAAAATTCCATAAAGGTCCTGTTCTCCCATATCACTGTTGACCTGTGTAAACAGACCACTGGATCTTGTTCTGTGTTGAGTCTGCTGACTACGAATCTTTACTTATGAAGGTGTCTCTTACCAGCTGGTAGAGCAAATAAAATCTGCTGTGATTTCTTCTTGAAATGCAATGGCTCTGACTAGGTCAGAGATAGAGCATGTATTTGGTTTAAGAACTTCTTTCCTGCAATTCAGCAAAGTGAAAACTAAAAGGGAGGCACTAATGTGAATTGATTAACATGGAATCAACTGTGGGGATGCAATTCCTTGGGGGTGTGTAAGCAGGGCAGATAAAATGCCCTAGGCATGACCCCTGTTTTGGCTTAACCATAAGGTTTTTTGTGCTCTTCCCACCCTCCCACCCCCATTACTACACCTATTAGTCTTCCCTCAAAAGTCAAACAAAATAGGCTGGCTCTATAAACATCTACAAAGTAAATCAATATAATTCAGTGTCATGAACACTTATAGGACCATATAGACTAATTACATTTTTTGTTTGCTTCTGGAAATTAGTCACTTTTACATCATGTTCTACCAAGGCAAAAATGAATGATGGCGCTAAGCTGCTCAAAATTGTTGCAGGTGTTTAACAGCACCTATGATGTTTTGGTGGGGTTGTTTGATTTGGTTTGTTTTTTTAGGAGTGTTTTTGTAATACATTTGTTGTGTTTCCAGCTAGCATTTAAAACCTTAAACACAACCTATATATAAAACTGAGTGTAAATATCGACTTGTTCATATTAATTTTTTTATAGTCTCAAAATATGAAAGATATTCTTTTTAGATTGTGCCTGAGTCTTCTTGGCAATGTTTAAAACCTTACATAATTTTTACTATGCAAACCTCCTATACTGTTAAACCTTTTGGGGATTTGATGAATAATCTCAGTTTAAGACCCCTTTATCATCAATATAGTAGCGGTAAATTTCAAACTCTGATCCCAGTTTGGAGGTGATCCTGAAGTCTGAAGAACAGCAGGACTCTTGTCTTGGTATTCCTTGTCAACATTTTACTCCTTAACATTACAACATTCTGCAAATCCAAATAGATGCTGATATTCTTTACGTGTGTATTGGGTTTTTGTGGCAAGGTTTTAGTAGCAGGGGGACTACAGGGGTGACTTCTGTGAGAAGCTGCTAGAAACTTTCCCCATGTCCAACAGATCCAATGACAGCCAGGTTCAAGATGGACCCACCGCTGGTCAAGGCCGAGCAAACCAGTGATGGTGGTAGCGCCCTGGGTTAACATATTTAAGAAGGGGGAAAAAAAACCTGTGCAGCTGCAGCCAAGGAGAGAGGAGTGAGAATATGTGAAAGAAACAACTTTGCAGGCACCAAAGTCAGTAAAGAAAGAGGGGGAGGAGGTGCTCCAGGTGCAGAGATGCCCCTGCAGCCCGTGGTGCAGACCGTGGTGAGGCCAGCTGTCCCCCGCAGCCCATGGACGTTCATGGCGGAGCAGAGATCCACCTGCAGCCCGGGAAGGACCCCACACCAGAGCAAGGGGATGACCAAAGGAGACTGTGACCCTGTGAAGAGCCTGAGCTGGAGCAGGCTTCTGGCAGGACCTGCTGGAGCAGGAGAAGCATGTGAGGAGTCCTCCCCCTGAGGAGGAAGGAATGGCAGAGACAACTGACCATTCCCATTCCCCGTCCCCCTACACTGCTTTTTGGGAGGAGGTAGAGAAAACCAAGAGTGAAGTTGAACCTGGGAATACGGCAGGGATGGAGGGAAGGTGTTTTACGATTTAGCTATTATTTCTCATTATCCTACTCTGCTTTGATTGGTAATAAATTAAATTAATTTCCCAAAAGTCAAGTCTGTTTTGCCAGTGATGGTAATTGGTGAGTGGTCTCCCTGTCCTTGTCTCAACCCATGAGCCTTTTGTTATATTTTCTTCCCCCTGTCCAGCTGAGGAGGGGAGTGATAGAGTGGCTTTGGCGGGCACCTGGCCTTCAGCCAGGGTCAATCCACCACAACATGTTTTGTTTATTTTTAACTGAAATATTTTCTATGTGGGAACTTTTTGCACGGTCTTCATATTATTTTAGTTCATGTTTTGTTTTTATAAAGAATGGGAATCTAAGTGCTGTCCAGAGAATACAAACACTCATAGCTTAAGTCTAAGGTCATACATGCATTTCTCTGTTTCCTTTTTTATATTTAAGTCAGGTTTGCAAGGCTTTTATGTTTGGAGAGAAAAAAAAAATCCTGTACTTAATTTGGTTTTGTCTGGACATCTGGGGGCACATCCTCAGATGTTGTAAATCATGACAACATAACCTATGTTAGGCACTGCCCCTGGATAATTTATCTCTGTAGTTAAATGGTCCGTCACTGCTGTGTAATTTAGGCATCTTGGAGTTAGCTTTAAACAACGTATCCCAAGAAATGGTAGCAGTGTAGCTGCAGTAATATGGAGCTCAGTGTGGGTTAATTGCTAAAATATTTGCCCAACTTCTTGAGCAGGTTTTACAACCCCTGCTAATCTCCTCTATGCAGCTGTATCTTGACAGCTTAGATGCTGGCTGCAGACCAGTTTCAGGTGAGCTCTGGTGTGATTATGTAGCTTTGCCTGCTCAGCAGCTGCTGTTGTGGGCACATGCTGAGACTGTGGCTGCTATTTAAGGGCTGATGGGCTCCTTCCTCCTGGTGCCTATTTCTTTTACTATGTTGGATACAGGAACTGGTCTTGCTGAAAATTTATCTGCTAAACCCCTATATTTTTTTAGCCAGTCTACATACTTTCTCCAGCTCCCTGGATGGGCAGTGGTTTGTGCTGGGGTGCTGCAGAGGAGGAAGTTGCTGCTTCGGCTGCATGGCTGCTGGCAGGTAGCTCCTAGAGCTAGGCTCTAACTTTGACTTTGTAAATGTTACTGTGTGTTACTGTAAGCGACTGGTGCTCCAAGCTGAAACGTGTTATAGGGCCAGATTTGATGGGGAGCACTCACTCCCTTCTTGTAATTGGGCCTTTTTGAGGTATTTAATATACGTGCTTTTAGTTACCCTTTCATTTAAAAGAAAAATCTTGGACTACATCTCTCTCCAAAAAACCACATGTGATTCAGTAAGTGCTATGCTTTGGTCCAGGACTAAAAAACCATGATTTATGTGTAGAACACTGGCTCTTCTCTTGAGGGTAAGTCGGTTAACTGGAACCCATGCTCCTCCTATACCTACATGAATAACAGTTCCTGCCAGCCAGTGGCATACCTGGTGCTTAAAATTTTCGAAGTATCTATGTGATGCTAAATGTGTGGTTCTTAACAACACAGTTTTATGCAATCTTGAATAAAAATGACATCAAAGAATGACAGTAGTGTAACCTGGCATTGAGGAATGCTACCTGGTAAATCAATTCCTGAATGAAAGGCAATAGTCTTTCCAGCTTAGGTCAGAACTGGTAAAAGTGACTCTTGAAAATGGTTATATGACTAATAAAAAATGTGCAAATGAATGCTGAAGAGTCATTAGGAATAATATTGCTTAATTAAAAATAACTTGATCAGATTTATGTTGTCCTAGTGAAACTAGGATGTGTTACTTTCAGCAGTTGTTCCAGGAAGTAATTTTTTCTTTAGGTTCACAAAAGCACCTATTGAAGGAACAGTGTCAGTTGAACTCTTGTATACTTAATGTTTTTCACTTACTTTTCTGACATTTTATTTTATGCCTTTACTACAGGAGTTTTTCCTGGCCCTTGCAAGATGAGAGGCTGACATCCAGGTTGCCCTTCTTTCTATTCCATTTCAACCTATCATATGCTTTCTTATTTTATTCTGGTAAGTGATTTAGAGCAGGCTTTGGAGTGGTACCAAGAAAAATACTTAATAATATGTAAAATATTCCATCCTTGGCTTTTAAGTGGTACTTTCCTAAGCACTATAGGAAGTTTTTAAAACTGGTTTTACAAATCTGTGTCTAGTTGTCTTTGAGAATAGAACACTGCTGTGTTTCATTAATTCTCCACACCAGTAGAAGTGCTCAGAATGGATGATGATAAAAGAATATGCCCCAGTTGTTCAAAATTAATGTGCATAAAATTAGACCCTAAGATCAATTGATAATTTTTTATTATTATTTTTAGGATTAGAATTGAGTTTTATGAGACATAAATTATCAAAATTTGCTATCTGTCTCAAAAGGAGTTGCACTGCTTAGGCTCCCTGACAATCCAACTGCTTTTGACTTAGTCCCAAATACAGATTAAGTAGCCCAAATGTAAGCATTTTTTTACCTTAAAACTATTATGTACCATCTTTCCTAGAACGGTCTAACAGGATCCTG
Organism: Columba livia; assembly: GCF_036013475.1. Lineage (NCBI taxonomy): Eukaryota > Metazoa > Chordata > Aves > Columbiformes > Columbidae > Columba > Columba livia. The sequence goes on from NC_088607.1 coordinate 17,492,588, forward strand.
TACAAGCCTGTGTCTCTGCTGAACATTCACGTAAACCAAATTTCAATCGATTGATTTTAGCAATGTTTTTGAAATTATAAAAGGCAGTCACAAATCTTGTGTTTGGGAGATACTGTTCAGTAGAGTACTTGCCACCTTCAGATGAGTTTATTTATGGCTTAAAGGTACTTTGTTACATGTAGTTGTCTCCTCTATTTTAACAAAAATGTGCATGTAGGTTTGGATAGCATTTATTAATCCAGATAGTTTTGTTTGCCAGGTGGTTTGTATTGTAAATTCTCTGTCAAGTTATACATCCAGCATGCAATGCAAAACATATACAGATTAGCAGCAAAGATTTGAAAAGTTTATTAGTTGCAACCATTAGAGTGATAGATTAGGAGAAAGGAAACATAACTGGCAGCAAGTTTAGAGAAGGCTCATTACTGGACTGGCTTGCTTCACTTGTTTAATAATGTCTTATGAAAAACGTTATATGAGAAGTTCAATGAATAATGCAGCCTTCATTAAGTTATGTAAATGAATGTAACTTCGTGGGTGGGTTAGAAATAAAATATTTAACAAATCTGTTTACATCCAGAGAGTAAGAGCAGCTGAGACAGCTTTTAAAAATAATCTCATATTAAAATATTTAAAAGGTGACAGATAAGAGAAGTTTTGTACCAGGACATAATAGTGCTGTTTTAATGGGTGTTTACAGCTTGCCTTGCAGTTGCAACATAGGCGGGGTAACACAGTAAGTAGTCTCAGTTAATTCAAGTGTTACTTGCCTTTTTATCAGCAGTCCCAACAAAGCTCTTTCACTTGGGTATGCCGTTAATGCCCAGGGACACTTGCAGAACTTGTGTGATTTGCAAGTCTAAAAGGATCATTTTAGCAAAAGTGACTTATGATGTACTTGTTTGCCAGGTCATTTTGTTCACAAACACACAATCATTCATACATTGGTTTATTTCAGTGCTTTTTTTTTGTCCCAGTTTATGACCATTTAGGAAAACCCGAGTCTCCGTAGGTTAAGTGTACACTGCTGTACAGGATAACTGCCACCACATGAGAAAATTATATACCAAGGACTAAATCAACTATTGACAACATGCTTTCCTACCACACCCGCAAATGCCAAGCTTTCTCATGCCTGTCCCAAAACAAATCCTTGGATTTGGGCCCCACAGCTTACCCAGAAGGTCAAAGATTGTTGGAGGCTGTTTTTGAGCAAAGGGGGGAATAAATTCCAGAGCTGAGGGCCCCTGGCAGGATCTTTCCAGAGATAAAAGTAACCAAAAGGCAGTCCCATTTGCACTCTTTTGGGTAGGAGGCATGTCAGTAACTTTCTGAGGTGTCTGGAAGCTGAAGAGATCAGTATCAATATGGAGATCTGCACCCTGAGCAGTGGACTAGATACAGCTGAGACCATTTAAGCAGGAGATGTACACAGGCACACATATACCAAGATTGTGTTAAGTCATCTTTGTTAACGTTGCTTCAAGTGACGTAGCTTCCTCCAGGAATCATTCTTTTGAGGGAAGAGCACCAACTTAGGTGTTTGTTTGTTTTGTTTTTGTGGGTTTGTTTTTTCTTTAGATGTATAGAGTCAACATGAATATATCTGTATCTCAAGAGGTATACTGCTTTTCTGTGTAAAATCTCAGCAGAACAAATGTCTTTTCAGGATTAGATCTGAATTTGCAGTGGAATGATGGCAGGTCTTAGTTTTCTTGGCTTGCTGACTTAATTGTCAGAAAGAAGCAAGGGTATGCGTTACCTTACAGCCTTTATTTTATACCTAGGCCCCTCCAAATTAATATCCTGTCTGTGTCCTACGGGAAAGGAAGGAGTGGACTAGATAATGCCCTGCTAGCTATAGTAGTGCCAGCCTGTGCAAATAGAGTTGGGTTTTTTTTCCCCCTCTTACAAGTCCACATCATACACCTACTCATAAAACACCCTGCTTCTCTCTGAAGCTTCCCATGGAACACAGAGTAATTGGAAACTGCTCCCTGACCTGGCAATAGCCTCCTTTTGTGAACTGTCCTTAACTTCAACAAGAATGGAAGGAGATAGGGTGGGAACAAAGGGAAACCACCAGTGAGGCCAACAGCTCCAGCACTGCAGCACAACCCTGGCTGCATAACACACAGGTGATTTTCACCTTAGAGTCATCCTTCTTGTCCCAACGTCTCTTGCTCTTTGGTGTCATTATATTAAATATACATTATTGATGTTAATGATGCTGCCTACAGCACTGCAGCAAGCTAGTGCATGCATTATAAATCTAGCAGTTAAAAAGTTTATTAATCATATAAATCAACAGATTGCTTGAAGTAATGGCATTTCATGACCTTTTTGCTTGTTGTATTAAACAAAATGGCTCAGATTTGTGACATTTCTAAGGGAACCTTTCCTTTATCTGGGTCCGAAAACACTCTGGTCACTGAAATGCACTGTCAGTCAGCATTTCTAGAAAAAAAATTGTAAATTTCAACCATGGAGATGTACATGGAAAAGTACATTTTAAAGACACAAGTTACAAGCCTGCAAAGTGGAAGCATCAACTTTTTATGGAATCATCTTATCATTCTCCTGTTTTCTAGAGTGTTAGTTCTTTTTTAAAATCATCAGTTTACGGATGTACTTATTATCAAAATATTTAGAAGGAAAGAGAGGAGATGGGCAGAGCATGCTGATGAGGAAAACTGAGAATCCTTAAGCAGTCAAAGGTGCTACTTGTTTATTTTGGTGGGTTCTTGGTGATTGTTCTTTTCACCTTTTATTAACCTGCAAATGGATTAGTCCTCATAAACTAAAGAGGAGAGACCAGCGCACAACCCACTGCCCCAGAGATAAGGTCACAAAGAGGGGACGTGTCCCGAGTACAACCTCGGAGAAGAAATAGAAGTCTTAAGGCATTTACACTAGGCTGCCATTGCACTTTACTAGCCCTACTGTGATTTACTGTATCAGTTCAACTGCTGACACCTTTATGTCCCTCCCTCCTATCCCAGCAGGCCACAGAGACACAGTCCATGATAGATGCTGGTGAACTTTTCCTCTGATCACCTTCTGAAGAACTTTCCCATAATCTATTGTTTTCTACCACAGTGGAAAACAAAACAAGGGTTTTCTTGACTTTCAGTTACCAGCTATTTTGCCTTAACTTTAAAGCAATGTACTGAATTTATTACATCAGTGTGAAAGAAGTTTTAAGCTCTTGTCTCTTTATCCTACTCCCTGAACTTAACATGGTCCAGAGTAAATCAATGTAATTGCTGTTAGACCTACATTGTTGCAGGAATGTTTTATATTCCATGTTGTCAGTTATTTAGAACAGTTAATTGAAATTGCAAACATAAAAAGAGGAGAGCTACAGTTAAGAAATTAACTTTTTTTTTTTTTTTTGGGTGCCTGTGGCTACTGTATGAATTATATAAAGAGCTAACATTAACTTTAACATTAAGACCAAAAGTGTCTAGAATATCTAAAACAAAAAACATGCTTGTGGATTCAAGGCAAGTATTTCCTTTAATTGATCACATAAAAATATAAGAACTTATTCTGGATTGAGAGAAGCAGATGACCTAGCATTCTTCTCCATAACTCCAAAACACTTACCAAAATGTTGCATTTGATTCTAAACAAATAAATGCCACGGGCTGCACCTGGTTTTGTTTCACCAAAATTCAGCACCAGTATTACAACACGAAGGGAAAAAGAAAGTCACAGCAATGTTAGGAAGGGACATGTTGAAGAGAGTGCGCTTGGAAGAGAAAAGGGGGAAGAACTGCGCTGTAAACTCTCTCCTGCAAGGGCTCTTCCTCTGAGTATGCCCTCGGCTGACTTTCTGTTGCAGCCTGGGGAAAGGGTGAGCAGAGAAACATACACAAGCAAGCTTGTCCTGCTTACAGGAGCATCAGTATGTGTGCAATAGGGAGTTAAAGAGCAGGGAAGGGGATATCTGGGAATGGCTGAGTCAGCGCCTGCCAGTAATGTTCTGATTGCAGCGCCGATCAGCCTCACCCTTTCAGCAGAGAATTACGTTTGGTGAGGTCTACCATCAAAATGTTCCCAAGTATGCTGTCATTGTCTTCCCCAAGGCTCTCTGCCCTCTCCAGGTTGTGACAATACCACAGTGCATTAATCTGCTAGTTCCTGTATATTCATGTAAATTAACAATTTCTGCTAAAACAGGATTTTCTTTGCAGTGGCCCATGAGGCCACATTTCTACTGTCCAGCTATCTTTCACACCTAAAGATTCTGCTCTGTAGTTTGACTCTAAATGTGGGACAGTGGTGAGTTTAGGAAAGGCACAAGGAGGAAAAGAACTGGTGTGAAAGATTTGGGTAGGATGTGATGTTACACCTCATATTCCACAAAACCAGGAAGACCTCACTGTTGGCTTTACTAAAGCAGAGACTTCATTTGAACATGCCAGACTGCCACCCCATATCCTGGCCCTACCCTCCGGGTGGTGAAAGTGGTGCCATTGCTGCAGTGTTCCCACTGACAGCTGCTTCCCAGTGAACCCTCTGTGTTAAAAGAGAGCCCCAAGATGAGTTGCCTTTGCACGACACACCCCTAAGGTAGCTCAGCAGCTGTGCAGTACCAGAGAGGCTTCTCTCCTTGTGCCCTGCCACTCAGAATTTCATAGGGCCAGCAGCCTCGTTTAAAGACAGGTGCAACCTCACACTTTACGGAGAGGTTTGTTTCTTACCCTTGGGAACAGAAGAGCAGGGTTGTAAACAAAACTCTTAGAGAGGAAAATAGTAGGTTCAATCCCTGGGGTGGCTGCCTTGGCAAAGATGCTTAGGAGATCACTGCTGAGTTAGAGATGTTAGATACACCAGTAATGATGCTCTCAAAGCTTTTTACTTCACAGCTATCATACTCAGGCTGGTTTACAGTGATGCAGACTCAAACTCATTTTCTTTGAGTTATTTCAATAATTGCTTTCTTATAATTAAGACTGATGTAGACGAAGATTTGGACCAATGTCTTGTAACAAATTAGGTCTTTATCTTGTTATTCTTTCTTCATATACTGAACTTCATACTTCTCAAAGCTCTACTTCTGGCCCTGCTACATCACTGTGGCTGGCTGCCATTTTGGAACAGTTGTTTTCAGCAGAAGTGGCAAAAATACAATAGTGATATTATAAATCCATCTTGTATTCCCAAATTCCTTGAAACTGACTGCTTGCACTATCTGACAGTGTGAGGTCTGCAATCAGATTGAACACAGAAATATTTGCCCGTGTTATATACAACTGTATATAGTTATACATCTAGCTATATAAAGTCAGGTAGAAATATGTAAAATGTTTTTATCTTCACATTGCCTACACTTGGCAAAGAAGCACAGATATACTGTGGAACTGAACTTTGGCCTGTCACCTCGAAAGCACAGTGTGTGTCCCACCTGGGTGATGCTCCTTCTTTGCTTGTTCTTCCCAAAGGCTGAGGAAGCACAAGGATTTCATAAGAAGCTTCTGGATCAGACACGCGTGTCTGCTGGTTTTACTGAACACCTGTGCATTTTGCAGCTTGTGTGAGCTGAGCTGGCACAGGTGCCAGGGCCACCTCCCTGTCAGCTTCGTCCTCTCCTGTCCTCCTGTGACTTCCTGCATGTCCCTGATCTCAAATATCTGCCCCTGCTCTGTGGCTTCCCTTCCCTCCTGCAAGCCCCTGAACAGAGAGTAAATGTGGTTTCATGTCCCCTCATGCTCCCTGCACCTCTCTCATCTGTACCAGGCTTTCCCTTTCCCCTTATCTCCCATAGCAGTGCTCAGGGTGGCCCTGTCTCCCCACCTCTCTCAGTAGGCTCCCATCACTCCCATCTGAATTCCCTTCCCCAGTCTTCTACTCCTAGTGAAGATGGTGTCTCCAGTCTTTCTTTGTCTGAGAAATAGGCTCATTTAACTGGGGCAGGAAGGATGGGCAGAGATGAGAAAGAGCCATTGTTATGCTGAAAGCAGTTAATGGGTGCCACCAGACACTTGTGTGATCTACAGACCATGGCAGAAGTCCCTCAAGCTGTGTTGGTGCTGCCCATGGCACAACCATTTCCCACTTCTTCCTTCCCAGTTTTCTGAGTTTCCTCCAGCTGAAGAAGGGTCTGGCACTAGTCTACACCATTCCTTGACATTTTCTAATGGATTTGATGGGATAGTCAAAACAATCATTCTACAGAGGAAGAAATACCCTCAAGTTGAGAGAAGGCCTAATGATGTGTCATTAAAGACCTGAGGCTTGGGGTTTGGAAAACTTGGCAGGACCTGTCCTGCATGGGGAGGACTGACAAGCTGAAGCTGCAGACAAAGCTCCATGTCTTCTTGGAGTTCACTGTGCACTGGGTGGGTTTGTGGAGAAGGGTGGGATTTGGTGACCTGGGCCCTTACTTTCTCTTGAGTGTTTAAGCATGCCATGGAGAAAGAAAAACAACAACAAAAAGTCACACGTTTCCAGGGGAAAATGCATTTTTTTACAGGCAGATGCTGGACCTTCAGCAGATACGTCAGTCAGCTGCATGCTCTGAGGGCCCCTGTTTGATTAAGGAACTCTTCCTTTGTGTTTCTGTAGAAATTTGCCTTAGTTCTTGATTGGACTGGAGCTTTGATGTTTAATTTGCAAAAACGCTGTCAAATAATTTAAGAGCCTAAATAACTTGGGCTTTTATGCCAAAAAACATCCGCTGTCGTATTTCTTTCACTTTTCAGGGGGTTGCCTGTTGGAAGCCATGTGGTTTGTTGCTCACCTTTTCAGTTTTGCTGTCTGAATATGTGGAAATTACTTACATTTTCACTTTTCCTCATTATTTTTTTCCTCTCTCTCCCTTACCCGTGTCTGCATCACAAGTTCTCACTTTAATATTCCACAAGCAGTAAGTCTCTGAGAGTTTTCCTTGCAACCAAAAAAGCAGAAGTAAGATTTTGCTGGTCAGAAACAAAGTGTTAGTGATTCATTGAAACAAATCCAAGTAGCTGGTGGGATCTCTGTAAATATGCTGTAATGAATCACTAGTGACCTCTAAGGGGAAGATAATGTGTCAGAGTTTGCCGACAGGTACACCTCTAGACCGGCACGGGAGATGGCTGTTTTCATATTCCCTGAGAGGTACAGGGAAGGTGGTTGAAATAAATCTTGTAAGAAACGGGGTGGCTGGCATATGATGTCACTCACCTACGAGTTACATCCAGCCCAGCTCAGCAGTGGCTGAAGTTGTTAATATATCATTGTCCTTTAATGGTCTATGAAAATGAACTTTTGATCCCGGTTCTGTTTTAAGTAAACAGATGACCCTGTCAAGCAACACCATCCCATTTGGGAGCTCAGCATAGGCTAAAGCCAGCAGTAAAAGATCTGTCGTTCGCAGACATTGCTAGTCAGCTGTGAACTTTTGTCCAGGGGGTGGTGGTGGTGAAAGGACACAGCAGGAAGTATGAGAAGTGACACTCGGGCCTTACCGATTTCTTGTAGATTTTTTTTTTTTTTTTTAACTCTAATTCCTTCTGTCACAAGGAATTTTGGAAATTAAGAATATTGTTCATGAATAGACTTGGAAGGCAGAAAAGGTTAGTAATCCTGCCTGTCTCTTCTAGAAGCTGCCTGTGCAGTGGCAGGAGAGAGTTCACGTATGGTTCAGCTGACCTCTTACTCTGCTGAGGGACTGCAGCGGCAGCCCAACGCTTTGCTGCTTTTAGTTGGAGTGATGCTGAAGAGTGACGGTCACACGTGCAGGCTTTGGCCCTGTTGATCTGAACTCAGTGATCAAGTGAATGTGTTTCTACAGAACTAGCATGCAGATGGAACTCTTTCCCATTTCAGTGCTAGAAGGCAAAAATGTATTGCAACATGCTGCATTTAAGGGATACCATGCTAACATCTTAAAGATGTTTTTTCTCACAAACAAGAAAATTCACTGTCTATAAACCTTTTTTTTTTTTTTTTTAACAGATTACAATCTTCTTTGCTAAGCCCAAATAATTAGTTTAAAGTTAAGGACTGCCTTATACCATAAAGCTGGGTAAACTTTTTTTTGCTGGGGGGAAGGGAAGGGAGCTGCACGGCCTTTCACCTTCCAGCTTTACAAGCAAAGCCAAACTTCTGGGCAATCACTGTGCAAAATGCTTTTTCCCTCCCCCTCTTCCAGTGATGGTTGCAAACAAAGGTCTTTAGGGCTGGCTACTCCAGACTTCAGGACTTTTAAGGGTCTTTACTTGACTGGAGATCAAAGGTTTCTCCTTAAAGAGTTTATCACTCAGACAAATACTCTGCAGTTAGCATTTCAAACTGGGTTTACAAGTCAAATAATTTAGCAATTTCTTCTAATCATGTGGCCTTATGCGGAGGCTGCTGGATGCCAATTATAGCACCACTTTGACATGGAGTGCAGCATTATCTATTGACAAATGTGTGCGCCCTTTTCACCATTCTTCACCGCAGAGAAAAGAGATTTCCACATATTCTGAGTAGGTCCCAGACTGCTCAGCTGGGGCCTGATTTCCCTTCCTGGGATTGCTGATTCCTTACTTGTCACCTTCAGTATATCTCCTCCTCTCTTTCTGTCTCTGCAGAAATTATTTTTCTCCTTTGAAAGCCTAAGAGCTAGGAAGGCATGTCACTGGATGGTGGGCATTATTATTATTGGTGTACAATGCAGTAATGTAACTAAAATGATGTCTTAAGCGTTGTTCAGATGTTGCTAACCATTAAACCTTCTCTGTTCAAAGTTGTTATCAGAACACCCTGGCTCTAAGTAGAAGAGATTGCCTATTCCACTGGTGTGTACTTGTAGGCAAAACTGTACCACCAGCTCTTTCATGTTAGCTGCTTGAGTTCCGAGCTCTGTTTATTGTCTGTGCTGGATTTTCATCTGTTGTGTTCTGCATAGATCATCTTGCTAAACTCATCACTTTAAGCATCTTCCAGAAATGTTTTGAGCAAGGACACTAGCACCTGTCTTGTAATCATGCAGTTTTTAATCTTATCAGGCAGACAAATGGAGTTGTTGACTTGTTTTGGGGAAGGCAAAACTTATGTTTCTGTTAATCTTTTACATACATCTTCACACATACACACGCAAGACCAAACCAGAACTTTCTTTACACATATTTTATTTTGGATGTAAAATTATGGTAGTAATATCAGTTATCCGTTACATTGTGAGAAGAGTAACAGATAGGATTCATTGAAGGGAAGGTGCCTAGGCTTACACAAACTATCAGCTTGTTGGAAGGGGAGCTGTATAAGAGGTATTATACATCCCTTCTTTCCACCCCGTGGAGGGAGGCTCTCCTCTGCCTGCTGCGGAGGCACAGGGTCTGACTTTGGCTGGTAATTCCAGAACAGAAGCATTTTATGGAAGCAGAAAGTGATCAGTGGGTCAGATTTTTTCATTAAAAAGGCTGAATGTTTTCTCACAGCTTCTGTGCAACCAGTAATGTACACAGTATTTGGGCAACATTATTAATAAGAGTTTAACTGGCTAATTGTTTTCAATTGAAAGCACAAATATGGTAAGGAAAAATATCAGTATGTCATGCGTAATTTGTGGCATGTGTTTTTTTCCAGATGAACATTATGGTTGGTATGTGCCAGTTGTAATATAGACTGATATGTTCAGCATTATGGGTGACTGAGCACTTGATAGAATAATTTTATATGATATTAAATAAATTGTATGTTCTACCTGCACCTGTAGGTATGTGAGAGGTTGGTTAAGGATTACTTTTAATTTAGGACAGCTTTCTTTGGGGGATATTAGGTGCAAAACAACCCCTCTAGTTTTATATTACTATGGTACCTGCTCAGCATCCTGATAGCTCAACAGTGCTAAATTCATAGAAAGCATTTTTGATCATCAGACCCTTTCCCTCATAGAGAGGGTAGTTGTTTTCTATGTCATTGGAAAGTGTATGGCTTCTGTTCCCCAGGATGACAGTTTCTATGTGAAGTCATTCAAGCAATCACATTGGCTGTGTGAGAACTGCAGGCTGAGAAATGCAGATGGTGTTGCATCTTTCTACTGACCAGCTTCTGCACATTAGCTTGTCCTTGTCCAGGGTCTCCACCATGCAGAAGGCCTTTGCAGAACAAGTTGAAGCTAAGGAGGTAACTATGTCACTTCAAAACCAGGAAAATTAAGTTCTGGAGGGCTTTCACATCCGGTGTACTTTCAGGAGCAGCTTCTGGAGATCATAATGAGATCAGAAGCTTGCCTAGTTCTGCTGAGAAAAACTGGCACCCAGTTGTTTAATTTGAGTCCTTCTGGAACAGGTAACATTCAGGTGAAAGCAGTAACAGCTATAGTGTTCTACACCATCTAGTGTGCTACAAATGAAAGTCATGGTACCCCACCCAACTGACTGTGAAAAAAGTTAAGAACTCTAGATTCTTTCATATTCAGATACTGGCCGAATTGCCAAAAAGTTAAACGTGTGTGCTGATATACAGAAGACAACAGAAGAAAAATTCAATTTCTAATGGGTTGCAATTTTAGGTGGACATTCAGAAGTGAATCCTAACTGGGCTCTTGTCAGTATTTGTAGGCTGCTGCATGATTTTTACCTTTTCCCTGAATTATATCCAGCTCTTTCAAAACAACAGCAACAAACAATCCCTGTTACATATTTTATTCCAAATTCATGATAAGAAATTGCTAAAACAGTCATATCAAGTTATTTCATCACAATATGACATCAATATAGTGTTGCCTAACACAGGGACCATGCAATATCACACACAGAAGCAAGGTATAATATGGGAGAGAACCTAATTTGAGTTGGAAGCAAAACTACACTTGAATTTGAAAAGCCCAGACTGTATCTAGCCCACATTTCTTGCAGCACTTCTCTACCAACCCAGTCTTTACCCAGGAGGCCTATAAAGAGCCTATCCTCATTTATTTTGTTACTATTTAAATTTTTGTCGTAGCATCCAGGAATCTGAAGCATGGACAAGGAATCAAAAAGGGTATTTTCTGCCCCACCTTTGTGCCCAGTAATCTACAGGTCTTGATGGACGTGGATGTGTTATTTTTCTACTAGATATGCTCAGGATGTCACCTGAAAGAGGGAAAATAGCAATGGTGTCTCCTTTTCATCTAATTGCCTACTAATGAAAGTTGCCATCCAAGACTCGGGAAACGTAAGTCATACCTTGGCTAGGTGACACACTTCTCCCCATTCCTGGGAAAGCATTCCTAACCACAGAGCCTTGGGCAGTGTGATGGAGTGCCCAGCTCTGGGAGAGAAATTTGACTTTGACTGGAACAATTGTGCCAGAGCAAGATTGTAAGTATTCACTGGTCTGGCCAGGAAGTAGGATTCTAACACAGGAGTTGAGGTGCTTGTCTGAAAGCGAGAGGCTTGGCTACACCTTTTGTGAAGTCATACATCTTTTGATGAAAACTTGATTAGGCTGAGAATGAGTTTGATGTTGTCACTTTGGTTACCCCATAGTGGTGAGATGGCTAGACAAGTGTAGAGTTGATGTGTTCAACTCTGCTTTTTATGTTGCTATCTCAGACCTTAGCAATGGATAACAAATGTCCAACCTTTCTAATGATGAGTGAGTTTGACTTTTGAGAGGAGCACACTTCACAGGATAAGCTAAGCTCCTAGGTACCCTAAATCCAAAGGTTCAAGTCTTACCCTCTGTGATTTAGTTCAAATGTTTCCTAAGAAGACAGTATAGACCAATGCAGTGGGGAACATATTTGCTCATTGTGGTCCTGGGAATAGTAGTTACAACAGACAAGAGTAAGGCAAGAAGCAGCAACACTGGCTTACTGCAGAAATGCTCAGATTTCCGAATGGGCTATCAATATTTCTGTGCCTGAATGTGAACATTGCCCACATTATTATCTCTACCTGGGAAGAGGAATTGAATAAAAGACATTAATAGGCCTGGAGCTTTCTGAATGATTTATCAAGTAGTACGAGAATTTGTAATATGAGGGTTAAATCTGGAAAACAGCTGTGTTATGGACTACAATCAATCCAAAATATAAATTCCTTGTTCTCTCATACCCTATTTGGTTTGTTCATGTTATTTCAATGGAGTAAATGAGGATCCAATTTTGCATTCTTTACTCACATACACAACTAGTGTAAAAGAATTGCCTTGTCTGAAAAGGAGTTGTGATAGGTTTGAGTTAAAACAGCAGCACTGGGCAGTAAGTCATACTCTACAGACTAATTACTCCTTAGCATTTCATCATGTGCCACAAAGCCTAGAAACTAAAATATTCACACTGACTGTAAAAAGATCTTTCTACACTTCACCACGTGCTAAGGTATGTTTTCTTTTGGAAGTAACAATATACCGAACTTTCAATTTAATCAAAATGTTAATTTTGTATAATATATTCCTTCCATTACTGCTGCTTAGGAAAATGGTTCTTGCCATGCAAGCGGTGGGAGGAAGTGGGGAGAGAAAGAACTGTGTTTTCTAGATTTTAATTTTGAGAGAAACTATATTAATATGTTAATAACTTGCAGGTGTTATTTTACAGATTACTTTACTTTGGCAACAATCTGGTTTTGTTTGTTTGTTTTTAAATCAGAGCTAGTATTTTTTATCATAAGCAATAAATGTTATCATAGCATTGGACTAGAAGAGACCTTCTTTGACACTGCTGTTGCAGGCACAATAACTACTATCTGGTCACAAAACCCATTCTTGAAATGTATCAAACTCGGTCTTAAAAAAATATATGTTTTTTGTGTCTAGTATTCTTAATAGACAGCTCATCTTGAAAGTTACTTTTCTAATAGTTAAAACCTTTGAAAACCTGAAAAAAATTGCTCAGAGCTAGATTATATCTATTTATTCTTGCACTAATTTGGTTTTAAAATTAAATAAGATTTTTTCCTATTTTGAGTATTTGTTTTTACTTTTATTTATAGAGAACCATCCTAGCAGACCTTACTCTGCACCACATGAGCCTTTTCATTCTCTTCTCCAGGATCCTGCCTGTGCAGCAAGCCTTCTTTTCAGTCATTCAGTTTTGAACAAAGATTAATTTAAAATGTGGGCTAACGTGAACAGTACTTCAGATGGGACTCGAACAACTCCAGTGTTATGAACATTTGACTGTTTCCAATGGAAATGTCTTGCCTTGTATATTCCAGGATCATTTTTGGCTTTTCACAGCCATATCTTGTTGGTGACTCAGTCTTTTCATGATCAGGTAATACCTCCTGATCTTTCATTTTCCATCTTTTGTTGTCAGCTGATGAGACCCTTAGTCTAATTTAAATCCTCATTATTACTTGCTAAATATATATTGTACTTTCCATATTACTTTTCATCCCGCTTTTTCTGCCGTGGTCTTCAAGAGCATCTGTTTCTCTTATGTGCTGTTTGGATCATTCTGTTTTGAACACCACCACCCTCTGGCTTTTTTTCATCTTATGAAACAAGATGGTCACAAAACTGATCATTACAGTCGTAATTTCCCCTCTAACCACCTCTGACCAAATATACCTCCTTTCAGCAACTTCTCTCTAGCAAAATTCTCATCCACTTCACAGCTCTCTCAACTCGTACCTTATACCTACCTTAACTAACGAGCATGTTTGAAGCATAACATCAAGGCTTTTTCTGTGCCCAGAAATTCTGCTATTTTCTCAAAACAAATAATCATGAAATATCTCACTCACTCTGATACATTTACTGTGAACTCTCACTGGTAGAGCTGAGCTTCACATGTTAGTTCTATACAATTTCCCATGAAGCAATCCTTAACTCGTCAGAAACAATTCAAAGTGTGTGCATTTCAAGTATGGATGATGGTGTTGTTGACAGGTAGTTTTGTAGTTTATCATTGCAATATTCAATAGCTAATTCCTCACATAACAGAGGGGATAGAATACAGTAGCAGGATAATTTTTTTAAAATGCGTGTTGGACCTGCTTTTTTGTCTGTTGGTTTCTCCACTCAGAATCAAGATTATTACATTCTTTCAAAGCTGATTTAAAAAGTCTTGTGACTACAGTTGTGCAAATATCATCTTTATTTATTGACTGATTAAATCTTTGTAATGGGGACCTAGCATAGTTAATCTGTTCCAACAGAAAAACGTGCTTCAAGAAAGATTAATATTCTCCTAACCACATAGAGATCATGTATATGCTAATGATATATACACTAATGCCTTTATTTCCGTATCATTTTATGATTTGACATTGTTTTGAGATCTAGATCTTTGTGAAACACAACTAAGTTGAGAAAGGAAAAGAGAAATCTTCTCTTTTTCTGCTATGGACAACCTCAAGCAGATATAAACACCTACAGAAAGTTTTGTGTATATTATTGAAAAAATAGAATTGAAAAGTAGAGAGGCTTCAAAATTTTCCAGACTTGGACTCTCTAGTAAAATAACTTCTGTAATTTGCATATTAACCATTCTTGAATAGTGGAAAAGGTTACTAATTCCTCAAATATAGGCCCCTAGTACCTGTTTGTTTCTATATATTTTTTAATCTATGACTTATCATGAACAATTTTCTAGTTAAAGGGAGTATGTGGTTCAGACTCATATTTGGTCAGATGACAAATATGTCTGGTAAGGCACCAAAATATTTTCTTTACAAAATAGGAATAAGCCATGAAAAATAGGTTTTCCTTCTCAAAGAAAAATAATTGTATTTTTGTAACTTTTAAAATCCAGCTAAAAATTATAAGAAGGTAAACTTTTCTGCAGATGACTTCAGACTTAGACACCTGGTTTTGCAACACAGAACCACCTGTGCTGTGTTAAACATGAGAGGAAGGAAGTACAGTATACAAGGTAAAAAGTACAGGGTGAGGCAATGTGATGTATCCCTTAGGTCAAACAAGAGGCTGTTTGTAAATGACCCTTCTGAGGCAGACACATAACTTCCCAAGACTGGAGCATTCTACAAAGGGATGCATAAATAGCAGTTGTTCACAGCAAGGGTTATACTATATGGCTATTAGAGTGAATAGAAGCAACTCACTTCTTGCCAATGACAGGAAATAAGGTCAAGCAAGATAACAGGTCTTTGAATTAGAGGTTTTCAAAATATTAGTCTTACGCCTTCAGTATGGAGTTCAATGAGTGGTTCTCTTTTAAATGTCCTACTTCTAAAACTCAAGGACATTTGAAACCCAGCACACAAACAGCAGTCATTAGGTTTTATACCTGCCTTACCCAGCTTCACTTACTCCAGAAGGCAGCATGATTAATAACATAGCCAAGCTGAATGTAAATAACTAAAAAATGCAACTGGGGATTTTGGGAACGCTTTGTTTAATCTGGATGTTCTACCTAAAAAGAAGGGAGAAGAAATCATGAAGTATCATGATGTAGGGGAGGTTTAGATTGGATATTAGGAAAATATTCTTCCCAGAAAGGGGTTGTCAGGCATTGGAACAGGCTGCCCAGGGAAGTGGTGGAGTCACCATCCCTGGAGGTGTTTAAAAGGCTTTTAAACGAGGTTCTTAGGGACATGGTTTAGTGCTAGAGTTAGGTTAGGTTATGGTTGGACTCGATGATCCTGAGGATCTGTTCCAACCAAAATGATTCTGTGATTCTATGCCAATGTTGTAATAGCATCACTAGCCATCTGACGTACCTGAGAAAACAAATATTTGTGTAACAGCACATTGTTCACTACTAATCTTTAATGTCTGTATTCCTGTGGCACAGAAATAGTTATCTTTTTCCATAATCCTTTAATGAATTAATTACATAGTCCATTTCCAGAATGGCCCAAGTCTCAACTTTCTTCTTTGGCATTTGCTAAAGGCAAATTGGTGTTTTCCTGTTACACGTTGCTGAATGTGCCTAATAAGTCATCATTCAAAACTAGCCATTACCATGTTTTAAAATGCAAGAATTTAATATCAAAATTTGTTAGGGAAATAGTTTTTCAGTGATTCCTAGAAGTTCAGCCTGAGGTACTGTCCTCTTTATCTCATATCTTCAAGTCTTACAAGGTGTTTTTTCCTGCAAGCCATTAAAAAATGTAAAGCAATTAGATCTGTGATAGGTGTATGAAATTAAATCACAAGCATAAACTCACAATAATTTAAACTCTTATGTATACATACCATGTTCAGTAATCACACAATAAGTGAACCTACATGAGCTTGTCTCATAATGGGGTGAATTCAATAGAATGAATTCAAAATTAGTGGAGCTGTCAGTAACACTGAGCATATGTGAAAAACATGAAAATATATACCTTTTTTGCAGCCCACCTAGTAAACTAGCACTTTCCATTAATTTTGTATTAATACTTTGTAGTCAAAATCAGAACTGAAAAAAAAAATATATGCCAAATTATTTCTTACAACAGATATATAGTGGTAAGAGTTTTTCTCTACCATGTACATATGTTTAGTAGGTATGTAATTTGATTTTGCACATATATTGTTCTTTCAATAAAATACAAATTACTCCTAGCTGAATAATTTCTAACTAGTTTAGTACATTCATGTAGTAAGAACACAAAGACTACATATTTTGTTTCAGTTTTTGTGTATGCATTTGTGTTTCAAGTCAAATGCATAAGAAACAATGGACAAGGTCATTTTTTAGAAGACAATAGAAAGTCTTGTCTTTCATTTAGCAAGAAAGGGTAAAAACTCTTGATGGTCATTAACGTGTTAGTTGGGCAAGAAAAAAAAGATTAAACATCCTTTCACATTATCCCGTAATCATAAACAATTTCCTTGATGCAGGAGTTTCATACCTTTCATAGGGATGTCAAAATGACCCATCTAAGTACATCAACTGCAAGACAAAGGAGGGAAAAGTTCCCACATTTGTGTTCCTTCCATAATGCTGCAGCTCCTTCTTTCAAATGACAGCATATTTCCACTGGGGTTTTGCATTTAAGTGAAAAAACTTTTTTTTTTATATTTTATGCTTTGTTCAGTAATAAAATGACAGTGATGTTAACTAGATAGATAAATATTGCTAGTACATGAGAGAAATATCTGTTTCTAGTACAAATGTGCTGTTTAGGCAGAAGAAATATGAAATATTAAAATATATTTATTACAAATAAAAACCAGGTATATTTCATGCTTACATGACATTCTTCAGTTTAGAGAGTGATCTATAATCTATAATGAGATCTGTAATAAGGAGCAAGTACTAGAAATAATTATATTCCAGCTATATGTTAAAGATTGATGGTTTGAAACCATGATATACAAGGTTACATAGTTAAAAATATTTTCTTCACTAACATACATCTCTTTAAATAGTGGGAAACAAAAGAAGGTAGTAGCCCTCATCAGATATATCACATTAAAAATCTAATTCAAATCTGAATTGTAGACTGACTACACAGGGAGATATTATCTTTCTAAAACATAGATACTATTCCAAGGTCATAGATCCAATAACTTCACAAAGCTAAAGGTAACATCTCCCCACTGTCAAAATTGCTTCTGATTAATTTTTTACATATTCCAGTACATGGCTTTGGGAGGGTAGAATGGGAAAAAATATTGGCCTTATTGAGGAAGTAGGAGAGGGAAAGCAAGAATTTCTTTTTGCAGTTCAACTTTTGGCTTTTTTTTGACAAACGTTAGTTATTGTTTATTTTTGACAGTCCTCTTGTTGTTTAGAATAATGTTAGAAATAATGATTTCTCTCTCCCTTTTTTTTTTTTCCCCTATTCAAATTTTGCTTATTTTGAATAAAGGATTTATTGCGTTTTCCTTTAAACAGTGTGCAGAGTTGCATCAGCTTGACAACTGTTTTGTTTCTTCGTGTTTTTATATATATGAAAGATTATCTGTCTCACAGTGGTCTTTTCTTCCACTCTTCATTAATTTTAATGATTGTGTATTTCTACCATATACTCTGTGATCTCCCAAAAGCAAATCTCTGCGTGGTATTTGGTTTTCCTTTTCCTTGGGTCTCTAACTTTTATTTACAAACACTTAAGAATGCTGTCACATTTCCCCGTATTTTTTTTCTCTTGAGTTATTCCTTATTCTTCAAAAGATTTTACCCAGTGTTCACCGATTCCGCTAACTCTTTTATTCATGTTGTTCTGCCACAAAGGGTGGGTTTGAATAATTTTTTGGTACCTGTCTAAAGTCAATTGTTTTTATAGGCTCTTGAGAGGTTTGCAGCTCCTCCCTGTTTGCCATCTGTAGCTGTAGGAGATGTATTAATTCAGCAAACATGGCTGTGCTGCTGTGCCATGAGTATACAGAGCTCAATCACTATTTTGCAGTTTTCATTCCCAAACTAAGAAGCTCCTTGAACAGCATTATCTGAGATGTATTTTAAAATGGGTCTCTCCTGTGTGTGGCCACTATGAATGTAATATCTGAGTACTGCAGTCCCAATGCATTTTCTTTGCATTTTTCTTAATTAGGAAAATAAGTGTTGTTATTCCTATTTCACATATGGTTCAGCATGCTTCAGTGTATAACTGCCCCAGTCTTCTGGTGAATGACATACTTCAACACAGATTTTCAACTCTGCAACTCACGTCCTAACTACTGGAGTTTTAGTATGGTTACTGTGCTTTATGTCTGGTTTCTATCTCAACCTTTTAAAGGAAAACTCTTTACAGACATAGAATTCTACATATTCTGAAATTCCTGAGGTTTTGGATGAAAAATGCTTACAGATTGTCGTACAAATTTGAGAAGAAATTTGAGTCCTTCTGCTTTATCTTATTTTCTGTCTCCAGAGGTGCGGGGTTTTTTATTTTATTGTATTACACATATGAACTTTCTCTGTCTATTGTAGTAACATTGAAAAACATTAATATTGTATCTGAGGTGCCTGCTGAGTGTTTCCGACACTTACCCTAGGAGGGGCACACATGTTAGTAATGATATCTCCAGCTGCTGCTAAATAAATCATAATGCCATCTTAAAAACATTGACAAAACAGAACCAGATTCCATACTGAAAGCTGACCAATCTTCCATATGAATGTATTTCACAGAAATTCCTGGGCACCTGTCACAAGACTTACTCTTCAGTTGTAATTAAAATATATCCATAAGTATTTTCATTGATATCTAAGTACACATACTCATATCTTTTTATCTTTTGTTTCTTTTTTGTAGAGTGTAAAATTACCTGCCAAGCATTGTACTCTGTGCAAGGTTTGTGGTTTGAGGGTCATGCAGAAAAGGGGAACCTGAAAGACGAAAAAATGGATGTACAACTCTGAAACTGTTTGTATATCCAATACATAAATGCTGCCCTCAAATGCAGGCACTTTTGTTTTATTTTGTTTCGAGCTGTCCTCTAGAAATGAAAACATAATCCTGGTATTGTTTCCTGCTGGAGAAGCATGAATATAACAGGGAAGAAGTATTACACACATTTTAATAGTAAGGAATGAAAACATACATGGGATAGGGTTTTAAATAACTCAATGATAATTCCATATTTTTTGCATAAAGGTACCCAACTGAAATAAAATTCCTTACCTTTGAAGGTTGCTCTGTTATTTTTCTGGTTTCCATTTTATGATGAATGGATAGGCTTCTGCCTTACTCGTAAGTCTTTCTTGTAATAATTTTTGCACTTGGTGATCCTTTTGTCTGTGTTACCTGGCTTCTGTTTTCTCTGAGGCAATCTGCACAGTTACAAAATTTACCACCAGTCTAGAACATTCAAAAGTACTGGTAACTCTTTATAGAGAGTTCTTCATGTTCCTTCAGTACTTCGCATTCATAGGGGCTAAGAAATACTTTTAAATAGTCCTTTCAGAAATATGAATTTGAGACAATTTTTCCGCGTGTGTCTGTAAGCTTTGCAGACCACAGTGTGCTTTCAACACGATTTTCAGGTAGTCATGTCTTTTGGTCCTGCTATCTGCTGTCCTTTGGAATAGTTCTTTCACACTGATCTACCCTGTAATACCATAACACCAGAGTGATGGTACTTGTCTTAAGGTGAAATGAGTGAGAATCTTAGGGCATGTGGACCATGGAGAGCAGCATACTTACGCCGAAGTTTTCAAAACTTTCAACTCAGGTCTCCTTAAGAGAAATAATTTGGAATCTGGAAGCCAAAAGCAAATTTTCAATGCCAGTTAAATAAGCTTCATAGCCTTCACATGCAACAAACCCCGTTGGTATTACAAGGAGTGTACTTAAACCACTGAATGTTCTGTACAGTGGGAGAAGTGGGGTGTATGTTCAGAGGCAACAAATGCTGCTAATACTAACCTACCATTGTCAGTGCATAAGGCTACTGTCATGCTGAAATTCTGTGTCATGTGAGAGCTATTAAGAGGTGGAATGTAAATTAGAGAAGTAGTGCAGCACCATTACGTGCTGACCTCTTCCTGTTCCTGAAGGCAGCTGATTCACAAAGGTGTTCAGGACATTTATCCATCAGGAGCTCCTAAGAAACAGAGGACACTTGATTGGACAACATCATCTGGTGGAAATTAGCATGTACCAGTATTTATTTTGGTATCAGTCACCAGCCAGCAATGACTAGTATGAGTGCTAGTATGAAATCATTCCAACATATCATGCATGTATGCAAGTAAGAAATACCAAGAAGAATCTTACATCGGAGGTGGTGTATCACATATCTATTAATTTAAGCCCTGTAGAAAACATTGCCAAACCAGGGGGGCCTGTGTGCCTTTTGTTTAAATCGCTGTATTTATTGCCGAACACCTGAGGAAACTGTTAAAACACTATCTTCATACAAAGAGAATCCTCAAAATTCTGCCAAGTTCAATGTTGGCATGGTTTATAGACCATTCCCATGCCCACAGGACTAGAAAGTCTGCCCAAGGGCACAGGAAGGTTGTAGTCTAGTTTGGAACAGCTTAATGTAATGAAAGATGTAAAGTAACCACTGGATACTGGAAATTAATAAAGCATTTTGGATTAAAGATATAACTTACAGGGTTTTTTCCTCTAGTTTAAATATATGCAAAGAACAGCAGCAAGTTTGGTGATGTTTTTTAAGTTTGTTCCTCTAATCCTGTACTTTAAGCCATTTTTGCTTTGTGAATATTGCATAGATAGCCATCCATATTTATAGAAGTATATTCTACTCATTAGTCTCTTTTCTTTCAGTAAAGTACTCAGCAGCCAATACTTTAATTGTGAGCTCATTTAAAATACAGCAATAGTATAACATAAAAGGAATCTAGAGTTAAACCACTGAGACTATTAAAACTGTTCCATATAAGAAATAAAAAGGGGAGCAAAAACTGTCTGGGGTACTGTTATACACAAAGTACGCAGAACACCTCATCTGCTTTCTGGCATTAACCCAGCCGAGACCTAGCTACCATGTTAAAAACAGATTAAACTAACATCCATCAAGGTGAAAGATAATTATTGCTTGTGTCAGACAACACCTGTTTTTGCAGCATTCCTAAAGTGAGTTAAACTAGAGACATGCTGAAGCTTTCCACTGAATTTTACATTTGACAGTTGCCTGAAGCAATTGCGTCTGTGAAACACCTTCACCTCTTCCTTTGTTTACTTTTTTGAGTAGACAAAAAATGTTAAAATACTAAACAGAAAAATTTACAATTAAGCAGAAAATCCAGCAGTGAAATACATAATGTCAATAAGGGGTGTTTATTGAAAAAGATGTTATGATAGTCTTTTGTGAAGTCTACATACAGACCTGCTGAAAACATTCAAGAATGAATTCTGCTTATGTTACTCAGGTGAGTAATCCCACTTACTTCACTGGAATTTCATAAGAGTGAAAGTAGTAGTCCCTAGATAATTCCATAATTTGCTCCTGCTATCTTCAAGCAACACTGCATAGGCTGTAAGGCAAGGTGTTCATCCTACTGTATACAGTAATCTGTATCACAGGCACAAATTTCACAACACAGTCCTGCTTCAGTTGTGCCAAGACAGCTTAGAGTCCATGGATCAAAGTGCATTCTGTTATGTGAAAAGCAATGATACATATGCATGCTATACCTTTTATATGTTAGTTCACAGAAGGATATGGAGTCTTTTCTGGTTTATTTTGCCTTTTTGTGAGATGTAGGATAAAGTTTGATTTTCTGACTGTAAGATCAACAGAAGTCTTTTGAAATAGACATATTTAGAAATAGAACTTTTTTCTCCGTATGGATAAAAATGTTGAAAACTCTGTTACCAACCACTCCACAAGGTACAATCTAACTTGATCAGGTTAAATACTAAAGGGACCAATCCAGAGGTCACTTACATCAACTGAAGTGTGGTTTGGATTATACCTGATAAAGGTCCAGGTGAATTATTATGCTAAACAGTAGTCCCTAAATCAATTTGATTGGAAGAGATGTTGCTTTAGAAGAGAGAAGGAAGTGAGAGGTTTGGTACACGACAAACTGCACATTGAGCCAAGATGGAAGAGAACTGGGAAGGCATGCAAGAATGGAGCACCGACTATCCCATTCAAAGCAGAACTGCTAGCACATGGTAAACTCTGGTAAACTGTGTTCAAGAAGTAAAGAAAATCCCTCTGCAAAAAATGTGCTTCCCAAGAGAGAAACACAGAGGAAGAGAAGAGAAGAGAAGAGAATGAGCTGAGGTCACAGATGTGATGTTTATTGGGGCAATTGATCCAGAGGCAGCACAGCATGCCTCATTGCAAAAGGAGGCAGCAGTTAACAGTGATCTCTACTAGCTGGTTTTAATGACACCCAACTTCTAAAGACTGCACACAGATTTGAAAACAAACATGATCAGATGGAGAGATGTGAAACAGATAAATTGTATAAGCCAAAGGCCTTAAAGGAGAAGGTACTGCCACAAGCAAGTTAGGAGAGGCAGTTGCACCACTACAGATAAAAGATCATCTTGAGGGAAATCTTTGCTGAGTGATCAAGCGGAGGAACTATTGGAGCTACCTCATCTATTCTTAAGAGTTTTATCTGAGAGCATGTCAGGGCAGTATGGTCACAGGAAGGGCAATGCTGACACCACCCACAAACAGAAGGTTTGATGGGACTGCAATGTTACCTTTTCCATTGAAAACTCATTTGGAGGACAGACCTTGGTCAGCAGAGTAAGTCTGTAAGTAGAGTAACCACACTTCCCAGAGAATTAAGAGAGAGGTGAACAGAACAAATCGATAGAGGAGACCACAAGGTAGCTAAAGTCAATGGGCACCAAAAACTTAGTGGCCTGAGTTTTTGTTAAGATCGTAATACAAGAGCAGTACTGACAGAGGAAGGACAGTTGGTGACAAATCAAGCATGAACATTAAATAAAACGGATGCTCTGCAAAAATCATGGTTTTACAACAGATGACAGAATGACCAGTAAAACATTTTTTAATACTTTAGCAACATCAGCACATGAATTTCCAGAAACTTCAGATCAATGGGTGAAGAGAGACCCAAATGTAATCTGACAGGACTGTAACCAGAGGCAGGAGTTAGGAGTATGCAAACAGTAAGAGTGTGTCTGTGGAAAGTGTTTTAGAAATGATGCCTCCAAAGAGGATGAGGTCAGTGAAGAAAGCTGTCAATTATTTGAGCTGGAAATCTACATTGCTGGGAGCTGTATTAACAGTACAGCTGGTACTGATTATATAAAAGCAGTACAGGAAATACCAGAAAGAGAAGATAAAAAATGTCATTTGGTTTAAATGTAGGAAAAATACATTTTTGTAGTTATAGTGATAACTGTGGAAGGTCTTAGTGCATTTCTTTACATCTCTCTTAATTTACTGATCCTGTGCTTTAGAATAATGGGCTTAGAGCATGATTCAGTTACATTGAACCTAACTAAATGAAAGGTGTAATTGGTGATTAGAGAAGTGCAACGAGATAATGGAAGGAACCAAACAGCCTCCATATGATGTTTTTCAGTGTTTTATTTTTCAGACAACTCTGAGTACAGACCTAACATACATTTTTTTCAAATCCTAGCCAGAAAAACAAACAAACAAACAAACATTGTTATGGTTATGAAACATAACAGTTTTTGCCCTGGAGTTTGTAGCCTAGAACTATTTGAGTGCCAAGTCTATATTTCTACCTGTGTTAACACTTCAGCCTCTAACACTGTCTGAAGTGGTTCAAAACTGGTAGAGAAAACCCGAATGCCCAAGGCAACATCCAATCTGAAGAACAAATCATTACAATTAGCTGCCAAAGAGGAGATGATCACAGCTGGAATCTGGTTCAGGGAACTGCTCCACAGACCATGCACACCAGCTGAGTCCCATGTAATGAACCTTCACCCATTTGTCTGCATGACACCGCATTCTTGAGTCAGTGTTGACCATGGCACTATATTTATCTTGCAGATTTTTTTGTCGTCCATGACCTCCAGATACCTAGACAGCTAAAACCTTTTTATGAAATTCTCACCCACTCATATGTCTAACACGTCTTTTTGCCTGTTTTTCACAAATTCAGTTCTTCCCCATTTGTTTCTGTTCAAAATGATGGCAAAAAAAAGATTTTCCTAGGCTGTTATTTCACTCACCTCTCTCTCTCACAATCATTTCACAGTCTAAGTCGGTGTAAGTGATTTGTCTTTTGAGTTTCATAGCTTGTATGAGCTTCTCATTCAGAATATAAAGGTTGACTACTATTTTTAATCTGTTAACGATGCCAGTGTCTATTTTCCACTTATTACATTTTCAAAAGAGCACCAGAGTGCTTTCATCAATATATTTGGCAGAAGCTCCATTAAGAACTTCTCTGGAAGTGCAACCTTAATTGCCCTTAGATACAATGCCTACAAAAAAATTGCCAGCCACGGACTGCTGGGGTCCTGAGAGTCCTGCTCCTCAAGCCAACAAGTATTGTTCTGGTGTTCTGTTGTAATTTGTTCTCTTTTATTTAACAGCAAAGCTCTGTCAGGCAGGGACTTAGGGACTTTTTTTGCTTTGCATTTATGCAACATTGCTAGGACCCATAGTGATACCATCAGAAGAACAATTAATAAAACTGTGCATAAAATTATGTCTCCCAGAGGCCAGAGTTATTTGCTGCTACCCTGTAGCTTATGAAATAGCTACACGCAACATAAATGGAAGACGTACCTTTTGCGTGACCTACTTTCTATCTTGAATTATCTTGTAGATGCAGCATTCCTTCAGTAGGCAGATTCTGTGTGATTAAAGTGTCACATCTCAACACAGACTTTTAAAAAGCTTGTAGCATTTGCTGCATAGTTCCAAACACTGTGTGTTCCGAACTCTGTGTGTTCATTTGTATTTGCTACTCCACTTTTGCTTACTCCAGAACCAATAAAACTGGCCCCAGCCAATTTCAGTGGCACTGCTTGATTCTAAACTTTCTCCCTCCAAATCGCTTAAAAATGCATGCATCAACACAGCAGTCTAACAAGCCATTTTAGGAGCTGATTTGATTGATGCTTCTGTAATAGGTTGCCAGTACAAGTCCTACAACAAATTGGAAAAAAATGGGAGAGCAGGGGCACACACAGGGTCTACAGAGCAAGGGTCAGCTTCCTAAGTCTCACAGAGGATTCAGTGTTTCAGTTGTGGAATGGGCTTCATAGACTGTTCAGAACTTGCAAGAAGAAAGACAAGGGGATCTGAAGGATTAAACACATATTGGTCATCCACACTTGTCATTGTGAAGGTAACAGCAGCCTTGGGGGGGCTGGCAACAAAATCTCCTACCCGTTATCATTCCTGATGCCAGAGGTAACCTTCTCCCTGGATCATGAAATGGGTGCCAACAGCCACCCCTTCTCCAGTTCAGATGAGTCTCAGCCCACGGCCTTTCCACAGAGGGGCAGGACGCAGCGGAATCATTCCCGCATATTGCAGGTGCAAATAAATTCTCCCTGTGCTGTGGAAGGCTTGACTGGAAAGCAAGGCCCGGCAGGGCTTATTCAGCACAGCAGCCAGGGGCAGCTCAGAAACCACGGGGGAAATTCGTGCTGTCCCAGCTGCAGGGTGCACAGTGCCCCTTGGGTCCAGGCTTGGTTGGGTTTGTGGTTCCTGGCAGGGAATGTTTGAGGGTATTCAACAGCTGGGGAGAGGAATGGAGAAACTCAACTTTATCCCTTGAAAAGTTACAAAGGTTAATTCATAGACGATCTAGGGTGTGAAGTTAGGTACTTCATAGAGAATATATCAAACTAATCAAACAATGATTCAGGTGATTATTTTTCAGATTTCTGATAACAATGCAAGTATTCCAGTGCATAAAAAGTTATTGCTTTAAATCAGGTTCCTAAATAGAATTTCAGTAGGATGTTGCCCTTCAAATGGTGAGCCAGGGACTCACTGTCGGCTACTTCACATATTGTTGGGCACTGCAGAGGTGGGTCCTGAAACTGCACCCATCTAATAAAAATCCCCAGCCAGCACTGACGGGACACCCCGGTTAACAGGGAGGGCTGGATTCGAGGTGCGGGTGCTGCCATCTTCCCCAGACGCCGCCGCTACCGCGCGCCGCGGGGCCCGCCGAATGCCCCGGGACGGGCGCTCCCGGAAGGCGCCTCCGCAGCGGCCGTTGGGGCTGCGCGTGCGGCCACGGGCGCGCGCGCGGCAGGTGCGCTCGTGCCGCAGCCGTTAGCGGGGCTGTTAGAGGCCGGGCTCGGCACGGCGGCAGTGCTGTCCTCGCTCCCCGGCCGGCCCGTTTCCGCGCTGCCTTCCTGTGAGAGCGGCGGCTTCTCCCCGCTGGGCGCCGGCCGCCTCGGCTGCGGGCGCCGCCGGTGCCTGGCTGCGCGACGGGCCTGAGGCGGCTGCCCTCCCTTGCAAAAGCCTCGCGGGTTTAGTGCCTTTTGCAAGTGATGTGAGAAGATACCGGGACTGTTAATTGCAGGTACAAGGCATCCCTTTGTCTAGCTATTTGAAATGAACTGGGTCTGCAGTTGGCTTTGGGTGCCAGCTGAACTTCCTCCTTATCGTTATTTGCATCTGTATAACCTGTTAATTGCGTGATCAGGAGTGGAGCGAGAGTCCCAGGGAGCGGCCCCGGAGGTAAAGCGCGCTCCGTTTGCTGTGCAGAAGCCTGTGGGGGGTCAGGCGCTGGTGGCCGCTCTGCGCGCACCTGAGGGGCCGCAGCGCCTCGCCAACCGCAGCGTGGACCGGCCGCCCGCTGGCTGCCCGGCGGGCAGTGCAAGGGCCGGCAACGGAGCGGTGTGAGCGGGTTTGGTGTTAAATGGTAAAGTTGGAAGACTTAGTTGGAGAAGAAAGGAATACCAAATGTCTTTAAGTCACTTCAGGAAATTTCTAATTCTCTAGTCTGTCTTCCTGTTATAGTTTAGCCGATTAAAAACATATATATAACTTTGTTAGTAAGTGCATCAGAGAGGCAACGTTAACTGTAGTATTGTTAGTGGTTATTACAGCCGCTCTCCGCGAGCAATCTCTGGGTTGCTTTTTTCACCCTTTTGGATGGCAGGCAGTAGTGAGTGCCTCCAGTCTTACAGGCTAGTGAAATACAGGTTCTTGTGCGATATGATTGTTTTCACAGGGAATTAACAGGGGGCTGAACAGTTGAAGGGTTTTATCACACATCTGTTGATATTGTAAGGCTCATTTGAACCATATGTAGTATGCGGTCAGTACTTCTAATGTGGTCAGAAATCTCTCATTCATATGTGCTAGTGAGTTATGAAACTGATTGTGAACTTGAAGTATAGGACATCTTGCAGGGTCTTAAAAGTAATTTTTAAAGCCTTGGAATATTTTCCAAGTTTTGTTGGTTGATAGGTCTAAAATTTATAAAGCATGAATTGAGACTGCTGTAGAATTTTTAGTACCATTAGGAAAGGATCATAGCAGTCATGTGCCAGCAGGCCGAGATTTAGGGCCTGTGAGGAGCATCAGCATAAGAATCTGAAATGCACTGTGTTTTCCCATTTTTTCAAGGACTTTTTCTGTTATATGTCAGGAATGCAGGTGACAAACTTTTTCCTTTTGGAAAAAAATATTTAAGCTTCTCTATAATACAGAGAATCCAGCCTGAACATAAAAATGAAATAGCAGTGCAAGGAGCCAAGTGAATTCATGTGTGCAGAGTATTTTTTTTAACTAACTTTATCTGTGAACTCCCAGCCCTGGAGCCTATTTGAAATGAGATAGGAAGCTTCAGGCTTGTCACAAATGCAGCTACAACTTGTCCTGGGGAAGCCTTCATAATGGGGTCAGGTAAAGTTCAATGAACTACCAAACCAGCACTATTTCAGAAATGCTAAGGTGCTCTTTCCACTGATCTCTCCACTCTCTCTGCCTGTTATTAAACTGGTAGTTTTTACAACATCAATAAAGAACTTTCCTACCCAATTGCCCCAGACAAAGGCCTGAAAGCTAGGTTTAAACTATGAAAACTTTGTGTTAGGTTCATTTAGATTGTTTTGCTGTGTCAAATACTCACTTGAGTTCAAAAGTTCAGATGAACCATGAACTTTGTCATCTCACAGCAGGCAGTTCTACAAATATAATCCGAAAGTGAAAAAACATGAGATATTTAAGGTGCATTTGATGTTCTGCGTGGAATATACTTGGAGTTCTGCATTTGCGAAGTTCTGCTTGACTTAAAGAAACTTTTAACTCTTTAAAAGATAAAAAAAACCTAAACACAATTAAGCCAAATAATTCCTTGATCCCTGACCTTTTAGGCTTTCAAACCAACACATATTCAGTGACTAATCATTACTGCACAAACTAAACCCAGCTAATCTTCTTAATAAATTGCAAAGTCTTGTATGTCTCATGGTTTCAGTGATGGCTTTTCTCCCTGTCTGGAACATTGCAGAATATCAAAACAAATGGGTCATGGCTTTATGTATTTGTTTAAAGTTTGAATCTATGTCATCTCCTGATATAGTCTTGAGTTGAGCAGGTTTTACAAGCATATGTGAAGTATTAGAGTGTTTGGAATGAAAAATCAGTCAATGCAATTTTCACTTACTTATTAGACAATAAAATCGTGTGGGCAAAAGCAGTTTGTGCAAAACTATTTTATAAATGTGGAAACATACCAGAAACTGAAGAGCCTGTAATAAATTCAGCTTATTTTCCTTGAAAAGGAATTCCTTATTCCTATTCTCTCCTTCCTTCTAGTATGTCTGGAGACTCAATCTATCAGGAAAAAGCAGCACTTATTTTTTTAGACTTAAATTTGCAATAAGAAACAACAACTGATTTAAGGCTGTTGTGCCTGACTGTTCATAAATTGTAATTCAGGGCCCCTTAGAACTGCTATATCTATTTAAAAACCAAAATAAATATGACATTATCTGAAGAGTATTTTTAGTATCACATGTATTTTGTGATTTTTACATTAGAAAAAGTTTGAAGCTTTGAACTTTATGCTGTGTAAGAGTTGGGACCCCAAAACGAGGAAAACAGAAAATAGTTATAGATTTTTGTTAAAATTGCTACATTTAGTCTCTGTATGAGGCACTTCCTTTTTGCAGGAGTAATTTAATTGCTTGAAATAATTCATTGCTATTTTTGCATTACTTAGCAAAGAACAGATGTAAACATAGGGAAGAAGTTAGCAATTACGTTCTTTGTGAGCAACAGAGGAGAACAAGGAAACATCAAATTTGGTGGACATCTGCAACAGTTCAAAATCTGTGCTGCTAAGCCCATAGTTGTAGCTGAGATTGTGACTGAGCTTGTGATGTGTGTGGTGGTTATTAGGGTCACTACCCTATCTCCTCCCCCTTTCTGAAGGCTTGCATCTGCTCAGTCAAAAAAATACACATTATAAGAAAGAGTGTATTGCAAATGTTCGTTATCTTTGGCAGTTCTGTTGCAGTGTGGTAAGCAAATGCACCTATTCCAGGAGGTAGTGATACTGAACTCATGGGATTAGCTCTGCTGCAGCAAGCATGAGGTTGCTTTCTGCTTTCAGGATGTCATGGGAAGAAGCCAGGGAAGCAAAAGTAGAATTTCCAGAATATAAGCAGTGCGTTTCAGTGGCAATAGCTTCCTGCTAGTTCTGACAAGAAGCATTATATACCACATCAGTGATCTGCAGCATGATCTACAGACCTTTTCTGAAGGCTTGGTTTATAGCCCAATTTATACTTATGCATTATACTTTCCTTAGTCCCTTTATGCTGGTTAAAAATCATAGAGCAGTACAACAAGCTTTCAGAATTCTAGGTCTAGGTGAGGAAGACTGTCTACTGAGACCTTTCCTGCCCTCTCTTCCAGCACTTCTGAAGATGGGTTGGTGGTAGGAGAATCACTGGAGATGAAATCCATAGGCTGTGTTATCACTTAGACTCTGGGCAGCCTTCTGTAATGTTATCAGCAAGTGACTGTAGACACTGTGATGCAACCTAGCATCAGAGATGGCTTTAAGCCAATTGAGTATTCTGTCTCTTCTCTGAGAGCTCCCTGTAAATCCATGTAGAGGTACAGCATATGTACAGTCTTCCTAAAGTGCTGTATGACCTGTGAGTGGAAGAGAATTTCGGGGGTGGTGGTGGTGGTTGTTTGGTTGGTTTGTTTTTGCAAGGTACAGTTTAGACCAGAGTCCCGTGTCAGTTTCTAACTGAAGAGTTAACTAATGCTGAGGTGGCCATTGTTTCCAGTTGTTGAGGCTGGTATAGCAGAGGAAGAGCTAGGAAGAATAGGTTGTTTTTCTCCCATTCTGAACATGGCCAGTGGTTTTAAACATATTTTTCTTCTTCCATTTGGGAGTATGAGTTTTGCTGAAAAATATTCTACTGAAACTAGCTGCAATACTAATAAACTTCATGCACTACAGTACTTTTTATTGTCCATTTTAATCAACTTTAGTGAGACAACAGAACGGTATTTTTCTTCTTATATATATATCTTGCATAAATAGATAGGGTCTAATTTATTGTGGCAGGTCCCGACAGGTGAAAACTTCTAAATGGATCTCCTGTTTTTATCTTCAGTTCTCCTAAACATATAGTAATTGATTTAATGTATTTTGGAGTTATAATGAGAAAATAGAAATATTGATAAAAAAACAAATGTGACTCACTTTTTTGTTACGTTTCTTCCTATAGGTCATCTCAGTTCTGTATAGGTACAAAGAGCAAAATATGACAGGCACTGAGATTCATTACTGAGGCTGTGTATAAAAGGTTAAACTGTTTAGTACCAATTAATAAATTAGAGTGTGTTCATCTCTCATTTCATTTTGACTGAAATAGAATAATATTGGTGATAAATACAATCCCTTTTTCTATTCAGGCTTCTGTTAATTGGAGTGATAAGATTATTTAGTGAATGGAAATATCTCTAGGATGGAAGAAAGACAGGCATAGGTATTGTATTGCTTGTGAAAGCTTGAATTACTAGGCTTTTCTGTTTATTATAATTTGTTGTTTGTTATAGCAAATTTTTAAACAAATAACAAATGTAGCAAATTTGTCATATTTATTATAATTTTATAAATATTTTTATGTTACTTATGCTGATATACTGATAGTTTGTCACCATAGAAGTAAAGCACGTTGCCTGCTTCGAGAATGCTGAAGTTGGAGTTCTGATTTTTGTTTATTTAAGCATCTAAAATGGTGCCAGTCTTTCCCAAGCTTCTTGAGACTTCAAGTATTTACTGGAAAACCTGAAACTAAAAGTTGATTTCTGGTATTAACCTCTTACTGGTCCATTTGCACATATTTGGGGAAGAGAATTTTCAGTAGTATTTTGGTTTTTTGGTTCTGCTTGCAAGGTGTGTAAGACTGAAAAATCATTAAAGTGATTTCAGAAACATTCTGGTTAGACTTGACAATAAAAACTTTAAAAATGTTTTTGGATTACAATGGTGGAAAACTTGTACATTTTTTCCGAAGTGGTTGAACCATTACTAATTCAGTGTTTCCTGATCTTATCCATACAATGCAGTAGAGGCTTTGAACTTTTTTTTCAAATAGATCCTTTAAGAGTAAATATCACCATGTTACATTTTTACTTCATAAATATGTCAATACTTTGCTTAATTACTAGATCACCAGTCTTCTGGGGGCTGACATGGAGTTTAAACTGCAGTCACTTAAAGTAAGGGCTGAACAACTGAAAAGCCGAGACTGGCACTGAGACCAGAGAGAAGGGGCTTGTGCACTAGTGCGTGTGTTTGCTGTCTTAACAGAAAGCACACCGAAAGGTCTAAGAGCTTGATCCTCTGACTGCTCAGAAGCCTGAAAATAGTTTAGTTGTATTGGTGTGTTCCCAGAAGGGAACAGGGAAGTGGTAGATTGCAGTCCCGACTCTTAAGTCAGTGTGATCAAGCCTTGCACTAGTTTGAGCAAAAAGACGGTAGCTGCAGTAGTTTCAGGTTTGCCACTGGTCCAACAGGAGCCATAAGGTGTTTCCTCTAGTGACTTGCGTAAGTACTTGTGTCTTTAACTGCCTTAACAGGAGCCTTTAAATACTTGTGAATGGCAAAGAAACAGACAATTGAAAACAACAGGAAGAGAATAAATGAGAATGTTCAGTTGTAATAATTCTAACAAGAAGTTTGTCTTGTTTTTTGTCTTCGTTGGGATTCTCAAGTGTTTTCTTTGTCATCCTGTCAGGACAGAGGTTTGCTTTGAGCTTACAGAACAATTCCCATTTTCCTGTCAACAAGGAGTCTCTGACAGCAGGCTAACCATAAATTAACATCATTCCATGTTTCATATCCTCCTTGTTATCAGATCAGATACCTGGCTAAATTGTGGTTAGCAGGTCTAATTCTTTGTATTGTTTGCTGCCTGCAAGGCTGTAGTTTGCCTGGACCATCAGTGCTGCCTCCTTTAGCCTTCAGCCAGTTGCTCAGCTGCTGTCTTCTCTTTCACTATTCTTTAAATTGCTTTTATTATGACTGTTAAAAGTGTTTGTTTTACCTCAATTTTATCCTGGCTAGATGAAAGTGAGGAACTGTCAGTACTGGCTTCACAGCCCATAAAAGACTCTGTGCTATTGACAGTTTTCACCACAGTGTTTTGGAAGTTGTACTGTTGCAGGAAGCTGCCAGGGTGCATTTCTATACCCTGTGGACCTGCCCGAGGCCACACAATAAAGTGGTACTTCTTGCTGGTTTGTGAATCTCCACCTTGGAATGCCATAACTGCTGCTGCCTTGTCCTGTGCCCTAGGAGATTTTCCCACCCCAGGAAAAACTCCGGAGGATTAACTGATTCACTGTAATGACAATGCTGGTGTGTGTTCCAGAGAATCCACTGCTGCAGGGTTCTGATATGGCCACTTCTTTTAACTCAAGTTCTGCATGTGTTTGCTTTTTAATGTTTTGTACAAATGTTACCAATGTCCATGGGAGCTGTTATATTAGTGGACATCCTGATGTCATGTTTCCGACTTGAACTGGATAGTGCTGTTCGTATGACACTTTCATAATTTGTTTTGGCTCTATAAAGTCAGTCCAAGGAAATGAATTTGTTTCTTTAAACGGTTCACTGTGCAATCTACAGATGGCTGCCTCTCAGACTCCAGTTCTTTCACGTGGTTCACAATTCCCTGCTATCACTGACTAACTGTTCAGCCTATGTTTTACTTAAAGGACATCTGACCTTTTTGTAGTTTTTGTTTTCTCTAAAGTTACGAGGTCTGAGCTCGTGAATCTGAAAGTTTGTGAACGTGCTGGAAATCAGTGTCTATTCCAAGTTGAAATAATGCTGTACTTGTTTCTTTTACAGTTTGGATTCTGTGTGCTTCTAGAATGTATTAATTATTTAAAACTCAGCTGTTTTACTAGCAGTCTCATCTGTTCACCTTCATATGAACCTTACGTAAATACCAATAAGGAATGACATGCTGCTACTTCAGCTGTTATGTTAGTATAGGAAGTATGCTTTTTTAAAAACACTGTATTTTAATGGAATGGCTTTCTGACACACATACAGAAAGCACAGCTCGGGGGAGGCAGAGGAGAGAAGATGTCATCTTTGTTCTGCCTTTCCTTTGGGAACTGGTTTGCTTGTCATACAGATGCGCTTGGCACAATCTTGCTTCAATGCTGATGGGCTAGTGTGTGGTCCAGGATAGCTAAAGTACCTGGGCCCAAGACTCACTTTCTGTATGGAAAGAAAGCGTAGAGCTTTCTATCTCTGGCTTCCATGATGATGTCTTTATGGCAGCAGAGAAGCAGAAAGAGATACACAATCTTTTTTGGATGAACAGCATTTGATCTGCTGGAAAACATGCAAGTCTAAGACCTGGTTGCACTATTTCCTAGGGAATATCTCATCTCCTTATACTAGTACTTCTGTGATGTGAGGGTTTTAGCAGAATCATAGAAGATTATGATTTTTCAGATTGTCCAATATTTAGAGCAGTGCAGTATTATTAAAGTTAGGACTGGCCTATTGACATTTAGTGAAAAGACTGGATTCCTGGGCGGGATGGAAACTCAGGGAAACCGGGTTGACTGCTTAGAGAAGTGAAGAGAGGAGAAGGAAAGGGAAAAAATTAAGAGTTGATGAGAAATTGTTTGGCCTGAGAGGATGGATTCATCATATCTGTCAGTAGCACTTTGAAATAGCAGTCCACCTTTTAGATGTTCTTGCAACTGTGATCTCTGCTCTGAAAAATCTCCACTTGCATTCTTTCATCTTACAGCTGGAATATTGAATAAATGACCTTTTCTGACTCAGACACATTGTTGTCTCTGACCTCCTCAAATCGTGGTTTCACCTTTGT
This sequence comes from Columba livia, assembly GCF_036013475.1. Taxonomy (NCBI): domain Eukaryota; kingdom Metazoa; phylum Chordata; class Aves; order Columbiformes; family Columbidae; genus Columba; species Columba livia. The sequence goes on from NC_088607.1 coordinate 17,527,153, forward strand.
TGCTGCCAGATGCCTGACTACCTTCCATCTCCCATTTTTCTACACCCCAAAACTGTCCTTCATTCCTAGCTGAGTATTTCCTGTTGGTCTGTCACAGAGCTGCTTTTCTCACCACTTGCCTCTCAGATCATTATAATTGACAGGCATTTACATTTTATTCCACTTTAGGAAAGCAGCTTCCATATGGAAAACACATTTTATTGGATGTTTGATTCATCCAGGAGCTGATCTTAGCCATAATAACTGTTTCTCATTCAGCGTTGCTGCTTTTCTTTCTATATTTTCCAGCTGGACTGTTGGAGGCATAGGAGGTCAAGTGGCTTGTCCCAGACTGTGAGTCAGTGCTGTGAATTTGGACTAGGACCCAGTATCCTAAAGGCTCACAGTCTTCTCCTCTGACCATCACTAGACCATGCAGCATCTCTGAAAGGCCTGGCTCTATGGAAAAATACACATTAAGAACACTGAGTTTGAGTCTTTAATTCCCAGAATGTAGTTATTGAGCCTTGTTCAGATTACAATGAAAACATGTTTTTTTAAGTAAATAAACCATATAACAGCTTTTGGGGGGTTGGCTTTGTCTCTTTCTTTGCCCAGCTAAGTAGCGACAAAGTGTTTTTTATCAGTGACTAATACAGGAAGCAAAACACGAAGGGGAAGAAATCTAGAAATGTTTGGCTTCGCTGTGGCCAAGATTTAACAGATTTTGGAAAGACCATCTCCTTTTGTAGCTGCATGCAATTGCAGTTGGGTGTCTTTTGTATTTAATTTGAGCATACTTTTAAAAAATAATTCTATGTTCAAACCTGCCTCTTTATCTGTGATACATACTGAGTTTTCTCAAGGGTGCCTTTTGTAATACTTTGGTTTCAGAGATCTTAGTTAAGACATTTTGTTTTCAGAGCAGCTCCACAGGATGACAGGGGCACTCCCTTATTTTATAAAGTACAGTAAAATTGCAGGGAAGTTGGTGCAAGAACTTCTGCCATGTTTGGGACTCTGGTCTGAGGTATTCAGACCTGATTTATTGGGGAAAAGAAATTATGTTGCTTATGCTCTAAAGGAATTTGGCTATTATTGTCTGATTTTTTTTTTAAAGAAAACTGAATACAAAAATTACTTGTTGGTGAACAACATCAATGTATTTCCACAAGATGCAATTTAGTTGAATTGGTCCTACAGAGACTTCTGTCACAGGTTTTGGACTGACAGCACCTGTAGCTTGTTGTCTACTCAGTGAAGAAGTAATACCTCTGCAGACATGAACTCTTTTGCTGATGTCTGATCAAACCTTTTTCTGTTTTCTTTCCCCATCCACTGGCTTCTCATCCTAGTCTCCAAGCTGATCTTATACAAATGCAAAATAATGGTCTCCCCATCAAAGTCTTAAGTCCTTGTTCTTAAGCATTGTAGTACTAGGCATTATCATCTGCATGTATTGATGGGGCAAAGTTATTCTAATTTCAGGGTACAGTGGTACAGTTGCACTGAAGGTCTGCAGAAGACTGTCCCAGGGCAGATTTGAGGAATGGGAATGTTCATACTAATCAGTTGGAGAGTTGCAAAATTACAGGCAATTGTACAGAGACTTTTATAATGCAAAATATTGGATAACCTTAGCTTTTGCTGAGTCAGCTGTGAATAGAATGCATGTTGGTTTGGCAAGAGCCACTGTTACGCTATCAATCTGGCCATGAGGCTGAGCTCTGAAGAAAACAAAATTTGACTCATAGACTCCACTAATTTTGCTAGGTACTCGTGGTCCGACTTTGTATTTTCTATTTTGTTTTGAATAACATACAGGCCCCTGGCTGATGCTTCCTTGTCACCTCATATGTGATTAAGCATAAAGTACTTTTTAATCCTAGAACATCTCTCATCAGTGCTTCGACTTGTGTATCTGTATTACTATAAACCAATAATAACAGCACTCCTGACAACACATTATGTAGTTCTCTGTTGGATATTTAAAATACAGAAGCTCATCTAGTTTTGAAAGTACCTAAGTGTGATGATGTCACACTGCTTCTGCTGAGCTAAGCAGATTACCGGAGATGACTGGTTCCTGTGTCAAATGTTTTTTATGATCTTCAGAATTTATAACATAGTACTGATGGTCATTTCCCTTTAGATTCTCTCTTACAGGTAGCACAGCTGTAGCAGATCTGAGGCCCTTCTACCACACATGCAAACTAGCCAGCTTGGTAGGTTTTAACTTAAATTTGAATAGTTTTGTAATCCTCTATACAGTGGAAATAGAGATGGCACTCTCACTGATGCTTCTCTGAAAATAGTGAGGAAAGAGGTCCAGTGTAACTTAAGGCTGCACTGAAAAAATGGGCACAGATGAAATGGCATACATATGCCATAAGATTCCAAGGGAAATATTTCAAGGTTAGTAATTCTTATAAGATGTCTGCTCTTTGAAATTTAATCCTCATGGAAATTCATATTCTCATGAAAATTTCAACCAACTCATAACAGACTAGAACTGGAGCTGATCTGTCTGGTGTTGATTTTAACTAGAGTCAAAGCTGTAGTTTCAGTATTGAACTGGCTTGCATAGCTGAAGTTAATTTTTTGCCGAAATGTTAATTTTTTGCTGAAATGTTAAGTGAAGGACATCACAGTTGAGATTCTGATTATAACTCCTCTCTAACAGACTTCATATAATCATGTGCACACGTAACTTTAAATTTATCAGTTTATACTGGTATACACAGAGTGTGGAACTGTTGCATGCTGTGGAGGTTGTGGGGCAGGGAGAGGGTGTTGGTTCAGTTTGGTTTTGCTTTGTTTAAGCTTAAATTTGAACTCTGGAGGTAGGACTTTCCAAAGGATGTCTTGGGTATTTTTGAGACATAAGACACTTGTGAAATGAAGAACATCTGGTTCAACATTGTTAGTCTCCATTTGGAGAATGCCAGTTAGTTATTACTTGGATTTTAGGGTGAAAAGAAAATATTTTGTTTTCTAGCATTGTCTATTGTTTTTCTGCTTTTGAAGCTTTTCTGAGCTAGTGGAACAGAAACAGTATGCGTTTTATATATATAATCAATGTGTTATATAAGCAATGGGTGGTTTTTTTTTTTTAATTTTTAATATTATTTATTTATTTATTAAGCTCTGCAACTCTGAAATGGTTAGTTTTAGTGCTAGCTCAGTCTGGAAACTTGAGCTGCTCTAAATAGCAAATTACAGTTCTGCTTACTTTATTGTGGGGCTACAGTATGCAAACTTGCAGTGTAAACTCTTGCATTCAGATGAGAGAAAATGAGGGCTAGGGAGGCTTGCCTGATTTTTCACCTGCTGCAGTGAACTTCTGACTTCACAGAATTTGTATGAAGCCTAGAAAACCATTAAAGTTTAACAGCTACCGGTCTTTCATCAAATAACTTGTAACAACCAGTGCTTGGAATACCAGTTGCTCCCTTGGGTTTCATATGTACAACATAAGAATGTAATTTTACTTTCAGTCTTTCCCATTTTGCTATCGCTCCTATTTATTAAAAGTTACCAAACACTTTGTAAGGTCTACTTTGCAATGTACCTTGCCAGCCTCCCATAACTGTAGCCAGTAAGGAGAATGGAAATGTTTACCTTTTTTTTTCTTTTCATTTTTTTCCCTGCTTGGAACAGCCCTTTATATTGCCAGTAGCACTTGACAACGACATTTCTTCTTTCTTCCACAGTACTCCACAAACTGGGCAAATGATCGTTTTGCTTGTGACAGAAAGTAAGGTAAAGTGCATTTCAGCAAAAATCTCCATTAAGTGCTGCTCTTACCTTCTGTCTTTTTATTCCAGAAACTCTGCTCTTGAAGTTAGCTGCTGAACATAGAAGCAGGTAGTTTGCATCACAGGCTCTGCCTCGTTATTGCAAGAGGTTAGTAGTGTGAAAAAGAAAGGAAAAGCCCTAACCCTCATTTTTTTTATTAGTAAGTTTATTTTTTACTGCAGTCATCACTGAGGTTTATCTTCTGTAAGGAAAATCCTTTGGAGGATTTAAGTAAAAGCAAACAGCTTCCGTGAATTTTGCTACTTCCAATAATTGAAAAGTTCAATTCATCAAGTTCTGATTGTGTTTTGCTTGGGGGAGGGGGAATGTACCTATATGTATAAGATCTCCTCTGAAGTGGGTGAAAAAGCTGTGGGAAATCTGTTTTATCTTGATTGAATTTTCTTTTTAATCAGTTATGACATGGTGCACCAAGAATGGCTATTTCCCTCTTCCCGCACCCCTGCAATGAATTCTTCAACAAGTAGCAAATTATTTAAGATAAATGCGTACTGCTGTAGACAGCTGCCAGAATAGAAGTGAAAATAAACTGGTGAAAGGAAACTGCCCAGTTCATGGAGAGGGCAGCAACGATATAGTGCAGCAAGTCCATGACACTTGTGGATACACATGCTGAAAGACTTACCCTGGCTGGCCTGCTACAAATCTCCCAGTAATTCATTAAGGGGAAACGCTCCTTGCAACATTTCACTCCTATTTTAACACCCTTTGTCTTTACCTTCCATACCCAGTGGGTTCATTCCTATGTCAAGTGAGCCTCAGTGAAACCAGTTTTTCATTCCTGATAGAGCATACTGTTTTGCTCGAGTAGAAAGATGAGATGGATGCTTTTACTGTAAGTATTTTAACAGTCTGTGCTAATTTTTCAAGGTTTGGGGTCAAAAGGAGGATATGATAATTGTGATCCAGTAAAAAATGTAGAATAAAGTAGTGTGACCAGTGACTGAAACAGGGGTGAATGTTGTCATGTTTTGCTGTAACTTTGAGAAAGTGCCTTGAAGAAACAGTCATCCTCTGTATGCAATACAATCAGTAGTATATTAAGATGGAAGTATAAAATCATATCCTGGTTGTTCTAATCGGCTTCAAATATTTGAAATTACAGAATTAATTTTTTTTAATTATCACAGGGGCCAATTTGCTATAATTGTCTGGGGAGGAATCCCATTAACTTCACTCTGAATTTTTCTGAAGGCTGACCATGGGATTTGACCTGTTTAAACAAAGAAGCTTGCCATTTATTTCAGCCAGTATTGAGTTACATCAAGTGTCTCTATTCCTCCTTATGTAACTTGACAACCCTAAAGAAAGTTGTAGCTGAGTTCTGGTTTAGTAATTTTGTATTTCTAAAACAGATCAGAGTGGGACCATACTTGAATTTACACAATAGTTACTGAAATATGTTGGCAGAAAGCTGGGTCTGGATAACCTGAGCGTATCCACAGAAGTAAAACTGTCATCTTTTGCTCGTAGTTTACAGTTTTATGAGATTAGACAGGTTGGGAGGACAAAGTATAGCAATACCAGTACTTCTGGTATACTTTTTAAAAGCTGTAATAGCTGCATAATGGCTTACTGGCTGTTGCTGCCAGATCTAGAGCTGATTTGATTTTCTAATCAGCAGAGCATAGTTTGTGGAGAATGGTTCTATCAAGAGAACGTTTCAGAACAGTTCTATCAAGCATGCAATTCAAGAAACAGTCTGTTTTACATTAGTCTGTCTCTGGCTACAGATTCCATTTTTTTGAAGTCTTGTTTTTATTTCCCAGTCTATAAAATGGCTCATCATTGATGGCGTTCTGTGGGGCCTCTGGTTTCATTCATAAACCTTTACAGTCTGATGAGATTTCCATGGTCGAGACACATTCCATTGTCCATATGTACACTTACATACATGTGCATGCTGCAGTCTAATATGTGTGAAGGAAACTCCCCTTTTGTGGAGGCATATAAATGAAACATTATCTTACGGTGAAATGTTTGTACTGGGCCAAGAGTGGGCTGCATGTTCACACTGGCCCAGCAAGAAAGCTAACCTCTACAATATTTGGAGGTTTTGTTGCCTGTGTCTTGTGTGGTTTTGTTTGCTTGGTTTTAAATTGTTTTTTAATAGTACTAACAGGTGTGACTGAAGGTACCAGAATTGAGGCTGCTGGAACTCCTGTTAACTTTCCTGTGGATTTCAACTTGGAAAGTCAGTGAGCTGCTGTTGTCTTGGTTTAACACAAATGGTAGTTGTAACCAGGATGGAAACATCCAATATTATAAATCAAACAAGGCAAACCCTGTGCGTAGTAGTTATTTTTTTTTCACTGACTGCATTAAGTTTGAGACTTTAGGACCTGTTTCTTTAAGTGTCCACCTTTGTGAGTGATTAAAACATTCTCATATTTGTATGTAGGTGTATGTTTGCTGTTCATTTTTTAAAAATCCTGAGAAATGTGTATCTGGCATGATACGGAAGTGCTGTGCTTGATGCTCTTTCTTATTATGCACATAGAACATTACTAAAGTTTCATTTTCACTCTTACATTTTAGCATTGCTGTTTTCCCTTCATGATTGTATTTGGTGTCTAAATATTGTTTGATGTGCTATGGTTAGTTTGAAAGACTATTCCTGCTGTTGTATAAGCACATCTCCTGCTTGGTATCATGCGCTTTGTGCCAAATACAGTGATGCTGTCTGAATTCCAGCATAGGAGTTCACAGGATTCCCTTTGCACAGTTTTGGAACCTGAAGTTTCTCTTGTGTGTTTTATTCTAGTTACTTGTAATGGTGTTCCATCACTTTACTCTATATTGCTAACTCTCCAACAGTATTCTCCATTTTTTGTCAGCTTGTATTCTGTTTTCTTCAGGCCTTCCTTATCTCTGATTGTAAATTGCATCCTCAAAATAACAACTATCTACCCCAGCATTATCTTAGCAAAAACAGACCTTCAGAGGAATGCTAAATCAAAGTACTATTAATATGAAAAGCAAATGGTAATGAAAGTAGAAGAACTAAGTAGTAAGCTTAGTAGCTAAAAGACAAAAGAAGAATGAGTGATGAGTCTTAATACTGTTTTGGGTTAATGTGATGGATATGATTTTACCTAATGACTGGCTATTACAAGCATCGATGCCACCTGGTAAAGTAGATTAACTGTTTTGTATAACTCTAAAATTAATTGTGTTAAAAAGTGAACCATGATTAGTAACTACTTGCGGAAGTGTGTTTCTTTGCCAGATGATCTGTGTTAGCAGGAATCATGACAAGCACATGAAGACTTAGCCTAGCTCAAAAATGCAGACTGATTCAAGGTAGAAGTAGAAACAAGGCACTACACTGTGCTTTGGATCACAAGGAAATGCGGGTTTTATTTGCCTGCTTATACTATGCTGTTTATAATTGACTTTGAGAAATAAACAGTCCTTTTATTAATAAAAATATTACACGTACTTAATAGGTAGATCTCATCCAAGATGTTTTTTTTTCTGTTTTTCTCCTTTTCACAATATTATTAGAAGTTGACTGCTAATGTGAACTGAACATCCTAGAAGGCTTGGTTTTGCTACCTAAAAGCGATGATCTCCTGAAGTACAGGTAGCATGCATATAAGGAAGCAGTAAAACATAAAATGTAATTAATTTATTTTCAGAATTCCTAGAAGGTTTGGGCCTGTGACACCCACTATCTTCATATTTCATCTTGAATTTATTTATTGATGGGAACACAGAGGTCGAAAGGTTTGTATTACTGCTGGAGATGTGACAGAGTGGTTCGTCAACCAAGTTGTGAGGGAGGCTTTCAATACGTAAGATGATCTATGACCTTAGAATTAGCATCTAATACATTTCTACTATCCATAAGAATATATTTTTATATAAATAGCCTCTTCATTGCTGTATGTGAGGTAGGAATGGGAATGACATATTCCACAGGCTTTAAGAAAAGGAGATAATTTGCTCTTAAAGGTGTGGGTTGTTTTTGTTTTTTTTGCCAGAACATTTTTTTAAGCTATTAGTAATGTCAGATAACTAGAAAACATTTTGAGAACATTTCAACTTCAAAAGAAGGATCTGTAGCTTATTGAGACAGTACTAAGTACTTTTGTGTGTTCAAGGCTGACAAAGTAAAATATCTCTAAATCTCTTCTGGTAGGTAAAGCAATGGTTAAAAACTTCTGTTACATAAATCATTGCTTGCACTTAAAGATTGTTTGTATCACTTGTAGACTAAGCAGGGCAAATGTATGCAAGCAAATATTGCTTAACTTCAAAACAAGAATCCCAAAGCTAAATTTTAAATAGAAGGACACAAACAGACCTGTGAGGTGGAGTGTCTGCCTCACCAAGATATCTTAGTTTGCTATAGCAAGAAAAGAAAGAATATTTGTAATGCATAGTACAAACATGGAGGGGGATTATGAGTAGCATTGCTTTGCTGGTCATGCTTCTGCTTCGGGAAGTCATCCTTAATTTGGGAAGCAACAAAAATAGAAAAATGAGAGAGTAGGAGGAAGAATAATGGAAACAAATCTAATTGGGCGTGAAAAGAAGTAATGGTGCGAGCTAGAAGCATCAAGATTCCATGAGGATTTTTCTCCGTTGACAATGAAGGAATAAAAAAGCTTTCAAAGGTGTAACTTGCATTAATCCAGTGGCTACAAGTGTGTACTGCAGGAATTGTTGCTAGGAGAGAACAGGAGGGATTACTTTCATCATGCTATTTATTCTTTGTAGTGTGCTGTGCCATTGAATATGTGGTAGGAAGTGTGTCCTGCCATTCTTCTGTGACATTTTAAAAATGGCCAATCCAACAAGGAGTCTGAGGTTATTGTACCCTGACCAATCAGTTACCTTTTCATCTGGTAAAGTGGTAAATTGCAGTGTTAGGGAGTAAGGAGGACATGTGGAGAGCAGCAGGTTTCAGAAATGTAAGTTTCCAAGTGTTCCAAAGCCTTAGAGATGCATAGACATGAATAAAATAACTTTGCAGAACAGTGTAAACTGTAGTGGAATAGCTGCATATTTTCTGAATCAGGTCACCTAAAATGCTGAATTAGCTCATCCTTACCTCAGCCACTTCAGAAAGGAGCCAAGGGCCTGTTTGAGTTATCAGACAACAGCTCAACCATGGGAGAGGTCTAAAGGCACAGCCTGGTAGTCATGTACCCTTTCATGTGGTTAATGTTCTCATCCCTCCTGGTTTTCTCTTTCCATCAGCTAGTTCTTCTGTGTACAGCTGACTATTTCCCGAGAGGTAAATTCAGGACATTGGCGCATTTAGAATTTGGTTTAGGTTTTAGAATTCCTTGTGACAGTCTTCATTCAAGTGAGTTGGAAGTTGCTATAGCTTTGTCTCCTAGGTAAAATAAAACTCTCAGATACTTCGATTTGGATCCGCCTTGCTATTACCGTGCTGTGTGTGTGCTCTGGGTGATATTAAATATTACACAGTAATTCTCAACATCTCAAATACATTCCCAGTTTTGAACTTCTAGAGCATCGAGTGGTATTGGCTGATAGCCAACAGCCTCATCCTTGTCATCAGTGACCTGAATGCCAGATACACTTCTGTTGTAAATTATGCTTCTACTCCTTGCTCCGTGTTAATTGCCTGCCTATAGTCAGTGTTTCCTATAATCAGTGCTGCACTTCCCATTGGGACTTTATCATAACGATACAAATGCTACTGGGATGCAGAGGATCCGTGCACATGGTCTGGTGTGACCAGACTGAAGGCAAGAAGGCAGTGTTGACAGTAGATTATGAGAGTTGGGTGACTTAGGCACTGGCAGAGCAGGCAGAGCCCAGGGAGCACAAAAATCCTGCCTTCAAGTGAGAAGAAGAAAACAGGCAGGTGTTGAGAGTCTCACAGCAAGGACAGTGGATATGTTTGCATGCCCAGTCTGTGCTGACCCTGCAGCAGTTTCAGCACAGCTCAGATTGTGTTGATCCAGTGAGTGTGACTGATTTGAGGTGAGATTTCTGTAACTTTATGGGGGAATATTATTACAAAATTCCCTTTGTTTTTGTGAGATGTCTGGATCCACATTTATTCCTGAATTGCATTATGCTCATGATCAAAGTTTTGTTTGTGTGTGTTTGTTTTCTTCCTTGAAAATAGCTAGGTATTTGGAAGTCTCAGAGAAAGAAAAAGCAGATAAAGGAAGAGTTGAGAAATCTGTCTAAACTTTAGGCTTAAAATTTGAGTTACTACTGTATTTCAGTTACTGAGTCTCTGGAATACCATCTTGCTACTTTCAAGGAAAGATGTGCAGTGGGAAACAGGGATATTCATTTATTCTTGGGGAAGAAAAGTGAAAACCTCTAGCTTCACACTTGGCCTATGACCATGAACAATTAATCAGTTCATCTTTTGCTCCAGGGAGAAACCCAAATACATTCACCAAAGTGCGTAAGACCTTTATTGGAACATAAATAAAGTGAAAAGATGTCAGTCTTATCTTAAAGGAGTTTCTGAGGTGGGCATCCTCTCCATGTACAGATAGTGAAACTGACCTCACAGGACTTCTGGGACTGATTGTAGAGCCCTTAATACAGGACTGTCAATGCTAAAATGTGAAATTATTTTAGAATAAGTTTCAGTGAGCTGCCATGGGGATTACTTAGGTGATTAAGAATCACTGAGTAAATCTGACCCACAAACATTTACCTAGGATCATATGACAAGTTAGTGGCTGTGCCAGGAATACAGCCTGCATCTTTTGGCTTCCAATCCGGTGACTTATGGACTGCCAAAAGCAAACAGGGTGATTAAGGAAAAAGCATCAACGTGGATTTTGCTGAAAATGGGAAGCCATAATATGTTTGAGATGACAAATGCCAATAGGCTGTTAAATTCACCCCTTAAAACCATTCAACTTCCAAGTACTTTAACAAATCTTAGTTGGGTAAATAAACAAAAGAGATCAAATGCAAAATTCCTTGTTAATCTTATTTTATTTAGTTAGTTCTGTAAGTCATAGAAATTATTCCTGTTCATCCAGAAGAACATTTTCAAATTAGATGGGGGGGGAAAGGGGGAAAGACCAACAACCCCTTTTATTTTTGTTGAGGTCTTGGTTAATTGTAAAAAAATTTATGACCCACTGACTTTAGTGATGTCTTGGTTTTTTTGATGTTTTCCCCTTTTGGCTTGTTGTCACTTCCAGATATTTTTTGGTCCTGTTTTCAGAGAGCATACCTGATTTACTGTGTCCCTTTTAACTGGAGTTACAAAGTCTTAGAAGTTCAGTAATAGTTTTTCTCGCTATGAAAAATGAAGTTCTCAATGAAAAAGGCTTTTATATGATGATTGATAGGTCTACTGTATTTCTGGTTTTAAAATTCACTTTGTTCACTTTTTGTAAAGCAGAATAGTGTCAATATTGCATACTATTCTGACAAGTCCACTATAGGCACTCAGATGTCAAAATGTTTCAAAAACATACAAAAAATAAAGAAATGAATAGAAGCTTCCTTGTTCCTTAAATTATTACTGTGTTACCCTGAACTGTAAGTGAACCCTTTTTGCTTATAAAAGAAGCAGCTGTTCATGCGATTGAAACCATGGTTCATTACAAGCTGACCTCAAATTCAGGAGTAAAACTTCCTCTATTTTACTACAACTATTCAGACGTGGACTAGAGATAAACAATAATCAAAATCAGGATGAAACTTGACTGGGAAACCCTCTATACTCTTTGGCAGAATTATAGCAGCTCTTGGATCACCAAGAGTGATATAATGTTAAATGACCCTAAAACATTCCCTTCTCAAATGCAGCAGGTCTGTGCTGCCAACTCTGTAGCAAACAAAGGCTGATTGTAATGACTCCTTAAGCATAAGAGTATAGCGATGTTAATTATCACATTGTTTCACATTAAATATTTACAGAGATTCAATATGAAAATAGACCTGTTTATGTTGATTTTACACTTTTTGGGGGGGTAAATCATGTGATTAAACAGATTTTCCTTGTGTGTGTCTTATTTGAGTTTCATATATTCCTTAAATGGTTTTGCTTTTTAGCTAATTTTGAAATTACATTGAATGCAAAACTAACAAAAGTAAGCTAGTGTGCCACTACTCTGTTTTGACTGAAGACGTACGTCTAGAATAACGTCATACCATTAAAAAACGTATAGTAAATTGATGCTCATTACTAGCCAACTCTTTCATAAATGAAGTAGGGCAGTGACATAGTGCCTTGGATGTACGTTTCTCTCTTTTGGTCTATTGTGTTTGTTATCCCTTTTCTGTAGCTCCCTTGTTTGTTGTTGTCCAATTTTGAGGCACAGCAATCTTTTTCTAATATTATTCATGACCCATATAACGAGACTCAGAGATAAGATCTTTTACTATTTGCTGGAGTGCTATACAGAGTCCCTAAGATTTCATGATTGAGTACAAATAGATTCTTTATGTGAGTGTGTATTTGCCATGATACATTCAATTACACAGATTTGGGGCAAAAAACTTTGAGTCAGAGTGAAACACAATAGGCATCAAGTAGTAGCAATATTAATGATACTTGTTCAGTAAACTCAATTCTTCCTCATAACTGTGCTCAGACAATTTTTTACTGCATTCTGACCTTTCTTGTGGGGATGTTAAAAACTCATTATGGGAGTGGATCTCTGGGCTTTTAAAATGTGTTATGAAAATGTCTTAAGAAATTGCTGAGAAAAGAATTGAAAAAAGCTGTTCTCCTATGCTTAGAAATCTGCTGGCTGGAGAGGTGTAATATTGTTTTGAGATAAGCTGATACTATCTTCCATTGATAGATTGTTTTCCTTATGCCTTATTCACCCATTGAAGCACTTGTGGTGTTTGGCTCTCATTAATAATCTGCATAAAATTTGATGAGGTGTTTTTACCAAAGATGAGGTTTGTTTAAACTGTCTAGTCCTTGAATGTTAGGAAAGCAAGAAGCACTTTTGTTGAAGTGTCATTTTCAGGGAAGGTAATTGAAAAGCTAAAGCTTTACATTTCTCAGAAATATTTTCTTAAATTCGTTGTCTTTTCTTTGCTCATAATGTGTGCATTGGATGCAGTGTCTTCTTCCCTACTCAGGGGAAATCCATGTCATCTTTGTCCAAGTCCATCCCCTGTCACAGAATCACAGAATGTCAGGGATTGGAAGGGACCTCGAAAGCTCATCCAGTCCAATCCCCCTGCCGGAGCAGGAACACCCAGATGAGGTTACACAGGGATGTGTCCAGGCGGGTTTTGAATGTCTCCAGAGAAGGAGACTCCGCAGCCTCCCTGGGCAGCCTGTTCCAGTGTCTCTCACCCTCACTGAGAAGAAGTTTCTTCTCATATTTAAGTTGCACCTCTTGTGTTCCAGTTTGTACCCATGTCCTTCCCTTAAGAAGGCAGGAGGAGACCACCTAATTCTAACATCACAGTTTTACAGATTGCACTGTTTGGTTTGATCCCATCGCCCTGCAACTTCATTAGATTACTCATGCCTGCCTGCCAGAGGATCAAGAAACTTTACCTGGAGTCACACATGGAAGAGGACAGAATTCCACTATGCTAGACTTTTTTTTTTTTTTTTTTTACTCTTCTTAAGCCCTACTGGTGCAAACTCAGCCAGAGTCTGAGCAGAGAAAAAAGAGGAGAGAGGAAGAGACTGGGCAGCTGCTTAACCATGACTATATGATATGGAGTCATGCTTAACACAGACCACAGCTGCCTGCTGCAAAACATGGGTGCTCTTCTCTCTGTCTGGACTAGGGACAAATCTCTTTCACATGTTGCATGTATTCTGTTTTCAGTTTGTCTTAGCGTGTTTTCATTTAACTGCTGGACTCTCACTGCTTATAGTTGTGCCCTCTTTTTCTTGTGTTATAGGTCTTTACCCTTACAGGTCTGTCTTCTTCTCTGCTTTTGAACTTCTGACTAATCTGCTTTCAACACAGGCATTTTGGATTTGTTTCCTGTCTGGCCACAGTCCTGCTGATTACGCATGGCATATCTTTCTGTAAGAGTGATAATATTTTAAATGTGATATTTTTTATTAGTAGTAAGTGGTATTATGGTCATTAGCTAAGTATAACCTTAAATGTAATATAGGATCCTGTATATCATGTCTGATTATTGGACCCGACTGTTCTTTTTGAAGTGATAGTCTGAAAGTATTTTACACCGCAAGTGTGCAGTGCTGTTGCTCCTGAGGCTGACCAATATTTTGCCTTCACATGGAAAGTGTGTGTTCATGCTCTGCTATCCCGCATATTCATTGTAGGTGGAGTATGTCTAGCACAGTTTCACTTCCTCTCAGCTGCCTGGGGGATAAAACATTCTGCAGAAGAACTCTCTCATGTAGGGAATTAATGAAGATTTTGGTCCTACTGTTGTTTGCTACTGTTATATTATCAGTCTTCAGCCTATGTAAATGCCTGTTGAGTTAAAAAAGAGCCACAAAACCTGAGGCAAATTCTGTTAATAGCTTTGGTTGTCAACCTTTTCTTGTATTAGTAATCTTTGTTCAAGCATTCTTAGTTCATTTTCGGTGAAGGTAAGCCCAACTGTTCTGCTTTCATGGTAGATGCATTTCTGGCTCAGAATGGCATTGTCAGCTTATCAGGTATGCTGTGCTTTGTGGGTGTCAGCAGCATCGCATCATGATTGTTGGCCCTGCTACAGGGGACACAATTCAGCACTGACCATACCCAGCAATGACCAAGCTCCTCTGGCCACCAGTGTGAAAAGAGCTATGGAAATCCTCTAATTTCAACCCTATGCTTCCTTGTTCATCCCCACAGAAATGTGCCCATTGGATCCACTGCAGCTGGTTATTGTCATCCATGTGTCTGTAATCTTGATTACTGAGTGGGGAACTCCTACAGAAGAACAGAGGCAGATGAAGACATAGTGACTTCTTTCATCCACTTGAAGAGAAAACCGAGCTCACCCATAAACTTTTGGATATTTCTTTGTGGTCCATTAACTGTTAGGGCAGCACTTCCACTTAATGAAGCTTTTATGGTTCAAGGCAATATCTTGTGGTTGTTTACAACCTCTTGTCACCTGACTATGGAATGAGTCAGCAAAGTGTATCAGCTTTCCACTGGGGAGACTGTTTTCTTTTTTGGGTATCTGTGTAGCTACAAGTGTCTAAGCAGTCTTACTGTTAAGATAGGGGCCCAAATTGCTTAGATGCTTTTGATAAGTGAGCATCTCTCTTGATACTGGTGTGATTGGATAATTACCAGACCTTTTTGTTCCTCATTGAGTGCAAGCTCGTTGGTCATCGTTGCTTTCCAAATCTCGAGTTCCCTGAGTCCAAGGATGACTTGGTGGTGATTTAGAGAGCTCCAGATAATTTCAGAATCTCTCTTGGGCTTTTCTAAGCAGAGCAGATCTTAGGTTTATTACTCATCTTGTATCTTCTATTTATTAATTTTGATTATCCAAGAACAGCTGAAAAATAGCAGGTTTTGGAGGTACCTTTCAACAACATTGAAATACATCAGACAGAGAAATTACTAAAAAGATGGATTAGGACAACAGTTTTCAGTTGGAAGAGATGTATAATTTACACTTCATCTGCCCATAAAATAGAGCCATACCATTTTGAAGAAAAGGAATGAAGGATGTGCACTCTGTGAAGCTATGGGGAGAGTAGAAGAATGAATAGAACTGTCCAGTGGAATCAGTACATGTACCCCTATAAATGCCCTGAAACAGGACTAATGTTGTGCCTGTTGTAGCTGAGTGTAGGGTTCAGGATGCTCCAAAGCCAAAGGGAGCACCTGGGAGTATGAACCCCTCTTTTCGTTGCTTACAGCATCCTGGATTGTCCTGTCTGTTCTCTTGCCTGTCCAGGCTGATGGTAAGCTATTTAGGTGACTGTGTGATGGCACAGCTTGCAGAAGTCTACCACTTTATCCAGTCTTTCAGATGAATGAAAAAAAAAAAATCTTTGTCATTTTAACCTTTTTTCAGTGGTTTGAATCAAAGATGAAGTGTCAGATGTAACTTTTAATTTTCTGCCTATTTAATTTTAGGCCAGGTCTTTTGGCGTTATTTAGTCAGAGTGCTATTTTAATGCAGCTATTGACATGTGACTCTTGCTCCAGCGTGTTTTAGAAATACACAAAATGTCTGAAGTTTAAAAAGCAAATTATGCAAAACTGAAAAGTATGAGGAACAAAGTAGACTTATTTTTCTCCTTATTCTTAAAAAACAACAAATACTAGTTATCCTAATATAGCCTAGAATGGACTTTTAGAAAAATGTCAAAGATCACCTGTGTTTGGAAGATACTATTTAGATATGGCTCATGCCAATGAGAAACTGGTTTAAAATGTGAGGACAGTATAAAGGGCTTTTTAATATTGTGAGACTTCAAAAATTGGCAAATGTGAAAAGTTATCCACAGCCATTTGTTGATATTGAAACAAACAAACAAAACCAAAACACATTCTCCTTCCCCCCCCCCCCCCCAAACCACCCCAAACCTGTACCAAACCCTCGTATAAGGATAAAGCCTATACAGATTTTAAATAGCTGCTTTCGAAGCTAGCAGTGAAGTGCGCTGTTTGATGACATTGATGGCTCCTCTGTTAGGGAACTTAGATTTCCCTGTGGTCATATTGGTTTGACTCAGGAAAACACAGAGGGGTCTAAATATCTTGGAGGGAGGTCTTCTGTTGTCCCGTGCAGAGGCTGCTCACGTAGTACTGTTGATTATATTATTTTTCAAAGAGAGTCAGAACAAAACCAATCCTCCATGACCAAAACCAAAATACAAGATATCTGAAATGTATTGGCCTCTCAGTGCTGCTGTTGTTCTGATACTGCACCATCTGCCACATGCTGCACTGTGATTCTCTTGAAGTATGTATTTATTTCTGTAGTATCTGATAGTTTATGCTACATACGTTAGAAACATGGAAGAAAGTAGCACTGTGCCTGAAGATCTTTTGAGTTAAACAAATGGGATACAAAGGGAGGAAGGATGTTTTTATTTCTGCTTGCCCTGTTATTTTGTTTGGTCCATTCTGATGCCTTATGTAGCTACTCTGTTTTCTAGATGCTTTCTGTAGCTACTGGCTATTTTCTTTAACTGCACACACATGCCTTGTTGCCTCCGGTGTAACCCTTTCTTAATCTATCATGTTACTTTTATGAGTTTTTCCAGTTCCTTGTAGCTTTCTTCTGTTTTCACACTTGTGTACAAACATTTCCTTCAGTTCTAAAACACATTTAATTTGTATTCTGCTTCAAACTGTTTGGTCGTCTCTGGCTTTTGGGGGAATCTCTCTTAAGCACTTAGGTTCCTCTTAAAAATGCTGATCAGTCTGCTAGTGATCTTGCTATGCCAGAGCCACTGGGTATCTTCTTTGTGGTCATGAAAGATATGCCTGAAGCAAGAATGAAAACTACACTGTCCTTACTACACCTGGTCTACTCTGTACTTGCTAGCCCCAGGATATTGCAGCCTGGAACATCTTGCACTTGGTTTCAAGAACAGTACCAGTGTGACCTGCACAGATGTGTCCCAAACACAAACACAGCCAGTGACTCCCAATATCAAGATGCTCTGATGTCCCTAAGAAGGAAAGTGGAATGCCCTTCTGTCACCTCTGTGGTTACAGAAAAGCTAAAGAAGAATGCAGATGCTACTTTTTGCAATTCAAACATCTTTAACAGTGCAGATTATTTGCAGACAAGGAGAACATAATTCATTCTGTTCTTGTTATATTAGCTGCCATCTGCCTCTAAAGCTAGTATAATTTTTAAAAATAATGCAGTATATCAATAAATACTGATAGCTGGATCCAAAGCTAGCAGCAACCACAGTGTTCTTCAGTTGCTACTCATGGTTTATTTCATAATCTCACTTGAAGGGACTCTCAGAAGACAGAAACTTTTTTTCATTGTCCCCACTTCATAAAAATCACACTCTTCTGAAAATTATCAAACTCTTAATGAAGCGATCGTTAATACTTTGAGAACGATTACAAAATGAACCAAAGAGCTAGGCTGGGAAAGTCATATTTCAGCTCTACGTTCAAAAATCTGTGAACTGGCTTAAATCCAAAGGCTTTGACATTTTTCTGCCACTGCACTGAAGCTGCCTTTTGTTTTTACTTGGTACTTGGTTTTAGTGGGGTTTTTGTTTGTTTGTTTTAATTTTTATTTTAATCACTTATTTTCTGTATGAAAAAACATACTATGGAGTGGAGGGAGCAGTGTGAGTAGAAATTGCTTGCAAAAGGGTTTGGAACTCAGAAGTCCTTAAAAAACAACAACTACAACCAAACTAACCAACCAAACCACAAACTTCTTAAGAATATCTTAATTCAAATAAGAGATTTATCATCTATGTTACTTTACCAGTAGTAGGAAAAAATTAGCATAAGACTTCTAGCCAAAAGCTCAGAACAGCAGGTTTTCAACTACATAACAATGCAAGTTTTGCCTTGTTGTTGATCCTCGACAGAAATCATAATGTATATCCTGCTCACTTTCTTGAGGCATCGGTGATGATGCTGGCTCTCCTCCAGCTAAGGCAGTATTCCGGGGAAAGATAGCATAGCCAAGCCAGTCAACTGTCTAAAAATGACTGTGTTGGAAAGGAAGGGTGAGAATAGAGAATGTCTTATCACATAAAAATAAAATTTGTTATTTTAATGCAGATTTTTAAAAATATATTTAGTCTGACTTCCCCCTAAAAATTGCCTAAGCAGTTTTTTTCTATTGGATCCCAATTCTATTATTGTCCCTCCTACTGGAGGAGGCTGGTTTGAAGAAAACCTGTCTTAAAAAATTAAAAATAAAAAAAATAAAGTATTATAATTAAAAAAAAGAAAAAAAAAAAGAAAAAAAGCAGAAACCACCCACACTAAAAATTAAGTCAAAATATTTGATCAATTAGTATTATCAAAATTTTATTCATTTGGAAACATATCTCCTCCAAAGCTAAGGTGGAAGAAAATAGCAATAGTTGGTTTACAAATTGGTTATTTAGAAACATTTGAAATGCAGCATCACTTAGCACTGATTGTGAAGTAATTGTTCTGTTAAACCAGGATGTTAGATTAAAGAATATTAAATGATTTAATAGGTGGCTGAACTCAAAAAAAAATCTCACAGGAAATGTCACCTGTTTTCCTATCGTGTGTCTCCCTGGGCCAATAACTTCCATGCAGCTGAAGCATTGTCCTGTATGGCTTCACTGGTGTTCGTGACTGTCTTTTCCCATGGCACATAGAAACGTTATTTCCACTGAATGACAACAGTTCCTAGGATTGCAATGATGTTTTTAATTCTGTTTTGCTTCTCTCATATAGCTACGTATTTCTAAAGACTTGGTGTAGGTGCTCTTGTTTTCAAATTATTTTCATAGAATTTCAGTAAGTCCATGTTTCTTCACTGCACTTCTGGAATTAAAAATGCAAATGCATTAAATCTTGCTCTAATAACAGACCTCAAAATAAATTGTATTCAGCTATAGCTCTCTCTGCTTTGCTAAGATTAATAAATCTTAGTGCTCAAAAGGCCAAGTCTGTGTTCACCACAAAAAGGAAACACACAGGTGGGTGCCTTTGTCAGCCAGGATAGCAGAGTCTGGTGAAAATAGTTTTGAGGTCAGATGTACTATGTTATAGTAAAGCTTGATTGGATAAGGGAAAACTGTAATGTGCATGTATGTAGTTTGTTTTCCAGACACTCCAAGCATCTCTGATTTGTAGAGAGGCCCGTTACTGTAGTCACACATGGACTACTCTCTCCCCATTGTGTTAGGGTTTTTTTGAGGGAGTACAGGGTTGAATATGTGAAAAAAAACTTATATGCTGCCTTGGTGCAATTTGAGAACAGTTTCTTTTTTTCTTTGGGTTTTTAATTTGTTTGTATATTGCCATTTCTCTTTGGAATGTTAATCCTGAAGTGACTTGAAAAAGGTTTGGCCTCTGAAACATTTTGTTTCTCCTGGCACATCTTAAAAATCATCAGCCTTTGAAAAACAAAAATTCCAACCAGAACTGAAAGTTCCCCCATAAGCTAATGGCAGAATCCAGAAATGTGTTTTTTGCATACCTTATAGCAACAGTCATGGCAATAAATTAATACTCTTGTAAATACAATCCAGAATTTAAAAAGAAAATATTTAGGAAAAAAAACCCCAGTCAAACAAAGAGAACAGCACCTTTGCCCAAGATATTAATTGGATAAAATGAACAACAGTTGTTGAGCACTAAAGTTTCGTGTTGAGTGGACTAAGCATCAGTCTTGCTGTCATTCTCTTCCCACAGGGGAGGCGTCATGTCTATGAAGAAAGCTAATCCCTGCAGAGGGTGAATTTCAGACACACCTGCCCTGAGTGCTTCTCTGTCGGGGGGTTGTAGGCTGCTCCACATGCTGACTACTTGGGCATTAACTTGTGTCATCTACTTGGCTCAATACACTTTATAGGGAATAGGGGCACCTAATAGTAAAATCTGCCTGCTGTCTAACATGAAAGTGCTTACACCATTTATTGGATCCATCCTGAATTTTCTTGTGTGCTGCTGGTCATCTAGCAGCCTTGTGTGTGTGAGATGGAACCTGGCCAGCAGCTTTGAGACTTATTAGGAAAGGACTGATGAGAGAGGGATAGACAAACAATATGGTAGCATAAACCTTCATTTGTTCCTTAGGAAACCAAGCTAGAGCCTGAACTGGGCAAATGTTGTAATATCTGCTCAAACCTCTACCTTAGAAGGGATTTGAAAATACTGTTACTTTCTGGGTTTTTCTTGCTGTATTTGTCTGGTTTTTATGCTGCCTGATATTGGCTAGTACAGAAGTACTCAAATTTGAATAGTTTAAGGTAACTTGCAAGCCACTCAATCCATCTTTTCAACTGGTGAGTGCAGAAAAATTAGAAAAGTTATGTCCAGGCATGAGAATCTTGAATGCTTAGGTGAGGTGGTTTTGGATTCCATTAATTCTTTTGTCCTTTTTAACCTTAATACCGAGTTCACTCAATAGGACAGAAGAAACAGTCCATGGGACATACCACCAGCTTAAAAATGGCAGGAGCATGTTACCTCTCCCTGCCTTTCCCTTTGCCAGCTGAATGCTCCCTCTTGTACTCCCACTTTATGTTTTAGTAGACGTTCTCATCCCTGCTGCATTAAGGACGTCTGTCTTATGTAGCATCAGCCAATGAAGTTGGCTGAAGTTGGTTCAGCATAATATAGCACTAAAATAAGGCTCTGATTCTGAAAGCATGATACTAGTGATACTCGTGTGGGACTGCATTCTTTCTCAACAAAGTTGGTTTATTTGGGTGTGGCATTGATTTGGCTACAGCAGTAGAGGGTTTTTGCTTTGTAAAATGTTGTTTTCAGGCAATGGCTGTGTAATTGTTACTTTGAAATCTCAGAGAAAGTTTTTTCTAGTAGATTAAACCTTGGACCAGAATTTAATAAATCTGGCTCCTCTGGCTCCTGACCTGTTTGATGACAGTGAGCAAATCATTTTATCACCCTGTGCTTGATGCTTACCTAGTGAAGCCTGTTCACATGCACTGAAGCTAGATATTTTTACACACCAGAGCCAAGAGTAAGAGTGTCTCACTAGAACATGAGATGGCTTAGTCTGATGTGACATTTATCTTCACTCATCAGAAGTGCAATCAGTGGGGAGTTACCCACATCTTTGTTCATGGAGATAAATGTCAAATGTTATCTATTCTACATTCTCATATGGTGTCTATCACCATGGTATCTGAATGCCTTCCAAAGGAATAATGTACACATATTAGACCTAAACCAGTTAGCAAATAATCATCATAAAGATGTCACTGACAATTTTCTGGCAGTGGCTGTTTGGATCAAATCTTTCTTGTTTCCTTTCATTCTGCAACAGACAGGGAGAGATAAGCTTGTTTAATTATTGGGAGGGGAGGGTGGGGGGGATTAAAAAAAGATAGACTTGGACAGTATGATGGAATACTGAATTAATAATAAATTCTTTCTTTCACCTTCCTTCTAGTTTTCCTTTCTGCCCAGGAGGCTAAAGACATGTTCTCTCTTCTGAAGTCAGTCTCGGAGTGAGCACTGCCAACAAGGCCAGGTGTAATTTAAAAATATTTATGCATTGTCAGTTCTGGAATTAATCTTTCTTAATTGAATTGACACGAACTCATGTCTGCAGGTAATGTAAACTGTCAAACACTCTGCCAGTGACAGCATGTTGGTCAGGGTGGTGGAGTTAATGAGAGATCTAAATTATGATGGAATATCTCAGTGTTGGCTCTGGAGCCTGGTGTTTGTAAATGCATTAGTAACATCACATTAACTACAGGCTACAGACTCTGGAGTTCAGAAGGGCTAATTACTTGTTTGCAGTTTCTGAAAGAACTGGGAATGAGGTATTTGTACCTCAGAAACATTTTAGTAGTATGTTTGCTGCAGTGAAATTTATTTCCATTGAAATGCATATAATGGAATTCCTAAGCATACTATGTTTCATTTGATAAACAGTGCTTTTATAGTCTGGAGATATTGCTTTAAAATGCACATATCAAAGCATTTATCGAAGCTGTCTAGGAGGTCTTGCTTGCAGTTACCTCTTAGCAGAGCACTTAGCAGCGTCTCATATCGAAGCTTTCCTTTCTTTCCCCTCATGGCAAAATGGAATTACTGTTAGCTTTCTAAAATCCAGAGAGTGCAGGAAGGGTACTATGTGTGTAATAGAAATCATAGATAACGTTTGTGTTGAAGGAACAAAATTAGCAGATGAGCCTTTGCTTGCCACAGGCAGCTGTTCATGAGGATTTCCCAGGATCTTCCAAGCTTAGTGAAGCAGCATGGGCTCTGCGTGACATGCTTGAGGGGTGAGGCTGCAGCCGGGTTTTACTGGGGGGAGGTAGGAGCTGATGAGTGCAGTGTCTGAATGATCTGTCCTCTGAAATGAATACTTGCTTATGAGCCATAATAAGTACTAGTATCACACTGCTTTCTGTGCTAGCATTCAGACCCTCTTTCCTGCATGCAGGTTGAGCTCAGTGGAGATTTGCCATGCATAACACAAACAGGATGCTGATTAGATTCTAAACAGCAAGGGATTGATTAAGGCTTTTGTCTTGAGGTAGCTGGACCATAAGAGAAGACCTGACTGATAATAGTGAGTCCAGTGATCCAGTCTTCCAGACCAAAGGAACTGTGCTTCTAGATGGAGCCCTGAAAACAAAAAGCTAGATGTTTGAATAACAGCTTGATATTGGACAGTCTCCCTGTGGGTGTGGGTGCAGGATAGAAACCAAAGGATCTCAAGAGTCCCTTCTACCCTTTCCACAGACAGAATTCTGAACTGATAAATTGTGCCTCTCCAAACTTGACAGATGTTCACCTAGGAGGACTAATGAACATAGTTTACCCTTTTTAGTTCTTTTCTGGTAAGCTTTTCAAGAGGTAACGTAATTCACAGTAAAAGCAGGTCTCCTAAAGTTTCACTGGCTTTGGTTTATTTTAGAGTAAAATATTTTCTGAATAATTTGAGATAACTTCACAGTTCAGGTGTTTGTAACTTTTGAGAGTGTTAACTTGGCATATGCTGTCTTTATTATGAAGTGAATGCATCACCTCGTCATTGTGTCAGAGTGCAGGGAAGTAAGTGAAGGAAGGATTTCTGTAGGTGTGTGAACTAAAACAGCTACATTTTGAAGTAACCGTGGGAAAACGGAGGTAGTGTAGCAAAGGTGATATCTGCTCAAAACTTTGGGACGTATTTAAGAAATTCATTATCTGCTCTGGTGCTTCTTTCTGTAGATTGTTTACAGAATAAAAGCACAGGGTTGTTTGACATATTTGGAGAAAATGCTGGTTAAGTTTAGCCATGCAGCTCTTTGTACTTAGGAATAATTATGTTCTCCGTAGACCTTTTTTGCCCTAGTTTTGTGTATTGTTAGGAATTTTGTTCTGTGAAGTAAACAGAAAAAAAATTGGAAATTAATAGATCCTTTTACAAATGCTAACTTCACTTTGTTTTCTCAGGTATCATAAGCATATCGTTGTTTATGAATGTTCTTCTATAATATCACAGGTGGATGCTTGTTGCTATGTAAAACCTTCCTCTCCCTCAAACCCTCCTCAAACTCTACATCCTTCCTTGAGCTCCCTAGTGATTCTATGTCTTATACCAAAAATTTGATTTTAATGGGGTAATTCTGAATTGTGAGTTAAGACAAATGAGTTTAGAATTGAGTTTCCTTTGAGACATACCATTTTGCTCTGAAATTAGTTAAAAACACTCATCTTTGTCAGACATAAATCTTCCAGAGAGATGTACTTATCTGAAGGAATGAAGAAACATAAGCAAAATTTTAGATTTTGAGGTTATATTTTTGACTATGAGGTATTACTAATAGCAGATTATCCAATACCACAACAAAAGTTGTAGCTGAGAAATGGTACACTGATATCTGTGTGGGCAGATCTGCTTTGCAATGAGAAATACGTTGTACATAAGGAGGAGATAGGGTCCTTCTTGGTGTAACTCTCTCAAAGTAGTGTTACATTTGTGAGAAACACGGTGTGCTGTGATCTTTCTTGTTTAACAGTCATGGATGAGTAATATAGTTTTTTAGAAAAGATGATTTTTGAGAAAGAGTGGTTTGATAGCAGTCCAGAGCAGCAGTCATGTTCACTGAACAATGTTGTTCTCACGGCTTTCCAGGGTGTGTGGGGGTTTTTTGTTTTGTTTTGGTTGGTTGTTTTTTTGTTTTGGTTGTTGTTTTTTCTTCAGGAACATAAATCATTGGTGTTCTTCCTAGTGTGTCTTTTTACTGGCATCACAAAGCATGAAAATTCTGTAAAGCCACATTATTACAATGCAGTGACTCATATGGCATAACTCATATACTGCCTCCTCTTATTTTGATTCCTTCCTTGTTACTCATTCTCTTGTTTTGGTGTGTTTTGTTGTTGTTGTTTGTGCTTGTTTTGTTTTTTAAAGTGCGGACAAAGATGAAAGACACAAATAGCTATTTAAAAATGCTGCCCCGATAAGACCGCAGTTCACCAAGGTCTCTGGAGCTGTTGTCTCCATGTTAGCGCTTGGCTTTCATGTCAGAGTTCATTTTATGGTGTTGTGTCTGCCAGCTATTTCCATATGGTTTTCCACTTTTGTCTTATGATGGGAATAGTACAGGACATGTTAGAGCAGACAGGTTAACGATATTCAGACTAGTGTTTCATCTCATTAGGTCTAGGTGACAGAAAAGAAAACATGAGCTTATTGAGCTTGAAGTTTCCATTGAGTTGCTGTGGGTTTCTGCATCTCTTGTAGATATAGGAACAGGGGCCTATTACAACCTGGCCTGTATTCCTGAGCGCTTGTAACAGCACCAGCCACTGCATGGGGCTTGTAGATGCCTCTGCCCAGATTAGATGCAGAGAACTGCTACCACAGGCAGTTCTGGTAGCTTTCTGTAGCTTTTTAATTGAAACTGCTATTTATGGTAAGCAACAAGCATGTTATTTTCACAGATGGGCAATGGATTATTTGTCTTTACCCCTTTTAAATTACTTTCACACCAAATTTTCACAGCCTTTTTTTTTTTTTTCCTTCCCATTGCATCCAGATTAAAAAAAATATATTGGAGGTGAAATTTGGTATTTCCGGAACTGGAAACTCAGCTTTTAAGCCAGTAGTGGCACACCGCAGTGCATATGTGTAACACAGTGGAGGTTTTAGGGAGCTTCACCATCTGTCCTGCATGAGCTTTGCAAAGGTAAGACTGATTTGGAGGCTGGCTGACTTGAAGGACATTTTTCCCATGTGCTCCAAAGGGGACAAAGGGCCGATAAGTTGTTAGAATTGATGATGACAGCAGAGCTCTGCCATGATTTGACATGCTGGCCTGGCTTTTGCCGTGCAAGATGGATTTGGGGTTCAAACCCATTTTCTGCCCTTCTTATTGCTTTGAGCGCACAAGTTTGTTTTCAGGGTCTTTTGCAAGTTTGGGAGCAGGGGAGGTTCAGTTCTCTTTCATTGCTTTGGGGGGTTTCCATTCCATTTTTCTTTAATTTGCTCCTCCCTGTTAATCGCATAAGAGAAGCTTAGAGTGTTAAGTGAATAGATAATTCTTGGTCTATGTATATGGGCCAGAAGAATTCAGATTTGCATGAAAATAGCTATCCTCAGGTTAAACCTTTACATTTGGAAATAAGCTCTTTTCAGGTCTATTTTCCCTCCATTGTTATGTGTTTCATTTAATGTGAATGGTGGATGTTTGGGGCGGGACAGAGGTTTGTTTGACTATTCAGATGCATTGGCAGGGTTTAAGTTGGCACAGCATGGATCAGAGCTAGATGACTGGAGACATCTTATTTCTAATTAAAAGCACACGCACATATACTTGTGCAGTTGAAATAAATCCTTTCTTAGAGCTGATTGCTTCTACCTGTCTACTTTTTCTGTGTTTATACTCTGCACAATAGGACCATCCCATTTTGTTTCAGGATTTTTTAAGGCAAAAACCAGAACAAAAACTGGAATACATCCCCAGTAACAGAGCCCCTGTATGGCAACAGCAGGTGACAGTCTCACTGGGCATTCCTGTTCCTTTCCTTCTTGCATAAATACTTGTCTATCTTTTACAATTTTTATCTTTTCTTTCTTAATATTCTAGCAGTAGAAGTTATATAGTGCATATACAGTGCAGGCCTTGGTATGAAGGCAAATGGAATATGGGGTAGAATGTGTGTATTTGGGGCTGGACTGATCTGATGTGGGCAGGATTAGTTTTAAAAGTTCAATAGGCTGCCTCCGACTCGGAATCAGGCACTCTTCAGCTTTGAAGAAAGCCCACGGGAAGGGATCTCCTCTGCCAGGCCAGGAGGGTGAGAGGGCCAGGAGCTCATCACTGGAGTCCCAGGGCTGCTGAGGCCACAAGTGGCCTTTGGAGGCCAGGGTGTGCTTCTTGCACCGGAGAAGTGAGGGCAGGAGGCTGAAGCGAAGGTGATAGTGAACTGTGCTATCTGTTCTCAACCAGAGAGCTATCTGAACAAAACATTTGTTAATTGTGTTAATTAAAGCAAAGGCTTCATGTATCCAGGAGTAAAAGCGGAGCACATTCATACACAAAATACTTCTGCAAAGTTTCTCCTCTTGAAATCAGGGAATGGAGTGTTAAGAAATCAGGAATTTTGCTGCAGAAGCCTGATGTTTTTCTCAAAGATAGTGATGTCTAACACTTTGCTACTAACTGGAGCTGTCATTGTTTGAGCATATGCTAATATCTGTCTTTTACATTTAGAATAAGTGTTGGGCTTTTTCAAGAATTCTTTATCTCAACTGATAAATTGTCATGTTTGCAGTGTCCATCCCCATTTTTTGGTACGTATGTGGACTGGTGGCTAAGTACTTTTTTGCTACTTTATTTTTATTTACTTTCCCTATTATGTTTGGCCTCCTACAGGCAAATAAATTCTTCTGAAGGTCATTGCTGTGCAGTTGATGTATTCTTGCCTCCATGAGTCTGCCTGCAGTCCTGAAACAGAGTCTTGGGGCAAAGGAACTTGCTGATGACTCAGTGTGAGAATGTTGTGTTTGATGACTATGTCAGCCTTAAGATACTCTTCTCAAGGCCATAACCCATGATTTCTTCCAACACACCATAGTACTATGGTTTGAAGCAAATAAGAAAATAGTCCCACACTAAAAAAATTCAGAAAGTATGTAGGAAGAGCTTAGTGGTGTTTTCTTTTGTTCTAAGTCTGATTTTATTAGTCAAAAGCATGGTAGTGAACAGGAATAATTATCTAAAGTTAGTAAGGCCACCGATACCAATGCATTGTGAAGCCATGGCCCCATTGGAGTGGTAACTCTGAAGCTGGTCCATGATCGTTAGAGATCACTTATTCGTCATATTTTATCTGATAACCTGAGTAGTAAGGAGTATGTACTCAAGTCTAGAGGTGGGGATTCTGCAAGGAAGGGCGTCTCTCGCAGCTGTGCTAGTATGATCCTGCTCCCAGTTGCACAGCGCTAGGTCTGAGTGGAATACCCTTCTGGGGATTCCTGCCAGTGAGCACGGGATGCGGTGAAGTATTAGAGCTAGTGTATTTTGTAATGTTGTCCTAATACGTAAATGCAAGGAGGTATTAGGGATTTTTCTTCTTACTAAACCAAATAACATGCTCGGCCAGTGTGTTCCAAGATTTATCTAAAATCTGCACTAAAATGTCTCCTTTAACCTTTTGTAAATTTTTTGCCTTTTAGTTTCAAAGCTTTGATGGGGAAGAAGGAGTCTTGATGTGTGAACCCACATGGTTTTAATACAATCCCTGAAGAAAGGCGTCTGATTTACGTTCTCTACCTCTCTGTAGCTTTAGATAGCTGTTATTCTCCTGGTACTTTGTCACTTTCCAGGCTAGTGCTGACCTCTTCAGCTTTTCTCATACAGGAGACCTTACCCTACCTGCTTGCTTTTGATTGCTTTCATTGTCCACATTTGAATCTTCATTAATTATAACCTACCTTTTTTGAGACCTGTAGCAAAATCAAAGTTTGACTATAAGAGGATTATGATTGATACAACACTGTAAACATATTCTTGGTTTGTTCGTTAGTCCCTGTCTGATGATGCCTCTAACTTTATTAGTTTTCCTAACTGCTGTTTCATATTGAGCTGCGCTCAGTGGCAGACCCAGTGGAGGACATAGCTGCGTCAAGAGGTACTGATGGGAATTCAGGTGCTTAGGTGCAAATCTGTAACCGTTCCATTACTGCCCAACAGCAGCTGCATTTAAGGTTTATATAAGTTCTCCGGTCACTCCTAGTTATACATTTCTTCCTTTCTGGAGGTTTGTGTGTCTTCCTACGGCCGAGCAGCTTGGCACCTACCCTTCATCGTCACCAAAAATTTCAGCATCTTTGAAGGCCTGGGCTGGAGGTGGTAGGCAGTCTGAGAGTACAAGTGGCTGCAGACATGCTGTAGGCTCTGTCTCTCACTGACCACCTCTAGGTAGCTTTCCTAAATGAATACAGCAAGCGCCTCTGTCCTGTCTGCTGACACTCGTGGGTCCCTTTGAGGTGGCTGGTGGTCTCTGTTTAGGGTGACTGTGTACCTTCTGCTGTGTTCTGAATGCCCTGGTGCATTTTGCTGCTAGTCCCAATATCTTGTATGGCTGGGAAAAGAGAAAAGGCTTTGGAGTCTTTCAGAAGCAATTATAATGTATTCAGAATTTTTTTACTTCCCTAAAGGAAGTATACTTTTTCCTTGCTGTGTTCCTCATCTTGCACCTGTCAATGGATTTAATCTCTTAGCCACAGCAAAGGTTACAAAGGAAATTAACTTTTCCGAAGGGTACCTTTGTGGTCAGAGCATGGTCAGGCTTGACAGACACCACGTGTATTCTCATTTGTTTTCTGCATATGACATTTTGAAGAACTTTATAGTTCTCTTTCTTTAGAGAATTGTCTTTCTAATCCAGGTCCCTCTCTGTGTACATGACAGCCTGACTGTACACATGACACACGCAACTCTGAGCAATGGGCAGTACTGTGTAAAAAGCTGAGTGCAATTTCCTAGCTGAACTAGCACTGGCTCAAGGTTCAGCACTGAATGCTGCCATCTCACTCTCTGCTACTGTGTTCAAGTTGCTAAATAGGTATCCAGAGGCATGGAGTTCAAATTCTGCCTACTCAGCAGCATTAAAGTCAGCGTGGACCAGACTTGGAGTCACTTTCTGTTTGTATGTAATAGACCAGTCCCCAAAGTGCTTATAGCTGTGCTTTCTAAGTACATGTAGAAGCAATGGACTTTGATGGGACTGTGTTTTCCCTTTCCCTATTAAATATATCTTGTTCATCTCCATATGTGAGGTTTTTTTAGGATAGGAATAGAACAGAAGTATTGGCAGGACTTTGTGAACACATGAGACTTGGGATGTCATCTTGTGGTTGTTCAAAGAAATGCAAGAACAGCTTGTAGGCGTTGGTGAGTTTACTGGCTCTTTATTTTACACTGAGCTGGTTTGGATGCAAATTTTTATTCTTGAGCTATGTGATGATTCTTTTGTGTATAATCCGTCTTGTTGTAAAGTACACCACAGTAGCTGTTAACCTCCTTACAGCCTATTCCAGTAGTCAGAGTTTGTGGTGACTACAGCACGTAACCGATAGGAAGTCCCATGCTGCGTGGATATCTGGGTGTACCAAAGAGTGAAGCTGCCACTGTTTGAACCTACGTGATGTCAGAGACAGGAGGACTCTCACATACCGCTGGAAAGTGACATACTGCTTTTATTTAGCCTTTTTTTTGTTAAAATCACTTTCCTTGGCTGTTTCAGCTGGGTAGCATCTCATGTTTGAATGACACACAGGTGCAGAGAAGGTAGCCTCATCAAACATTTTATTTTCACAGAAGAGAGAAGTCATTTTAGACCCAGATAATATTTTCTCAGGCTCTGTGTACTGGGTACATAGTGACAGGAGTACAGCTGAACTGGCCCCATCAGTTTACCGTATGAAATACTTGTCAGTTTATCCATTTAGGCAAAACAAACTGACAGAAGGAGGAATTTCTGGGATTAAGTAATTTCCTGTTGCAAGAGTGATAAGGGGCAAATCTACATTCTGCCCGTTTTTTTTTTCTGTGGCCTCAAAGGATGTTTCCCTCAGTTGCTGGCAGCTGGAGCAGTACAGAGCGGTCCTGGCCAAAGTGAACATCGCGGGAGTCAGTGCAGAACAAGAACAGCATCAAGTTGTTCCCTACAAAGGGCTAAATCTGTGCCGCTTGAATGAGGCAAAAAACTACTGTATGTTGGAACCGTGCACAACAGCTATACCAGGGATTACTCATTTGACTAGCATGGTATGTAAATGTTAATGATTACCTTTTCTTTCTTGTCAACATATGTTCCCTTTTGTTTCTTACTGGAGCAGACTGGGAGACAGAATGGCTTCTCGGACTTTTCAGTTATGTCTTCAACAGCATTGCTAAATGTGGTGAAACTGTCAAGCCTATGCGTGCTCAGACAAAAAAGGCATCTGGAAGAGGGTGAACTCAACTCAGGGCAGAACCTGACACTCTGCAAATGCTAGGGGAACAGGCTTGCTCGGATCTCCATTTCAGAATTGTTTTCTGGGAAATGCTCTGTCAAGTTAAATGTTTTCTAATTACAACCCTTACAAGCAACACACTTTCTTGTCTTACAATGAAAATAAGGCTGCTGTAATTTTTACTGCCTGTCAGGTTTATGGCATTGATGGGGACAGATTTTAATAGTGAATGATCAAACATTAGCTCACAAAAATTGCCAGTTATTTCTGGAGTGCTATTTCGTCATCAGTGAAGGGACAGTCCCTCTGGATGGTGATTAGTTCCAGCTCTGAGCTCTCATTCATAGGTCAAAATGCCTGAGAGTTTATTAACAAGCCAAAAATAAGGGCATTGTTATCTTTTTGACAGAATGACTGCTGCTTGCACCACTCTAGCCAATGGGACTTCACATTCTGGGAATTATTTCATGTAATACCTTTACTCTAGCTTATTCAACAGAATTAAATCAGTATAATTTACTTATTTTGCCTGACAAGTACATGCTGTGTTACAGGAAAGCAGTATGTGTGCCCCTAAACACAGAGATTTTTCAAGCCTAATTCATTACTGCAGTTATTTTTGTCGCCTTTTTAAAGACAGCTGAAGTCTTCATCCAGTCAAGAGCGTGACAGTCATCCAAAACACTGATTTCAGGTTCTGCTGCAGATTTCCTACATTTCAAGCACCAGAGACTGTTCAGAGAGATGCTTCTGCTTTGACCCTCCATAAAAGCGAGGTGGAATCCCTGACTAACACCTGATTTAGTGCAGATTAGATTTTGTTGTGCCAAGGGAGAGGAGACTGAAGCTAAATGAAATACTTCCCATGTGCAGATCAGATTTCAAACAAGGACTGAATCTGGGTTGTTTAGGATTTTATGTTTTGATTCAAGATCACTTCTAAACACAAGGACCATAGTGTAACTATGTAACATTTCATTTCTTTATTAATTTCTTAATTAATGGAGAAATTCTTTAGAACTTTGTGCAGAAGTATTTCCTTCTTCTTCACTGTGAAGGCAGCAGTAAAATACCTTAAACTCCAGATTTGTGGCATTACATCCTCTGATAGACACTGTAAAATACCTGATGCATTGTAGTTTTGTAACAGATAAAGAAAACTAGAGACTTGCATTTTACTTTTGGATAAGTTTATTTAAACATTTGTAAAATATACTAAGTAAACAGTATATTATTTACTTCTATGTGCATGCAATTGTTGTTAAGATTCATATATAGCATTGTCAAGTCTACAGTGCAGTAACTAAGAATTTTAAGCAGCATGATGCTGAAAACCTTTCTAGAAACAGTGTCTGACCCTTCTTTGATTGCACTGTGAGGTTTCTTTGTGTACATAAGTAGTGCTTGTTTTTAACTTAATTAAAATGTAAGGTTTCAAAGTGTGCCCAAGAGAAAGGAATTCTCAAAAGAAGTATCCATTAAAAACCAGAGATAGCAAGAGCAGGCAGCCTCCCGAGTGATTTTTATGAAAAGTCTAGTTTAAAAGCAAGGAAGTCAGAACTTTACCATGTGTAGGTATGACTGAAGTAAAAAGTGTACTTGAAATACGAAGGGGTTTATCCTGTCATGGCCCCCTCAGCCTTGGCTAACCTTGGTTAAATTCTTACTTCTCTACTTTACAGTTCCAAATACTAGCAGATACAAAGCATGGAGAGCCTTGCTGAATATGGTCTGCAGCTGGAGGATGAGGTAAATAACTCTTCTTTAAACTGGTTTCACGATCTTCATTGACAAATAGTTCTGTTGGGGGAGGAGGGAAGAAACAATAGAGGTAAAAAGATATACACAAAATAGTTTTGTAAATGACATTTAAGATATTAAAATGGATCAGAATGTATTCAAGGTATGGTAATTTCAGTTAAAATACAGTAAAAATGAGTAAGATATCTCAAATTAAAGTAGACTGAAACCCAGGCTCTAGACCATCTATGAACTGTTTCTAATTGTGCAGGTCATTAACACTTCTAAAGCACTCATTTGCTCATTAGTTAATAGGTTAGTTTTAACATAGATTTTAATTTTTTTTCAGTAAAAATCATTGGGAATTTTTTACAGCTATAAGGATATACACCTTATCTCCTATTAAAACTGAGCAGATGGAGTCTCTTGTGTGAGTGAGGAGTGTGTCCTGTCAGTGACTCGTACATAACTTAGCTTCTTAGCTCAGTGAAGAACAGTAACTTTAAAAAATTCTTACCGGCAATGAATAGAGGAGTACTGCTACAAACAAGAGTACAATCAGCAAGATGATAAGGCCTATAAAGACCCATTTAAATCTGCGCCACACAATAAATTTCATTGTCTTGCAGGGATTTGTAAACCAAAGGAAGGAAGTATCTGGTCGGCTGCATTTTGAAAGAAACAAATATTACTCATACTGTAAAAATAGGAGATACTTAAGCATAAGAATATAACACATTAAAACAGTCTGGTTTGGAGGCTGAAGAAAATACAGATAGTTTTGTAATGTAAGATAGCAGGTTCAGTAAACATGTGCTGTTATACTGAAACCACCTTGCATTTTATCCTAATGCTTGCAGAAAGAAACGAGACTGGCTTTTATAAAGGTTTTACAAAGGATAATTGATATCTAATAGATCCTTCATGCAGATTTTGTCAAGAACATCAGAGTAGATAGATATTATCTATTTCTCAAGTTAGTGAGAGAAAAGTGTCTTACTTTGGTAGATCAAGTTTGGGGTTCATGTTGGGTTCATCTCTTCCTTTACCAGCTGGCCTTTCCTCAGCTTCTTTTTCATTGACAACTTCCAATGTCATTTCAACTTTACCCTTCAGAAAACATGTGGGATGAGACAAGCATCATATTGAAGCAGCACTAACAGCACTTGTTTGGTGCTTATACAGCAGAGTTTGAGACCACCTCATTGGGTGCATCTGCGTGTTTTTCATTTCCTTCTCAAAATGGAATTGTTTCTGCACTGTGATGGTGTCACCACACAGTATCACAGAATGACAAATACAAAACGAAATCACCATACATAAAATGGTTCTAATTCATTTGTAGTTCTCTTTTAAGCTACACATTTTTTTTTCCTATTTAGCAAAACCAAACCAATTTTTCTCTTATTTTAAGAAAACCCAAAGATGGCATCTTTTCCAAATGCCTAAGCATCTCATTTTTAATTGCTGTGCCTGATAGATGTTTCTGAATATTTTTCTTCAATTAATTACATTCCTGTAATAAGCTTTAAAGGCAAAAACATTAGAAAGAAGAAGCAGATGCACCTGAAAGGCTTAACATTCTAGGAAGTGTTAAATATACATTTATATTCTGTATAGAACAAGTTAAAATGCTTTAGGTCTTCTGGTTCTTTGGCTTTAAACTTTTTTCTTTAGTCTTTAATGCATTTAGGATGTCTTGTGTTTCTTCTAAGCAATAACATGATAAATTCATTCACACAATAACTCTATTGGCTGCTTTGGCAAGATAACACAACTCAACTTGGTGACAGAGTCCTTCAAGTTAAACGGACTTAAAACCAAAATAAATAAATTTAAGTATTAAACTCCTACTTTAAAACAAAAAATTGTTGATGGAGCAGTGTTACTGAACTTGTGCATGGAATGTTCTCTTCACTCCTCATCTGTTTATCCACTGAAAGCTCACAGCTAAGCAGGAGACTCTTTACAATCTTTATAATCTGAAAAGCAAGGTGAGCACATTTTAAGTACTTTTTAAAGAAGTAATAAACTTACCGCTAAAATGCGGGAGCCATCCTTTTCAACATAACATGGCCACCACCCCTTCATGGATTTCTGTTCAAAGAGAGAGGCGGTCTTGGGAACCTTCTGGGAACCATCTGCTTTGTACTCTGGAATCATGTCTATGTTGCACTTTTCTGGAACTTTTGCTGGAATGACTGTTCTATGTAAATCAAGTTCCACAAAGCCTAGGAGATGGGTACAAAAATAAACACTGCACAACACAATCAATCATACAACATAGTGGTTCAACATCAACCTTTCTTATCTCTAAACATGTTCTACAGGAAAAACAACACACACTTTACATTCTTGCTTGTCTAAGGAGGTTGTGTGGCAGGGAAGTGGGACCTGTCAGGCTGTGCTCAAACCCATCTTGCTGGTGTTGAAAGCACTGCTGTTGAGAAATTTGACTTAGAAAGCTCTCCTCCCCCTTTCTTAATGCAAGATCACTTGATTTTTAATAGAGGTTTTTCATCCCCACACACCTAAGCAGAAGATAACCAAATACAGCAGTGTAATACTAAGGTAATTTCTACTAGTTGAACACATGATTTAGCTAACTTTAATAATGGTTATAAATAAACTGTTTATTTTCAGATTTTGAGGCCTATATGATTTGCATGCAAGCTGAAGACTTTGGAGCTGTTTTAATACAGAGCAGAGAATCTTCTCCAGAGCAACATCTATACAAAAGGTAAGAATTAATAATGGTGTGAAGTAGCATTAATAGTCGTGTGAAGTAGACTGCTTAATCTATATTACAGCCTTATGTCAATACTCTTATGTGTAATTGAAGTACTTTGTTTTATATCATTTTACTTAAAGAAATAAGCAAAGTAAGTTTTAATGCACATTATAATTTCATGTACATTGTGATAGGAATTACCTGAATGTAAAGTATCTTGGTTTACCTGCAAGTAGGCCTTTACTGAATAGTCCGTTATTCATTCTTGAGCACAAGTAACCCTGTACTGCGTGGGAAAGCAGGAGTGTATCTGCATGCTCAGTGGCTCACTTTGTAAACACAGTCCTTATGTGATAATGTAAAATTGTTCATTTTTATCTCTTACTTTGAGACAACTGTAATTATTTTCTTAGAAGTCTTACCCAGGTAGTCATCCAAGGAGAATTTGTCATTATCCCATATTTGGATGATAAGTTTGGGTGGGATTCTGAATTCTGTTTTGTCAAGACTCCAAAAATGTTCCTAAAATGTTAAAAAAAATAATAATCCAAGCATCTTTTAAAAATTACTTATGAGAATTCAGTGCTGTGGCCTGTTAGTACTTGTGAATTCAGGGGCTGGTGGAAGTATGAAGGACCTTGCTAAGAGGAGAGTGCTGCTGCTGACAGTGTGGTGTTCCCGGCTTGAAGGCAAAATTGAATCCGTTCGCAATAGCAGTTCAAGGAAAGTGCAGAACTGAACCAAACCGTCTCTTTCATTATGTAGGTACAAAATTATGAGACTAATTACAATCCATATTATAAGTATTGAAATTTTTAGAAAAACTTACCTTTTTGGAAACGACACAGAGTTGCTCTGCTGGGAGATAGTCAAAAGGAAAAACAAATCTCCAGTTAAAGTTCCCTTCACCATCCAATGATCGATAGTGAACATCCGTTTTCTGCTTATTTTCTTCATTACCAGGCATCCATCTGAAAATACAGAGGGATGTGTCTGGTGCTTGTTTGCACTGTAACCACATCACTAGGTGGTTGCAAACAAGCCACAAGAGTTGCTCACAGAAGGCTGGAGGGTCTTTCACACCCTTTCTCAGTTTGGTTCCCATTTGGCACTGTAAATAGGAACATCTGAACTGAATTTCTGGTCTGCTAAGACCAGTACTGTATCAGTGGTGGGATGTTGGTGGTGTTTTTTTTTCTTTCTTTTTTAGGATAAATTAAACTAATAGCCTAGTAGTATGTTTCTCTGATTTCTCTTGTGGTTTGGGTGAGTGTTTTGTTTGTTTGTTTTGTTTGGTTGGTTGGTTTTTGTTTTGTTTTTTTTGTGTGTGTTTTGGTTTGGTTTGTTTTTTCTTTTTTTTTTTCTGGACTAGGAAATGTAAAAATTACGAATCCAGGCTGTGCAGCACCAAAGTTAACTCACTATCTTTTCAATTGTTTCCCACCTCAAGAGATGAACTTCTGGGATCTTTCACTGCACATTAACTGGTCATACTTTATCTCCTAATACTTCTGTACTTCTCGGAGGTTAGCACTATTTCAGAGGCCGTAGTGTGCACTGACTTGGCTGAACCAAATAATCTTTGGAACCTGTGGTCTAGGCATTCCCAGGACACTCTGACAGTTATTAATTTGTAAGTGTTACATGATAGGGTGCTCATACCCCTTAACGTAAATGTCACTCATTTCTTCCCCTGTGATGCTCTTTTCATCCAAAAGGACGTCTTTGGTGTTCCAGACAATCACCCGCAAGACATACCTAAGAGAGATGTTTGGGGAAAGAGAATTGAATTTGCTTGTGTCAGGGCTGCCAGCTGGTGTGCAGTATATATGGATACTCACTTCTTGGCTTTTCGGGGAGTGATGTTGAAGGGAGGGCCTGGAGGTCCTAAGCTTTTGGGGAAAACATCAACCCACATCTGGAGCTTTCCCTGTGGCAGTGGAGAAGATGGATGAGGGATTGTTTGTTGTATACGGTTTTGTCACGGTAATCCCATGGAACTGCTTATTGACATGCTTAAGTACTAATTTTTGCCACAGAGCAGAGCTCACCCATGTTACCAATGTCGGAGCTTCTCTAGACTTCAGATAGGAGCAAGCCCAATCCTTCATGCGATACAAGCTTCTACAAATGAACAATGCCAAGAATTCACATGATAGGGATGTTAATTCCTAGTGAATTCAGTGCAAGTTAGAGGCCTAAATAGTTCTCATTCTGGAGGTCCAACTTCCTGTTCTCTCAGAGGTGCTATTAAGTACAGTGTCATTTGTGTGGCTGATAGTTTGCAGCTGGTGGCCTATGCAGTGTAGATGATCCGTCCCCTTACCTAGACTCTGAAGTAAGGCAACCACTGAAGATTATATACTCTATTTCAAATGCAGGCACCTTTATTTTTGCAGTTAAGTTCTCTGGTTGCTGCAGAAACTTTCTTAAAAATACAACCACTGGCGAGTTAGTAAATGCTAGAAAACAAATGTTAGCCTTTGTTCCTCTCTAACAGAGAGGTCCAGTGTAAGACTTTGTGCTTAAACTAGCACCTTTGGACCTTGTAGAGAAATTACAAGATTGGTCTCATTTGTTGACTGTAACTTGGAAGCTCTCAAGCCAGGCTGTCTCCATTATTTTTGGTGAGGTATTAAATACATATTTCAATTTATTTCAGTACTGAAGTAATAAATCTTTCCCAATTTCCATTCTGTCAGTGTTTAAGGTGTCACTTGGGGGTCTTAGTGGCAAAACTTAACTGCATTTTTTTTACATTTCTAGACTAACTTGCCTTAGTTTCTCAGTCAAATAATGTTTTATAGCCCTCTTCCCCCTGAGTGATACCACACCACTGACAACATGACATAAATGCAGGAATGCTCTATTTCTGTATTGAAGAAACAAGAAGTAAACTGGCTCATAGTACCTGGGAGATGTTGGGCTGGAAGGTGCTATATAAGGTCCTTGTCTCCACATGTTCAGGTACTAAACCCTGGGTTCTCAGGATATGAAGGGCCAGCCGCTCTTCACCTGGACCAAGATGCTGATGCAAAATTTTGTTAGCTTCTGAAATAAAAGAAATGGACAAAGAACATGAGTTAATGAACCAGAATTTGGATTTGAACTTTAAAAAAATGTAAACCAGATATTTAAAATTGAGTGGAAAACTCTGCTCAACATTAAAAAAATCAAATTTTTTCTAATTTTCTGTAAAAAACTAAAAAAATTTATATATGTATCAATGTGTATTTAAGACAGAAATACAGAATAAGTGAACGAGCTCACCAGCTTCCTCCAAAGTATAATCTCGTCCCCCGTAGTTAATCTTTCTACCATTCTCAGAGAGGACAGGAGGAGCATAGCCTTTAAACCTGGCTACATTTTGCAGTAACTGGGTTGGTTTTAGTTGATCACGCCAGGTATTCACACCTGAACTTTTGGGAAGGAAAAGAAATACATCATAAAATTATTCAGCAGTCAGGGCATTTACATGTCATGTAAAATGTATTTATTAAACTCATTCATAAGGGGCAGCACTGTAACTGCCTAGATTGAGGCCACTTGAGTTTGAGACAGTGACATAATTTTGTACCAGCTCTATTACTTTCCAAGGCAGAATGCTTTTTTCTTTACATATCAAAGTAATTTACACTAAAAGATGCCTTCATGTTTATTTCCATGAGTAGGTCATAAAATTCTGTTAGGTGTATGTTCTCTGGACAGAAATAACACGCATTACCATATAAAGAGAATATTAAAATGTTTGGTATCATGGTTTTAAGTCAAGGTTCTTCTGAACACTTTGCAGCTTACCTTGGAATTCAGATGCTAGAGTGAGCACAACAAACACCCATGAGAAGCCATAGCATTGGTTATTAACCATATAATTCTTAAAATGAAGGAAGCACAGGTTTTTGGTAATAATTTTTTGTTTGTTGTTTTTTTGTTTTTGTTTTTTACAGAGACTGGTTACTATATCTTACAGATAAGAAATTTTCAATAGACAGAGTGACTTACATGCAATACTGCTGTGGGATGCCACAGTGAGATCCATAACGAGAAAGGAATCTGTTCTCAAGATCAATTATGGTTTCACCCACTTTTTCATCCTGCGTCAATGTGTCATAGTCATAGACTGAAATTTTCAGATCCTTTTCTTGAGGCAAGAAGCAGCTGAGTTCATACATTCTAAACATAAAAATGTCCAGTTAATGCTATCGCTCTTTCGAGCACTACTTTTTAAGCTTCAAACCAAACCAAAACAACGCCAAACTAAAACAAAACCCAACTTAAGCACGTTTAAGTTTATTTTTGAGCAATACCCTTTACAAGATATTAAAGAGATGCCAGAGGGGTGGTAGATGCCTCATCCATGGATGAGGCCAGGCTGGCCAGGGCTCTGAGCAACTTGATCTAGCTGAAGATGTTCCTGCTCATTGCAGGGGGGTTGGACTGGATGAGCTCTGAAGGTCCCTCTCAACCCAAACCATTCTATGATTCCAGTGCTGATAAATCTAGCAGTAGTTACTGCTCATACCACAATTTCTGTTTTCACTTATTAATAATTCCATTAGCACTCCTATGGATATTACATCCTTCCTTTCTGCCCAGTGTATTCCTTAGATGTTTTCTGTGCAGCACCTTGTATTGGGACTGAGAAAAAAACTAGTGTGGGTCTGCCAGCCACTTTAGAAAAAGGATGGTTGGTCAGTCCATAGTATGTGTGTGATTAGAAACTTTACATTTTTTTTTACCACAATAAAACCATAGCTGGAGCCTTAAAAACTATGGTCCAAATGTATGCTTGTATGACTAGAAGGGATTATTCTGTCATCTAGCTGTCCTACACCAAACAGACTGTATAATTTTCTCAAATTAATTATTGGAATTTACTTCCAAGATATGCAGCCTCAGGGTTTGTACTGCTGCTGAATCTGTTGCCTTTGAGGTAAAGTATTCCATGGTTCATTATTCTCTGCATCTTTTTTTGTTTTGCTTTATTTCTAGTGTAACTTTTAAACTGTGGCTTCCAGAGTAATTCTGGAAAAACTTGGAATCTTGAAGGTACTTTATACCCATAATCAAGTCTCTTTGCTGTCTATGTCTTTGCATGATCCGAACAATTGGAATCCTGCAGCACATCATTACAAAGTAGGCCTTCCCAGCTCTTTATAATGCTTCTAGTCCTCCCCTCCTGACTTTTAAAATCCTCCCCTAACTCTGGAAACCAAGCCAGACCCAGAATTTTATTAGTAATTATAAAGATGCTGTAACCTCTCCATTCCTAATTAGTATTTTTTCTATTGATATATTTCAAATATATTGTTAGTCTTTGAAGGAAAGACCAGTGTACGGGTAATGTATGTTAAGCTGATTACTCATTGTGACATCCAGTTAGTTTTCAGAGTTAAAACTTTTTCCATATTCTATAAGCTTATTTTATTCTTCTTGTATGCATAACAAAGGGCAGTTTTAATACATATACATTATTTGACTTTGTGCAATTTACCCATGTGATACAGAAAATCTGTAGAGTAGCCAAACACCCATGTTGTCCAGTGATTTCAAAGGGAAATGCCTTATGCAACTTTACACACAGTTAATTGTCAGTATGTAACTATGACTACAGCATTGGATATTTCAAATAATTGTTTATCTTAAAAAATAGGAAAACATTCTAAAATACAATAAATTGAAAATACAAAAAAATTTGTTACCTGCCAAAAATTGGGTTGAGAGTATTAGGCACATAATTATCTCTGTCTTCAATTACTTTTTTACTCAGGGATATTTTTATATAAGGATCGCACTATTTAAAATAAAAAAAAATATTGTTAAGAAATAGTTATCAAGACTAACTTTATTTGAAATACACTACAGCAGAGTTAGCTCACAGACATCCCAAAAGTAAAAAGTCTCACCAGCCCATTATTATCCTGGGGTTGAAGCTGCAAAGCTCGAACAATATAAATTCGCACGATGCACTCCTGAGGCCCACTGTCCGGGAGCTCACGGAACTGGCGAGGGGGAGCTGGAACAGTGGGATCATCAGGCAATGCATAGATTTTAAAGGATCCCTAAAAAATAATGTAAAGACTGAGTCAAGAGAAATGTAGCAAAGTTACTGTTAGGTTTGTTTTTTCTTATTTGTCCTCCACATTCACACTCTGTTTTATATAGAATAGCAAAATTACAGCCTGATCCATAGTCACTTAGAAGTCTTTTGGTTTGCTTTAGTGGAGTTTGGATAAGACTTACTACAAAGGCAAGGTTATATCCTTAGCTGATTTAAATCAATACAGCTCTTTTGATTTCAACAGTTACTTGGTTTTCTGCAACTGAGAATATGTAATATATATTCCATAAGCATCATTTAATGTACTGTTTTTATTTTTTTCTTTTGTTTGACCATTGTTTTTTTTTTTTTGTACATACCATGTTAACATTATTTTAATCTTTAAAAATCACAGAGAGAGTCACAGAAATAGTACCAAATACCTTTTCCAAATTTATTCTAAAAATGTACTTTGCTCAGAACACCTGCAGGTGAAGCTTTAGGCCTGTTCACGAGGTTGTCTGGTAAAGTTCTGTACCACAGGTACCAGGGAAGGTCACAGCAGCAGGAACAGAATTTCTTTTAAATTAGCATGTATCACGTTTAGCGTGAGAAACATGTAGCTATACATTCCTTGAAAAAGAAGGGCCTGTACCTAAGCAGTTATGAGCATCTGTTGCTTCTGTTAGCGTGTCCATGCTTAAGCTGAAATGCTTGCATGTCGACTTACTTAATAAACCACTTACATACAAAGCACTGTATGTAGCATTTGCTTGTTGCCCATTATTTGACATTTACCTTGAATTCCCCAACCACTGATGGATCATCACTGTCCTCAGATTTGCCTCTGTATAGCTTAAATGTGTCACAGAAGTCTGTTAAGCTATTAAATTCAGGTACCTTTTCCAATTCACAGTCGTACACCTTAAAAAAAGAAAAAGGAAAATGAAAAAAATGCAGTTTAGAAATTACCGCACAGATGAGCTCCACCATTGTGGCACTGCAAAGTGTATTGTATGTTTGATAGAATATCTTAAGGAACCAAAGCATTTGGAACATTTTTATTTTCACATCTAAGTGGAAGCAAATGCGATGCTTGGAGAACATGCTATCAAACTTCATTTAGGCCATGTTAAAAACAGAATAAATAGCATTTCACAAACTTATCTTTCTTCATGAGGTGTATTAGATGAGAAATGAAAGTGGTCTGGCTTCACCTTCTAACCAGACAGTAAAAGTACTGATCTTCTCTTTTCATACTTTCTGAATGTGTCTGTTTATTTAGGATCTGCCTGGCACCAAAAGAAGTCAGGAATAAAATTCCATTTGACTGAAGTTTAGATTAAACTCTTAATACATCTCTTAGTAAATGTTGTTAAGTAGAAAAGAAGCAAACGTATCTTCTCAAAACCTTCACTTCACCACATGAATTAGTAGTGGATATTTACAGGAAATCATGTACAGTTAAACTCTGAAGAGCATTTAAAAACAAAGGGCACAGCTCTGACCAGCCTTTGGGCCTATAAACACTGAGATAATTTATTTTATCCTGAGCAATACCTTTAAAGTGTCATATCCTTTTTTAATATACTGTCCACATTTTTCATGGTCTCCTATTGAAGCATAAAATTTGCTCCACCAATCAACAATTTCTTCCTCCTTAAAGAAAAGCGAATAAAAAAGTGTTATTGAGATACAAAGCCTTTTTTATATCATGCTGTACAGCAGAAACAATGAACAACAGAAACTACAAAACATACTAAAAGACAGTATACTCTGAAACTTAGTTAAGTAATAGTAAAGGTGCATCTGAAAGAAAATTAGAATGTGAATATTAAGGCTAAAACCACGGAATTTCTCTTACCCAGGTTTAGGTATCTAACCTATAATCCAGCTGCGTTGACAGTCAACAGCCAGCCATCTCCAAGCAAGCAATTAATTGCTGGTATCTAGAAACCTGTTGCAAACGACTGACTTCTGGAGGTGAGCGTATTTCTCTCCTCCATCTCTGGGCAGGGCGGCACATCTCTCGCCACCTGCGTTCTGGAGTACTGCAGTCAGGGCAAGGGAAGGGAACGTATGCTCAGCTGGTGCAGTCTTTGCTTCAGCTGCTACGGAGAAACATTGTCATACCTGGTATTCATTACAGGAATTGCGTGACTGTAAATACTACAGTGAACACGTTGAAAACTTCTGAGGGACAAATATGCTAGTTTGCTTTCAGCATTCCCATTTATTTCAAAACTGTTGCCTT
This sequence comes from Columba livia, assembly GCF_036013475.1. Lineage (NCBI taxonomy): Eukaryota > Metazoa > Chordata > Aves > Columbiformes > Columbidae > Columba > Columba livia. Next base: position 17,570,719 of record NC_088607.1, read on the forward strand.
GTAGTAACACTGTAACTGCTCTAATCATGCACCATTCCGTTAAAACCAGTGAGGATTGTCTGTGTTGTGACAGAATCTGGCGTTTGGAGATTGACCTTAATGTTTACCAAAGGCACTTGGAAAAAAGGAGCAGTGAGTTTTGCTGTCTTAGAAATACTTTAGTGAGCTTCAGGAGACCCTAAATGTTAGCAATCTATACATTCCACTAAAACAGTTATTTCTGTGGGGTTTTTTTATCTTTATTTAAGTCTGATAATCACTTTGTTCAATAGTGTGATATTTTCTGTGCTTATCCATAGGGATTGCATAATATAATTATCTGTCCCTGAAAATATCCTTCGATTGGTAATGAATAGTATTCATTCATGGTGTAAATTTGAAAAAGTCTTTAAGATTGTTTGAATTTAAGTAGAGTCTTAAAGTACGTGAGCTGTTTTTTAAAATATCTAGGGGCTTTTATTTCAGTCATGCATATTTTTCCTAAATTTGCCATTTTACAAGTTCACTGTAGGTTTTATGTCAAGCATTTTCAGAGATTACCGTTCTCATCCATGTGCTTCAAATGCTAATTTAGGGGCAGTATTGATTTATTGATTTGCAGTTGGGGAAAACCAACGTGTAGATTTTAAAAAAATAACAGACATTACCTTTTCCGTAAGCTGGTCATGACGATCAATTGGTAAAAAGAGAGCAAAACAAAACCAGTGGTAAGGATATGATTTTTTAATGACTTTATGAATTCTATACAGTTAAACAGACTTTAAATGTTTAGGTTTTTTTATATCGTATGTATGTAAAGTAAGTTACTAACATCAATAATTTATATATACTTTTGAAGAATACTCAGACATCATGTTTAACTTTTTTCCTGCTGTTATGTCCCAGATATTAAACTGGAGCATATATATAAACATTTTTAAAAGCAGGTTTTTAGTACTGTAGGATTTTATCACCCTGCGCTTTGTTCTTCATATAACAAAGCAAAACTGAAACTTGGTTTTCTGTTGTGTCATTGCAGTGTTCCACTCTGAATTCTGTTTATTGATTTCCATGATAGCATCATCTGTGCCTTCATCTGTGGTTGCATAGAGCACTGGATCTGATTTATCTCATTTGAAAAATGTTTCTAGGAGCACTTGCAAAACTGCATCTATTCCAGAGATTGTTTTCCAAACAACTTTCACATATATAAAGTTCAAGTTATTTTTTTTTCCTTTTTGAATATTTAGTTCTTTATAAAACAATTTGCTAATGCTCAACAGCCTTTTCCCTTTTCCTTCTACTATCATTTTTCAATTGGTTACAGGCTGTGGATTTTCAGGAGTCTGGAAGAAAGTGAATTATAAAGTACAGTATCAACCAGTATATATGTCTATGGATTTATCTGTATAAGTGTATTAGCAATCTACACAATCCAAAATGCTTCACCGGTTAAATCACAGATACCATAATTATGACCATAGTCCATTAAGAGCAAGCACCATGCATCCCATTTGGAAGCCAAGATTAGCAAGTGTGATTTTGGATAGTGTTTATGCATCATACCGTGTGTTTTAATTTAAAGGCATAATCCATAAATTTTTGTGCAAAGCAGAAGAAATATGCAAAATGCTTTATGAATACGAGCCAAATGCATCAATAGATCAGGACATCACACTGGTATATCATGGTCATTTACTTCGATTTGCAGTCTCTAAGTAATTCTCTTGCTGGGATGTGCAGGTGTACTGTATTTGCGTAGTCTTGTCTAACTTGAAATCAGAAATACAGATTTTTTTTTTCAGATTTGCACAGGACTGACAGAGGTTCTTAGGGACATGGTTTAGTGCTAGAATTAGGTTAGGTTATGGTTGGACTTGATAATCCTGAGGGTCTCTTCCAACTGTGAAATGATTCTATGATTTCTTAAAGGTAATTGGTGTGATTTCTTCTCAGAAACCACGTCATGTAGTGATTTGCAAAACTTACAGGCAGAATTCATGAGGTAATTTTGAATACTTTGCCATATTTAAATTTGTCTTTGTTTAAACACTGGTTTGTAACATTGACAATATGAAGAGTAGTTTGCATAGCTATGCAATAATGATTTAAACTCTCAATTCAAAGCCTTTTCACAAAATACATTGTGTAGAACTCTGAATCTTTCATCAAAGCATAATGTTGGAAGAGTTTAAATTAGGGTTTGCGGTTTTGTGGTGTTTGTTTGTTGTTGTGGTGTAGGGATTTTTGTTTGTTTTTTGTTTTTTCCTTGATATACCTTCATATGTCTCCTCAGCTAATGCACTTGGTAGCTTCGGGAAGAAGAGATTAATAGAAAAAATAATCAAAACCTTAAGACCTTCTTTAAAAATTCCCAAAGCAAATAATGCATTTTCAATATTTTGGTATTACTGTTACTAAAACTGGTAAGCAGGATGTTCTCACAGAATGCCAAAACACAGAATAAAATGCCATATGATAAATCTGAGATTTTGGAGTGAAATATTCACATGGTAAAGATCATGTAATGGTTACTGTCCTTTTTTTTTAGCATATCCATTAACTTTACTGCGGATTTTTATATTTGAAGTTTCTAAGACACTAACACTGAACTATTAGCTTTTGGGTCCTCTTGAAATTATGGGAAAAAAAATAAGAGATACGTGTTTCCCTAGAAAAGCTAGACTTAGAATTTTATTTACTGTAGATTTATTTTACTCTCCAGAAAGTTCACTTTTAAACAAAGTTTTACTATTAATAGTGTAGTTAAATCCTGTTGATTTTGTGCTTTTAGTAAATAGATTCCAAATAAGTTGACACACAGAGTTTTTAATAGTTAATACATTTTGTACAAACATGGTAAGACTTTCGGAATAAAGATACCTTAATATTTGTGACTAATTATACTAGACTTATGAGCATCATCTCCTCCAAAATCTCTGTATGAAATAATTGTCAAGAGAAGTCCAGCCTTGTGACCACGTCCCATTAACATTCTTCCCCCACCCACCCCCGGTCTGGTCATCTCCATGCATTAGCTGGGGACATACATACATACATACATGCACTGTTGTTGGAGAAGCCATTTTGCTGAGTGCTGCTGACATACTGCTTAAACACTAGAAATTGGAATGTAATTGATGAAATTTTGGTATTTTGTGTCCTCAGGGTGTTCTCTGCATATCATTTACACTTTCCACAGTTGCACTAATTTCAATTCGAATTGTTTTGAATATTCTTTTCTCCGTCAGAGATGCTATCATTGTATCTAATGTTATATTTGGCTTGCGTGATGTCAAACTCAACAAAACAAATTGTGTTTCACCTTATGTAGCATTTCAGGTTTTCCCTGCTATAGCTGAAAATGTGTTTCACCTTATGTAGCATTTAAAATTTTCCCTCTTCTGGTTGAATTTAACTACACAAATTCAATCAATTTTGCCAGTGAGTTCAAAGTGATAAGTTTTCTTTGTTGTTTTAATCTCTTTTCTTAAAATTTTTAAAGGAAATGAAAATTCTCCATACCAGCTATCAAACATTTATATTAGAACAGAAGGCTTAATTCAGATAAAAGTTAAAAGACTGTTGTAAAACCCATGACTCTGATAAAATGAACAGCCAAAGGTCTGTGTTACCTTGGCTTTGGTTCTGTACCCACCAAAGCAAACACTTTCTCCTAGCTCCTTTGTTTAGAAGCACTCAGTCTGTGCAAGATCAGGCTGCTGTAACCATCAGCAGTGGACAACTGGGTGAAGTTCTACCATATGCCTCGGTAGCTACTGAACAAAGGAATTCACTCTTAAGCTACTGGGTGAACTTTACCATGCATAAACAGCTATAGTTTTATGTTTACTATATGAAAACAGACGTTAGAATGATTAACGTATTTCCTTTGCTTTCCTGTCACAAAGTAACTTTTGTTCCCTCTTGCTTTGCAGGCAGAAGGTTGCATATGTTTCTGACAATTTTGCTGTCGAGATAGTTTCTCAGAAAGCACAGAGCTGAAGAAGAAAGTCAGGCATCAAATTTCAAAGCTTACCTGAGCCGCTAGCAGTGGCTGCGTGTCTTCCATTTCAATTACTGTATCCTGGCGAGGTGCAGCAGAAAGGAGACTAACTGTAAGCCAAAGATTTTATTAAAGCAATATGATGTAAGGAAAATATCTTACTAAACATTTTCATCAGAGTTGAAGTCCAAACAGTTACAAAACATGTAAAAGAATTCAGTGGCTGTATGTTTGATCCTCGAAAGAAAGCAATTAGTTGCCATCTGTTGCTAAAAATACACAATATATTTTTGTGCAGGATATGCAAACATTTCTAGAATATGTAGAATTTTTAAAAATAGTAAAACTTGGAAAAAAAATATAGAGGAAATGTGAGCATTGTATTCAGAGCATTCTTGCTGGAATACTGGATCATGATGTTGGTACTTAGTGTAGGGGTAATATGCAGGTAGTTAAATTCCAGGTTGATCCTAAAGAGGAACTTCAGGGAACCAGTTATTATTAATAACTGTTAATAACTCTGAGGGTGGACTTGCCTTTTCACTCTGCCCTCTTATGTGCCAGCTCCACAGAATACTGCATTAATACTGTGATTTTCTTTTTCTTTCAGATCACGTTATCTCTCCAGAGGTACACGAGATGGCTATTTGTCAGTACCGTATGCGGAGTAAACACTGAAGACAGGTTATTCTAGCATAAGAAAGTAGAATTTTTCATTTTCTAGCTGTTTACCTTTCAGTTGTGGTGCGATGTCTTCTTTAGCAGTGTAGGGGTCACAGCGAAAGCTTTCCAGTAAATCAATAGTACACTGTCCCACGATGGGCTTCCGTCCAAATGGCCTGTGGTCTATTACTTTAATAACAAGAGATGGACTGTACAGCTCCTCTTTTGGCAAAAGCTAAAAATGAAAGGTCAGAGTTTTTTTTATAATGCCAACAGAAGGAAAATGAAGACTAAAGATTGCCTCCCTAAATTAGAGCTGTTACTTCATTTATTTAATACTGAACTATGTTCTATGGCTGTTTGGTGAATGAAAATTTCTAACCTTATATTATGATTTAATAGAAGTCAGTGGGAATAAGTTTAATTGCCTCAAATCTTGAATTTTCTTGACTCTTGCACAGATCCCATCCTAGCAATAAGAGAATAGCCACACATCTGCAGGTAAATTGATGCTTTTTCATATATATATATATATTGCACTGAATTATGCATATAAGATGGTATAATTTATCAGCGATTGTACAGACATGTTTATATGATCTTGATTAGAATTTTCAGGCTCAGTAAACTGCTTAATGTTAAGTCAAAAAAGGATGTGTAAGTTTTTCTATTCATTCTTGCATAACAAAACCTTGAGCTTTCAAAGTACGGGATAACTGATTTTTGCCATGGATAGCTGATACATAGCTTTTTGCAACGTACAACTTTCATGAAGAGAACCGAAGATGGAAAATTTGGTGTCTTTTTGAGGTTTCTGATCACCACAGATTCCACCCTTTCACCCCCACATTCCACAATGAGACTCGGAGACATAACAGGTGCCAGCTGGTAGTTTTTCATGTTCCGCAAACCCCAAGCCAGGATCTGTAAAATAAAATCTAATATAACCAAAGGTAGAAGAGACATCAAGATGCTTAATGTGGTACTCAAAAAAGTAGGAAAGAAGAAATTAAGTATTTTCCATAATAAAATGTGACTGGGAAAATATTTCAGGGTGGTTCTTCTAGAAACATTAATGGAAAAAATGAAACTCAAAAACACAGAAAAAACCCCCCCCGTATTTCTCACTATATTTTTTTCTTAAGTAAATGCACAAACTTACTATCAAGAAGATGAGATGACGGTACTTGTACTCAGTTAGTTTAAGAACAACCCATACCTCAACAGCCGTAAGTTGAACTACTGGTCTGATTCCCTGAGGTACCATGTAAAGCTTTGGTGCTCTTTGTGATGGAAGAATCGGAAGGTTGGCACCACTCTATTAAGACACAAACATGAATATTAGTTTCTCTCATCTTCCTTAAATAAAATACCTTGCAAATACGAAGACAATTCTTCAACATTATGACTTGCAGTGAGAGGATATATAATATATCATATTATACATACACACACAATAATGGTAAGAAATATACACCTTGTCCTTCAAAATAAGTTCTGCAGCAAAAAGAATGTCTCCACTGGCTTTGCCATTATTTATTACAGGATACCAGAGCAGTTTTGGTGTGATGTCCTCTTCTGGTATTAACTTGACCATGGGGGAACAAATACTTCTTCCAAGGAATTCATCTTTACCCTGCAACCAAAAATAGCAATCTTAGCCATTAATGTTATTCTCAATTAATATAAATAAATAAATAAATAAATAACCAATCAGGGTAAAAAGCATTCACCTACCACTTGGTCACTGTCGAAAAGTTCAATGACAACATTAGGTGGGTTTTGGGCCACTGTCTGTGGGTTCCCATAGATCTCAATTTCATGAAATATGAGAGTTTGGTCCCATGTAGGATTTAGAGTTGAATGAATGATCTCGGTTGTTTTGCTTTGATGGAGGAAAGAAACATGAGCATATGGATCTGAAATATCATGCAAAGATTAAAAACACAGAGTTACAAACAAACAAAACCCCATCAAGCCATAAGGCATACAGGCACCATTTTTTATCAAATATAGTATATTATTTTTCTTTTGTCACTACCAGTTCTATAAGCCATTCTATTTAAAACAAAAGCCCACATATACACATAATTTACATTTAATAGAGCAAATTCCATTTCGTTACTAAATAGCTTCCTTTATTAATAGTATAAATGAAAATGATAAAACATCTCGCAAATCAGAAAGAAAATCTGAAAAATAAAATGAAACACTGGCTATACTAATCTCCCTTTAGTTATTGTCCCTAGAAGCTTTTTTTGCTTGTTGTCTCCATGTATATACAGCTGTACAGACTCATAAATAATACAGAGAAATAATTCTAGTTCTGACTAGTTGCGAAACAACATTCTCCCAAGCTGTATTGCTCAGATCAAGTTTTGGTTTCAAACATGCTTATTTATAGCAACCTCTTCTTGTAAAACAGCTGAATGATTAAAGTGGTCTAGGCCCAGTGGCAGGTCTTTAAATCATCAGGCTCTATAGAAGGTATCCGACGATGGTCATTAACATTTCCTGTACAAATTGCAATTACTAAGGACTGGAGGCTATTTTAAAGGTTATCTTTAGATCAGTTTCAACAGCTTCTGGCTAAGAACCTGAACAGAGTTTTACAAAATTTGGCTAAAACTTCAAACTAGTTTTAGAGGAAAATAAAATTAGATGTGCTAGTTTATGTGTGACTGCATCTCGGGTCCCTATCTTGAATTCTACATATCCAAATTAGAGGCATGTATTGTTGTTTCTTTGTATTGTGCTGCATTTTGAAGTAAGACCAAATATACACAGGCGGCTGTATAAAAGACTCCCCTCATTTCAGAAAACAGCACTAAAATATCTGTAACTCTATGTCTTTTGTAATAAATTAGTAAATGCATCACACTTAATTATTAATTAAAACACGGAGAAAAAGAATGCCATAAATGGAGATTGATGGGGAAAGAAAATTCTAGGCTGCTCATTTCATCTTTGTCTGGACTTATTTAAAGGGAAGTGTAAAGGCATATTCTTACAGAATCTAATTTCAATTTGCCCTCTGACTACACTGTGAAATTTTAATTCTAATTAGCAAAAATTAAATACTTGATAATCTGGGTATTGAATTAGCCTGACTACAAAGAGGCCAAATGGATACAGCACTGTTGGGATACCTAAGAGCTGAAAATTGCCATTACTATTGAAAAAAGGGCAACAGGTACACTTGTATGAAAAAACAAAAGCCATGCTTATTAGTAAGGGGCAGTGTAGTTTTCCACAGGTTCATCTCAGTAACGCATTAATGTAAAATACTGAACGCTGAGAGGCAGTTGGTGACGTGACAGCCATCCAGCTTTCCTCATCCTTGCTTTTGTGTGAGCTTCCTGCAGGACAGCTTAGGAACCGCATGTAGGCTTAGAAGGAGAAGCTAAGGAAGGCACAGGGATCAGTCCTGGGAAATTCAGACCTTATCTGAATTCCCATTCCCTCGCTGAGAATTAGTTGGCAGCAGCAGGTGCTGCACATTCAGAGCACTTATTTTTGTGCAGCTCCTGGGGCAGTACTAACCAAATCTGGATCATATGTAATGAAGCTGAGACTTCATGGTGCGGTTTCAGTAGCTGGAACCTACCCACAGACCTTAAAGATTTAAGATATTCTGTAGCTAAATCGAGTTACACAAGTGGGTTTTCTGCCCCATTATAATGATTTTTCCATACCTGAAAAGCTGTCTTTGTCTAAAGCCATGAGATTTCTTGCTTGGTAGACGTAACAGCGAAGGTGGTAAGTATATACTCCTGTATGAAATAAATAAAAGAGTTCAACTGCATTACGCAGGCTTCTTTTCTGCAATGAAGATATTTTGAGTTTATAAAAATGCTTTACACATTTTAGCTCAAGCACTGCAGCACATTTCTGCTTTTCTAGGAACAGGTGTACTAATACCAACAAGCTACGACCTGAAAGCATTTATTCCAACACTGTTTAAAGCAGAAATTAAAAAATAAACATAACAAACAGAAAACAAGCAAAACACAAAAAAAACCCCACAAGATTAAAGCTACTTGGATGTTTTTCATCGCATGATCATCTAAAAATTCTTCTATTCAAAAATTCCCCTTTGAAATGCTGTCATAAGCCAGTACCTCCAAAGAGAATCAAGAACTGGGCATTCCTGGGCTTACTACGGCACTTACAGGGACCTGGGAGTTTCACATTTTTAGCTGTTAGGTCTAGAAAGTTAATTCCAATTGCAACTCTATCTGTTTAGCTACAAGATTAAAAAATAAAATAAAATCACTGCAGTTAAGGCGGACTAGCGAAAACGTGAGAGCAGCCCAAGCCCTGGACAGCACATGGCTAAGTTACTTCAGCTGTTCTTTAAAAGATGTAAGCTCTAACCCTTTCAAGCCCTTGGAAAAATCTGAGCCACACACAGCCTCAGTGAGCTGAAACCTCTGAAGTCTGGTAAGAAAAGGTGCCTTTCTGCTCCTATTGTGGTCATTATTTAAAAGAAACCACAATAATCTTCCTCAGCTTCTGAAAGACAAGATTTAACATTTAGGCTCCCATTTCTGGGGGGAGATCAAGTTCTGCAGAGTCCAAATAAAGACAAGTGTTCCAGTCAGAGATCCTCAAAAAGGGTTTCGAGTCTTAGGAGTGGATGCAATTGGCCTTTTTTCCTGTTAACTGACAGTGGTGGATCCCACTGCAGTGATTCCAAGGCATTGAGAGTCACTCCACATGGGCAAAGTTAACATTTTGTTCACTTTGCCAACTCACCTGCATGGTCTTACTGCTTCCTCTGGGTCAGGCATTTGTCTGACCCTGCATTGAGCTGGTTAAGTGAGCTGAAACAGCAAAAAATTGGTTGTACATATACTATCTCTGCTGGCTTAGCTTCCTGCATTGTTACGGAAGGACCTTAAGGCTAAAAAAGCATCATTTAAAATAGACTAAAATTCAGGTGCTGCAATAGCTTTAAAATTCCTGTCCTGTACAGGTTTTAAACATGTCTCCATGACAGTGGACTGAAATATCGAAATGACTAACTAATTTTTCTTTTAGTAGCCTAAATAGAGCCCAATCAAGGATCAGATAGTAACTGTAACAGAAGGTATGTAAACCTATATGTAAACCACAAAGAACTGCAATTGTGTTTGAGACCAGGGAGAAACAGACGTGATTTACAAGAAAGGAATTGTTAAAGAACCTACTGTCAAAGTAGCAGGAAACAAGCGGTGTATTGGCACCAAACACCTTTGTAGCCGACTCCTTGGTTTTGTCTGGACTCTTCCCATCTCCATCATCAACACTAGTGTCTGCTCCCTGAAGTTATATACAGAAAAAACAGTTACTGCATATTTACAAACATAGAAGGAACCTGATAAAAGTAAACTGTTTGTGGGAATATACAGAGTTTCAGTCTCTCCTCCAGGACAAGGTTGAATTTAGTTTCCTGAGTAAATGTACTTAAAAAGATGTTTACTCATGTCTGAAGGTCATTTCTTGCTGCCATTGAAGCTGGGCAGAAGTAAGATCCAGTCATTTCATCTTACTTTCCAGACATTCTGGAGATACACCAACTACCTGCCAGCCCTTACTGAAGGAGAGGTGGCAGGTGTTCTGCACTGCGCTGTTGCAGAGAACTGCTCCAAGGCCTTATCCTAGCAATGGCCCAGGAAGGATACTCAGAAGAGAAACTGAATCGAGAATTTTTAAACTCTGTGGAGCCACTTATGTGGAGAAAGAAAATGCTATCATGAATCATGGTCGACATTTGGTGCAAAAAAGAGAAACAAACCAAGAAAAAGCCACAAACATTTGTTAATGCTATACAGTCAGAGTTAGAATAATGAGTTTAGACAAACAAGTAGCTCTCTCACATTATTTGCTCCAGTTTGTATTTTGGTAAATAGAGCTTGTCTATGAAGCTGTGTTAACCTGAAAACTTGAGTAGTGGTGGTCTGTTTGTGATTTATGACATTCTGGCTTCCCAACACTTTGTTTTCCTTTCTTGTGTTTGTTTATACATGCAAATATTAATCACAGCCAGCTGTTTCAATGCGTGTTGTTTCTATGCACCTGAAAAGCTTGAGGTATCTTTTCACTTTACTTATAGAAGGCTCATCTAGTAATATGGCCTTTTGCTCTAAATCTCAGATAATGTAATAATAAAAATAATTTGAAAAATAAACTAATGAGCATGTTATGCAAGAGTCTCTACTCTGACTTTCATGGTCCCTTTTCAGACTCTAAACAATTTAAATGCTATAAACTCTATTAGTTCCTCAGTTATACATCAATCTAACAACTCAGGGATTAAAATATCTGATATACTAATTGTTTATTTATGGTAGATTAACAGATTGGATTTATAAAGACTTTTGATACTCTGTCCTTACCAAAGCACCTTCAAGTTTAAAGATAGCTGCTGCACCGTGTGTCTCTGAGGGAGCCATTTTTCGTCTCCATCGTCTTCGACGGAAAGTATCAGAACTGCGTTGTTTCCAGTGAAATTTCCAGCCAATCAAGGAAGCGTATTCCCATCCTTCTTGATCTTCATATGAAGACATTCCCTGGAAGACATAAATCCGTGTAATCCAGAATGTTGTATAAATGTAATGAAAAACATCAGAACTTGCCCTGGCAGGCATAATAATCCCCTCGTAAACCAAAGCTGGAAACATCAATTTACAAAAAGACAAAAGGAATATAATGAAAACATACAAGGTTGTTCTAGATATTTTTTGTTTGGTATTAAATTATTTTTTCCGCAAATGAGTAATCTCATGTAGATTTTTTCTTTTAAATAAACTCAAACTGTTACAATGTTCCTGTGTCTGGCTGCGTCTCTCTTCTGCTCACCCTTTCTGCTGTTACGACTTGAGCTGGATCCCTCTTACGTTTCCGCACCAGTCTTCGTCGTCGATGTGTATGATACATTTTCTCTGCAGCAACCCATGACTTTGGTTTAGTGTCTGGAGGAATTGTAATTCCATATTCCCATCCTAAAACAGAATGGATTGGTTGGTATATTTCCAGAAACACAAGATACAGAGAAGAAAACCACAGGAAATAAAGTTATTGTACCTACAGAGGATGAAGCTTTAGTCACAAGACTATTTGATATTGCAGACCCTAAATGCCCAATAGCAAGGGGGCAACTGATCACATTTGTGATGATGCTATGTTATACTATATATGACAATAACAATCTCAACATTAAAATATATACATTTTAAGTTATTTTCTTTGCATTCTTGTTTTTTTCAAATGCTAAGTATATTGATATCACATTTCATACTTCACCACAGGAAAACTCATCCTTCATTTTTAATAAGAGTGGAATGTCCTGTGTACTCTTGCAACTCCAGCAGCTTGGCTTTAAAAGGAACACCTACTACTTGAACTCTGAACATAAAACCTTAAGAATTGGTAAACTTGTTACTGTATTTTGGCACTACAAATTATAATTCAGTTGTCAGCTATCTAGGACTCAGGTTTTTATTTAGATTTATCTCTTATTAAAAAGTTACTGCAGACTCCTACCAGAGGTTCCAGTTAAGACAGACATCAGTACTCTTTAAGATTACATTTTTGTTCTGCTCGAATAGCTATTTATTTCACTTATATTTAAAAGCAATAACTATTTGAGAGGTTTTATATGTTTTAGAACAAATTAAAATTGATAGTTTTGCAAAATTCTGGGCTTACTGAAGTCTTCTCTGACCTTCCCTTTTGCTTTTACTATGCATTTTGTTTTCGAACCATCAAATCAATGTCCTGTAAATACTTTGCTAGGAGGGATTGAGTGCTTTTTCCTATTGCTGTAGAATCCAAATTATTGTCTTATGAGGTTGTTTAGATCACAACTTTCTAAGCTGGTAACAATTTTAATTTAGTGTAAGTAAAAGGCATATAAAAGTCAAAGCAACTCCAAGAAAAATGGTGGCTCTTTGCACTTAGGATTTTTTAACCTGGTCAGGTTGGTAGTACATCTAATCTGAAAAACTCTGTTTAGAAGCATCAGATTCTTCACAGAATTGCCTAATAATCAGTTTCACACTGTTAAGATTTCATCGTGATCAGTCTTGCACAGCTCCTTTCCCACACAAATTCAGGCAGTTACTCTGCTCTCAACAGTACAGGAATCCTTCACACACTTGTGTGACCAACACAAACAGGTTCCTGAGTTCCTTTGGTCCCCAGACCTCCTGATTCACCTCAGCATTGCTTGGTGACTCGTCCCCTGGCTAAAGGCTCCAGTTAAATTACCAGATAGATCCAAAACTGGCTTTGCTGCAGATTTGTGGTGCAATTACAGAGGCTTCATGTCTCAACTTAAGCTTCTGACTTCTTTAAAAAAAAAACCTCACTGTCACTAATCCATATCTTACAATCCTAACCATTGGATGCATTAACATTCAACTTGGGAAGAATGTTCTGGAAATTTATTTCAAACAAGGATGAGTTCCATTTCCAAGCACACAGTTTTCTCAACTGGAACCTCTCACGTTAGTAGATTGTTGTTTCAATTAGCCTTCATTTTGTTAAATTTGCCAAAACTTTTGGCTCAATCTGCTGCTGCAATTAAGACTAATCTACAGGTTCTTAGATTATGTGATTCGCTCTCTAGCAGGCACTTACAAATGCATTTATTACAAATACTGTTCAAAATACTATTTTGATCCAAGAAAGGATCAGTGAGAACAGTGAGTTTGATTGAAGAGTGATTACAATTGAAACAGAAACAGATGCAGATAGTGAACACTTTCTCAAGGTCATTTTACCTGATTTCTTAAGCAACTGTTATCCAAATACTTCCTTGACATTATTCCATAGGGCAATCACTATTCTGCTCACAAGTCTTGACGTGTCGTCCTTCAGTATCGACTATGACAAATCGTCCTAATAATCAGCAGATAAACAGTAAATCTTACCATGCTCATCCACCGCTCTATTTAAATCGGATTTCCAAGCATCATCTTCCCACATCCATCCAAGAGGACAAGTGAACTCACGTGGTTGTGGAGCTTTTTCTCCGTTCTTTTATGTAAGGAAAACATAACAGTTCTGTGCATTAACAGATGAAATACACTGTGTAGCAAATCCTATAATTTATTTTCTTAAACCTTTACTTATCCAGTGAAAAATACAAGTCTTACCACATCTGTGTAACTGTCTTCAGCTGCTTTCCATTCCCCTCCAGGATAGCGACTCTCATTTTCATAAACTTCATCAGTGAATTCAGTATGACCAGCATCAGCTTCAGTCAACAAACTGCAAGACCAAAGCAAATATAATATTAAACAAAATATATTTTAGTTAGCTACAGAGAATATATAGAAACAATGTACAGAGAATGTGCACATGCACTGGAATCCTGGATTGTACATCTTCGTGAATTTCTTTTTATTAACAGAGTGCAATGTAGCCCTCATCTACATGAAGGCTACTTATTTCTTTACAATGTCTTCCTAAAACTGAAGCAACTCCAGTAGTAGTGAGCAACAGAAGGAATGCATGACTAACAGGAGGGTTTTAACTGCTGTGTTATTCAGGATCTGCCTTCGACACTCCATCTTATTAAAAGAAAAAACATCATATAGTTACGTGTAGAAAAACCCAGACTGCCCATAATAGTTATATGCACCTCTAATTTTTATACATCTACCCATGCAATAAAATTTGGCAATATATTTAATTTTGTTCTCATTTATGCTTTTGACAAGGCAAATAATCAGTTTGCTAATATTCTTCTAACTTGCAAGTAAAATAAAAATAATAAGAGAACATTAAATCAGCGAAAATAACCTTGATTTCCACTTGTGATTAACTGTGATGCAAAGTGCTAAAGTATGTTCTAAAACGCCACCTGCTGGTCAAATAAAGCCATGCAGATTAGTTTCCAATAAAAGTGGGTGCAAGGCACAAACTGCTTATGCATTTTAACAGTAGTTTTTTCCATTGTCTGAGAAAATATCTCCATGTCTATTGTTGCTTTTCTTCATGTCAGATTATTAACTGAAACAAAACCCATTCATTGAATATTGAAATAAGTCTATCCATCCATACCTATAAACTGATGCGATTTAAAAATGGATCCAATAATAGCACGTATTTTTCATGCACAATTTTTCTATAGCCACAGTCCTGCATTTTTGTTTTTACCATCAGAACACAAGAACTTAAAGTGGGCTGAACCTTTTATTTTAAGAAAAAAAATATTTCTTTCTCATGCTGGCTTTTGTTTATGAAAAAATAATGTACACAGTCTGGTTTAAAGCCTGGCAACACAAATATCTGACCTGGCACAACTCAGGAATTGAAAACCTCTGACAGAGCGAGTCTGAACCTGCTAGAGCTGAGGGAGGATTGACACCTCCTGAATTCGGTTTGCCATACACCACCACAACGTGACAGCACAGCCTTAGGCTCTGAAAACAAGCCCAGCCTTGAAATAACCTGTGACGGTTGTTTTAATAAACTCAATGGAACTTCTCAACATTTAGTGAAATAAACACGCAAAAAAATATCCACTGTATGCAAATCACCACGCCAATGCTGTAATGGTGTTGATACAACAGGAAGTGCAGATTTATACTGGATATCAGGGTTAAGTTTCTATCTGTGGAAGAACTACCTGTCCAAGGGTCTTTTCTGAAACCATCACAGCAGGGTGTGAGAACCTGACATAGACAGAAGTGATCCTCACAGTAGCTTTCTAGGAAAGGAAAACTATTATTATCCTTTTTTCAAAGATGAGGCACTGAGACACAGAGAATATAAACCCATCATTACATGGGGACTTTTAAACTGGAAACTTGCACGCTTTATTCTACTTTTTAAAAAAGGTAATGTTAATTTTAGTGTTATTAACCAACTTTGAATATTGTCTGGCTTTTGCTGTCCAGTTTAAAAACGTTTCTCAGCCAAGAAAACAGAGAGGAGCTTTCACTCTACAGTCTGAGATTAAACTCCTTTATTGCTGCCTGCATAAAACTAAAAAAATCTGACCTTCTTTCAGGATCAACCATCCATTCTCCTTCCCACTCCCAGCCCTTTGGGGGTAGAAAATACTCTCTTTTCAGTTTGATTTTTCCTGTGACGTCAGAAAACTTGTGGCGACCAACAAGTCCTGAGGTGCCCCACTTTCCAAATAGAAGAGCCTGATTTTCATACTGTTTGAGAAAAAAAGAAAAAAAAAATACTTTAGGAATAATAAAAAGCTTTTAGGAGGAAAAAAGAAAATATATATTTATGTAAATGTTGCAACAGAAAGATTCTACTATATGCTTAATTTCTCTGAAATTAAGTACTCCCTTCCCACATTACTCTGCATTGTCATCATTAATAGTAGTCTTTCATTTTATTCTATGCTGCCTGGTAAACAATGATTTCACTGCTAAACTAAATTATGTTCTCAATTTAATGCCTCTCCACAACCACAGTCAAAATCCCTGCAAATTACGTCTTCCTTAAATAAAATTCCATTACATTATTCAAACAAGTTTCTTCTGTTCCCTAAATGCATGATCCTCTCATTATTCCCATCTCAAATCTCTTCCTATTCATAATCTTTTGTAACATGTAAAACTGAATTACAGTCTTATCATGGAAGCTCCCAGGGGCGTGATTCTGATGTCAGCCCAGTTTATGTGGTATATTTCCCTTCATGCCACTGCAATTATGCATTGTTTAGGATGTTCTTGAGTTTTCTGCTCTTCATAGAATCAAAGAATACCAGGTTGGATCATCTGGTCCAACCTTCCTGGGCAGAAGTACAGTCTAGACCAGATGGCTCAGCACCCTGTCCACCTGAATCTTAAAAGTGTAAAATTGTTGGATTGCTGTATGAAGAGCAAAAAAGAGATATTCAATAAGCTCTTCAACTTTATACTTAAATAATGTCTTTAAACACCCATTGACTACTTTAAGTGACTTACTACAGCACTACTGAATATTTAATCATAGGTGCAATGGTGACACAAGCCTCTGTAAAAATGTCTTGTTTCAGTAGCTGTTATCAGACATTGGATTATTTGCACCATTAGGTGATGTGGTATATAAAAGACACCCGCTGCTTACCGTTATTATTAAAAATCTCTATTATATGTTGCGGGACTATTTCAAGCATTTTTATTCTAGATTTGTTAACTTTTACCATTGAAATGTTCTCGTTTTGTAGCCTTTTTTCAGCAAAATCTATTGGTTTTCACCAGTTTTTCCTCTAACAATAAATTTTCTACTGCTACAAAAGACCCATTATTAAGCAAAACCACTTGTATCCAAGTATCATTTGTACAAGTGAAAAAGCAATTTAAAAAAACGGGTTATTCACATGCCAAAACATAATGGTCTAGATCCCAATCTTAATTACGCTGATAAAATCTAAACTAAATGTATTTGAAATCACTGGCATTAGCCAGATTTTTACCTGATAAACAAGTTCAGAACCTGGTCTGCTGAACTTCATCTGGTAGGCACAATGGACTTGATCATTAATTGCCTTGAACGGGGTCTACTTGTTTCAGTATAATCAATACTACTCTCCCTTTCTGTCCGGCATGCAAGAAAGAAAAATCCAGAAGAGCCCAATTTCATTGAATTCCTAACACTCACACCCAAGTTTAAAGAAAACAATGATGGACATACCATTTCTGCAAAAACACTGAACGTTCCCTCTGCAAAGCTATTGAACTTCTTTTCATCTGCACTGAGACCAAGCCAAATGTTAATTCGCAGCTCCACAGGCATTTTAACATCTTTTGTCTTGTCCTGTGGGTACTGGCACACGAACAAAAATGTTCTTTGTTATGTTATGCAGGTATTGTAGCTTTCAGTAAAATATACACAGTATATTATACACAGTAACACAGAGGTATGAGTAATAATATATGATTTGTCTGTTCCTGTCCTGCATTTCCTCAAAAGCCAGTAATAAATAGTTCAGGAAGGAAACATTCTTTAAATGGTACCTGCCTAGGGCATGTAAAAAACACACACAGTAACAGTAGTATCATCCCTGTTCCTCTATATTCTCCCTTAAGTCTCATCTAGCAATGAGTTTTTAATTATGACAATAACTTAAAACTTCAATGTTGATGTTAGTGTTTCTCGTCAGAAGACTCTGGAAATGCAGAGGTTTTTCTGACTGGTTCACTCAGTGTAGAAGCAACACATTGTAACATGCTTCAGAAGGGGGCTGGCACAGGAACATGAGATATAGGCTTGTCTACTAGTACTTTGACAAACTCTGTAAATGCTATTTTTCTACAATCAGATTGCCTTTTTCTGGTTAAATTTATTTCAATTAAAGACAATATAAACTTAACTAGAGAAAGGCATTCCTATTCAAGAGTAAGAATCAAAGCATGGATACATACTAGGGAACTTCTGGGTATATGCTCTTTACTACTTGCATAAAAACATCCAAAACTTTGAACAGGTTTTTGGAACTCCTCTGACTTACACTAAGTATTCCCTCTGAAAGTCTCCGTTCACATCCAACCCCAGTAACACGTTGAAAGCCTTATCACAATTTTGAGCTCTTTCAGAAAAGCCTCATAGTTGGGGGCTGATGCTGGCTTATGATGAACTTTACATTACAGTTTCTGTGATATTTTGAAGAAGCTATAAGCAGTTGGCTTTTAATCTGTGCTCCGATTTGACACCTCATTGTTCATACTTTGTTTCATGCTCATGTCAGAAGGCATCACAGTTTAGGGAGTTAATTATTTTTTAAGGTGGGGGATGAGGTGGGAGAAGAGTACCTTTAAGAAGATTGTTTGGGTCTTTCCACAATATTTACCAGATGATTCGGGGCTTGTTGTGGAATACAGCACTTGGTGTGCAGGAACACGAGCATAAGCCAGTCTTTTCTCCCCTCGGATCATCCATATGATTACATCAGGCATACTGTTCTGTGGCTATGGATTATTTGTGGGGAAAAGTTAAGAACAGTAATTAATAGAATGTTAAACTAATGCTTAAACAACAGAAACATAAATTAGGTTTTATGTCAAAGGATTTATCACTTTGAATCAATAATTAACATGAATTTATGAGAGAGGGAAGTGTTTTACTTTGCAAGTAACACAATATATAATTCTGAAACAACCATTAAAAATAACATTGAGATTGTTGGAGATCAAATAAGTTTTATTAAAAAAAAACAACCCAGTTCTTATATTTTTTTGCAAGTTTTTCTAAAGATGTTTTGTATCTCAGTTCCTTTATTGCGACTCTAGTGACTGATCCCAAATGCTAATGCTTTGAATTGACCAGCTACATATTTAAGTGCTTGTAATGCCTTCCACATTAAGGGTAGATCATCGTAAGACTTTTAGCAAAGATAGAAACAGCCTGCTGTCTTTTGGCAGCTTTTTGCACACTTTGGCATGCTAGCTGCGAGTCTGCCGTATTAACTGCTCTTTTTATCTTTTTTAAATCAGTGACTTTTCAAAGCAGAAGTGACAAATAAAAATGAAAACATTTCCACAATGCTGTGAAAACCAATTACAAGATAATCAAGATGAAAACTTAAGATGCTGCTGAAAATTTAAAAAACACACAAGCAAACAGATTTAACTCTGTTAGAAGTTTATTACTGAGGCTAACAAGCTGTGGAAGTACAACATATATCCTGCAGTCCCTGAACCAGCAATGTGACTTGCAATTCTGGAAGAAAGGGAAGGACAAAATACTGTCACTTGAAAAACAATAGCCTATTCTACAAATCCCAGAGTGGTTATTTCCAAATGTGCGTTCTCAGTAAAGACAGCTAACAAACTAGAAAGTTATATTTAAGTAAATCCTAATTACAGAGGGGAACATGTTTACTTTCACTGCACCTGATATTACTAAGGAGAATGGATGTTGCTTAATCAGCAGCGAACATTCCACCAGTTTGTGTTAGACAGCTATTCCTAAACTAACCGAATCACTGGTATTGTATGGTACTGACCTCTTCACTCAGTTGCAGTAATTTATCCAACCAATCCTCGATTTCTGTCAGAGTGGCTTTCACATCAGTAGCTTCATTTCTCATCCTTGCTGCTGCTTCTCCAATCTGTCTGAGAGACTTGAGGCGCAGTTTTTCTATCTGAGTGTCAAGGACTGTAACATTAGATTTGCCTTCTATGAGGGGAAATGGTTTACTGAAAAGAGAATATTTATTATTGTTAATAATCTAAGTTTTTATTTATTTAATTAATTTTATTTACCCACACACTAAATGCAGACATGCATACAGTAGCAACAGATTGAGTGCTATTATTTCCCATGATTAAAAAACACTGGAATAGTGATATAGCATCTATTTCTGCAGAGACTTCCACCCAACAAAGTGTTTACAGTAAGCAAAGGAAATGCTGTGCTTAAATAACAAGCACCAATGGAGAACTGCTCAAGGTGTATGCTTTAATCTAATTACTGCTAAACAAACCAAGCAAAATCTATTTCCCTGTACACTGAAATTAGAAAATCATTGTCTCAGAACATACAACTCAAAGATGAAATCAGTGCCTTCAGACCAAGATTAGGTTCTTTTCCTTCACTGGAAACTGAAATTCTCAGAACCTTGACACACAAATACAGCTTGTGTCCATGACTAGAGTTTTCTAACTCTCTGGCAAGGGAACATCAAAGAACTCTGAAAAAACAATCCACCACATGGAACTTCTGAGTCACCAGAAGGCAGAGTGCCTATTCAATGGAACTAAGAAATCCTATAGCATTACAGTAAAGCCCAGGAAAAATGAGCTTTTTTGAGTTGGTGGAGGTGTGAGGAAAAGGCAGCTTTTCAAAGACCAATGACTATATCCCCTTAACAGAGTCCATTAAGAGGTCTTTAATATGATACTTCAAAAAAAATTCTCAAAACACTGCCAAGTTTGCAAAGACTAACTCTTCTCTGACACATTTTTAATGACAAGCCATGCACTCCTAAGGGTTTTGATTCTGCAAAACCTTGACACTGACTATTGTGCCTTCCACTCTAGCTTTACTAATCTGATTGCAAGTCCTGCCTGCCCTGGGTGCAATTCCTTACACATGAATCAAACGTACCAGATTAGAACTTCCAGAAAACCACCTAATTTTAGGTTTAAATACTGCACTGAAAACTCCTTCAAACTCCTAACTCATTTACACTTTAGCATGGCAAGATTTGTTCTATGAATTTAACAGAAAGAATTATGTCTTTGACACAGTTCTCATGAGTTTGCTGAAAAAAAAAATAAAGATCATTGTATCATATGAACAACAGGAAGCTCATTTGGTTGATATATGTTGGTATTATTGCTCCACAATTGTTGAGTGATAAGAAATTTTATAATAATGGATTGAATTAATAACAGTGCAGATGTGTGTCAGGAGGGCAGGCTGACATAACTGATCTAAAACCTGAAGTTCCTACGCTCACTAGATGGCTCCATGTGACAAGTCTGCTGTTCACATTTTACTTTCCTGATGACAGTTCTTTGTCTCTGCTTTCTTCCATGTCACAGCAGGTATTCTATAAAGTTACTGGTTTATATTTTGACATAAGCTTTCTATCATATAATTCCTTGCTAGTATTTACTGATCTCCACTGTTTGCTTCTTCCTCTGATCACTTTTATATTGGCCCCATTTGTTATTTCCTCTAATGGAATTTTCCCTTTCCTTTTCCTGTGCTGTTTGATCACCCACTTGTTTAATGTATTTCAAGTATCTCTTCAGATCTCAATTTCTCCTATTAACGTCTCTTTCACATACAGTCCCTTCCTTTCTGTTTAGAATTTATTCTCCTTCAAAACCCTAAGTGCTGACTCCTGTTACATTCTCTGAATACTCCAATACGTACAGACATGTTGACTAAAGGTTTATTCAAAAATATTATCTTTATAGCCCTTAAGCTCTAAAGAGCTTTCAAATTGTTTATTCTGGGCTTAACAGTAAATCACGGAATTTCTTACGCCTTCTGTTCCAGAAATAACCTTGAAACATGGGTAAACAAAAGGTATGTGAGGAATTCTAAAGAAGGTAAAAGGATAAAAAGGCAGCAGAGATGCACAATTTCACATTTTCAGAACAGTTCCGCCTTACATTTTTTTCAAGAGATGCTGTTTTATTACTGTTGGTGACTAAGATAAAGGAGAATTACAAAACTAGATGGATAACTTCACTGGCAAATCCATACTGTTTTACTACTTTCAGAGACTTTTGGAATTCCAGATCTCAGGTCAGTTCACAGGGGTAATCAGTTTTATGGCCCTTAGAATTTGTTTTCGGACTTAGCAAAGGCAATAGCAAAGATTCTGAGCAGGCCTAGAATGATAATGCAAGAGATAAAAAAGGTACTTTTACCTTATATCTTCTGTAAGTTCATCAATCAGCTTCAACCACATCTCAGCTAATCGGTTTTCAGAAATTTTAGCCTGCATTCCTGATTTTAAGGTGGTTAAGTTGGATTGCTGAGGAATTTAAAAGAAAAGGATTTGCACTTTTAAACTTCCATGGTGGTTTATATATGGTCAATATGAGTTCCAAAACTTGCATGCTATTTGCATGTATAAAGCCCAAATTAAAAAAAACCTCACATGTTCAACCTTGCTTAATATTTAACAGGACTATTCCTATGTTCTCTCTCCCTGTAGTTAACAATACATGATATTGCACCAAACTTCCGAAGCAAATAACAGTTCTACAGACTTAACATGCCCTTAACCAACACCAAGGACTCCTCCTTCCTCTGGGAATTCCCTGCAGATTCAAGCAGGAGTGTGTTGGGCCTTGCCAGAATACAGACCTAAGATTAGCAGTGCTATTTGTTACCATGTGCTATGTTTATTTTTGAATAGGAAAAAAGGAGGGAAAAGTGTCAGAAAATTGTTCCATAATTTGCGCCAAATGTCCCTTTTTTATTATACCTCTAAATGAGAAAAAGTGAAAATGAAAAGCATATCAACAAATGAAAGATTTTAAGTGCCTTACCAGTCTTTCAACCATCTTTAGGATTACATTCACAGGGTCTAATCTATGACTTATGTCCTCCCAAAAGGAAGTCAGTGTTACAACTGGCTTTGTGTTTGCCCATGGCAAGTAGTAGTAATAATTACCTAGTGTAAAATATTTGTATGTTAGAGTTAGAATTCATGGCAGGAATACATACTGTACACTGCATAAACTGGTATATTTATTTCATTTATGTACTACAATTCATTAAATTCACTGTAGTGTCTGTTGGATGGTAAACGTTTACTTCATATTGTTTTAAAATATAATGGATTTTTTTCAAGAAGTCATCCGCTAACATGTTAATTATTCTTTTCCATAACTTACACTTATATTGTTTTATCTACATCAGTAACTCTGAGATAAAATATTCAAATAATTATTTTCCAGAACAAACCTGATTACTTCATTTAATACACAGAAAAAAAAGTACTCCTACTGTTTGCAGTTTATAAAAAAAGGTTATAGCCAAAATATATTTTCCTGTGATCTAGCCAGGTTGTTTTCTTCTAGACTGCCTGGTTTAAAAACAAGTTTTTATTTTGTTCTAAATTGGAATATTCAAGGGCATTTTTCCTATTTCATCTCTGGTTTTCAGATACTTGTAAAATAATGTGATTTTTTCTTGCCAATTTTCCTGTGCATACCTAGTACATGGTCAAAAGATTCCCTGAATTCTATCAACATTTCTTTAATAACCTCAGCAGACTTTACAACATGTATTCCACATATGTAACTTCATCTCAACAGCTGTGAAGAGCCACACATTTCTTTTCTGTCTCGTTTTCAATAAGTTGTTAGTGCAGTTAGGGCTGTCATTCCAAAGCACCTCAAAAAGAGAATTTTACATTATTTTATCCCCACACCAGCAGCATCCTTACCATCAAAAACAGCACGACTGTACTGAGTTGTTGATGCCAAAGGTTTACAGGTGGTATCAAACTTGTTGCCATAGTTCCCAATGCTCACTTCAAACTGGATGGGCTCACCAGTGTCTTGCAGCATGGTAGCAGAATGAAACACTGCAGCCAAGCAGAACTTTCGTCTGCGCTGGTATTTCTACAAGAAGAAACTTTTTAGTTGTTTTTCAGTATTTGTCAAATGGGATCCACAATTCTAGAAAACAATAGCAATTTCTTAATGGAAATAATAATTTTAAATATTTTCACTAGTTTCTGAGAAGCGATCAAAATATATAATGTGTTTATAATAAATTACGGTATATAACATTATAAAAATGTTTCAAATTAACATATAATGCTATAAAAGTATGACATTTTTGTAGCCACACCATCAATAGCCACCTCTCTTAATACTGAGATTCAACTCAATTGTTCCAATTTAGTTAGTTAGATCGTTCTTCAAAAATAACTAGCCATGGCACATCTCCCTTACCAACGCTGACAATAAAACAGGGATTTACCTCAACAACCAGTAAGTCATCATTAGGAATCATCTCTAACTTTTTATTGACAGGTTTGCTTTCAAGTATTGTAGATAGTTCAACCAGAATTCTCCCTCTATAAGCAACTCCTTCTCCCTGTAACATAATCACACATTGAATGAAATTTTATATATTTCTCCTAAAGTAGCATACTCTTTCTGCAGAGTCACAGATACACGCGTTTGAACAAATGAAAAAAGCAGTTTGCTTTAGTTAATGCTAGAAGTGAAAAATATATATATGCAAATAAGAAAATAAGATATGCAAATACATGTAGAGACGCGCATAGTGAAAAATCAGCAAAACCATTGCTGCTCCCACAGAAAAACCTTGACAATGACAACAGATAAGAATGGAAAATACTATCACACTTATTAAACACAAATATAAAATATTATTCAAAAAGAAACACCAGAGGGAGTGCAATGTGAAACAAACAAACCACATTAAAATTAAGCAATCCACTGACTACAAACAATTGAAGTTATTCTTTTATTAAAAACAATGAATAAAAAAACTGACCTTCCCAAAGTTTAATTCATCATATGGGTCTGGGAATCCAGTGTATTCTCGTGGACTTCCATAAAAGTTCAGGTAACAGGGCCCAAATGTTGGTAAAAAGCCAACTTCAGTTTCTCCAGTGTTTACTAACGGAAAACATTACCATCACCTCTTTGTTAGTTATTACTCAGAGACAGAAAAACAATTAACATTACTATCAAACCCAATAAAACAAATGTTAGATATTAGTTAGTTATTAGTAAAGTAAGAAAACTTTATTCCCTGGGTTCATTGTATGAATTTTAAGTAATTATTCCAGTGACTGCACTTGTTCCTAACCTCCTTCTTCATTGTACAATACTTATAAGATACTGCTTCATGCAGTAAAAACCCCACAGAATAAGCAGAACTTCTGCCCCACTCCAAATACCAAGTTTCATTTCTGTGAAATAATACACTCTTATGTCAATAGAAAACGTATTTTCTACAAATAAATGAAACTGAGTAAAACAACATTTGCAACCATTTAAATGCAGAGGCCATTGTTCCAGCTGAACAGCTACAAAAAGATGCACACCACAGCAGAAAAACCCCTGTGGTTCAGCACCGTTATTCCTACTATTCTAATTTTGCATATACTTTATCTGTGGTTATACTTCAGGGTAAAGCACAGACTACTGCAAACTCTAATCATAACTGCTACAGTGCATTTTTTCTTCCTTTTCAGTAAGGTAAAATCCATACAAGACTGTAAGTCTCCAAAATCAGTTAATTCCAATGACAATAAACCCTAATTTGTATACTGTTCTAATTCCATCACTAACAAATTAAAACTTCCCAATATCTTAATCTAGTTAAAAAAAAATAATAAGGATTTAGATATTTTTGTCAGTTTTAATAGCTAAACCAGAAAACTGCACACCAGAGCTACTATTAAGATATCTAAGAACTTGAAAAAGTATTTCCATTGCTAACGCTTAATGTCATAACTTTGTATTTTTGAACAGTGTTCTGGTTCTTAGCAGAAGAATATATAGGGAAGCCTTAGTTCTATTATTACTGTTACCTTTTGTGTTTGCATTCATGTCTTGTAAATTTATTAGATGAATGAAATTCTAAAAAGCTCTTTTTCAGAGACAAGATCTATACTTAATGGAGTTGACTGTCCTTTCAGGAATAAGCAAACACATGCCAAGGCTATTGATTGATTGATAAATTTGATGAGTAATCCAAAGAGAATTAGAACAAGGTAAGCAACACACATGCAGAAAAATACTGCACAGTTTTGAGCAAACAGGAATGATTCTATATTCTCTTCCTTCTTTATCCCAGTGTTTGTTGTTGAACAAATGATCGTGGTATTAAAATAAGAGGAGAATTGGGTTCTAAACCTTGCAACAGATTTCACTTTGACTGATGCGCAGCACAAAGATGGTGCATTTATCACATGGCTGAGATAAGAAAGAGAAAACCAAGGGCTAGGCCTTGTATGACTTTGCCACTGTGACTACTGAGTGACACAATAGATAATAAAAATGAATGTGGTGTCTTGATGTAATTTCCTGTCAACACAAAGCCACATAAAAATCTGCAAAATATAAAATAAAGATTTGCAGTTCTCTGTTTCACATTGGGAAACTTCACATTCTTGCTTCTGAATCAGAAACAGATAAAAATTTGAATGAAAAATATTTCAGACCACTGTTGGAATAGCATCCAACTTTTTAAAAATCCTAACACTGAACTGCTCACATCAGATCTCAATATGACTGGATTTAAATTACAGATTTGTGTTCAATTAATACATTCAGTACTTACTGATGTTAATAAATGAAGCAGAATATAAAACTAAAACCAAACACCAACGAAACAAACCCCACAACAAACAAAAATCCCCTCACAAACCTGGAATAAAAAGATTTTTTGTATTTAAGTTTTAAATTCAGTTGTTTACATTTAGAAGGCTGATGATCAGATAGTACAGAAAGCAATTCAAAAAATTACTTCAGCCTTTAACTTAATATTACTTCATTAAGAAGTAAATGAAGTATTTGTGTGGATGAATGATTGTTACCTTTCAACTGCATTCCAATTGTGTTTATCTCCCACTACATAAATATTTACCACAATGTCTTTCAAAACTGCATGGCAACCTAGACAGTTATGTAAAAACCTCTCTCTCCATCTTTTAACAGAATCAGATTTCATTTTTCAGACTTTATTTATATAGCTAGCTAAGCATAAGCGAAACAGCCACTAATTATTTTAGGCAGTTATTTACTTCTGTGGGGCTCTGCAGCTGCAAACAGAGTTGCAATCTCATAGCTAAGTTAAAAATTGCAAGCCATTGTTAGCCTAAGCACTTTATAACTGAAGCAACTGCATGCTCAACAATAAAACACGGCTTGAAGCACCAGCCAAACAGAAATCTCTTCAAATCAGTTCCAGTGCCAAAACTGTTTTATACCGTTAGTCATGTTTGATACTCTTTAATCATAAGGGTGAAGTCTTTTAGACAAGTATTTACTAAAAATATTTTTAGGATGACTAGTTTTCTTAGGCAATACTTCTCAGTTTGGGCAATGGAAAGCAAAATCAGTAACAGACAAAGATATAAACCTGCATATGACGAAGACCCTGTTCCCAAAGATGAAAATTCTATATTACGAAAAGAGAAGAAGTTACATGACAAATCACAACAGCATTTTGAAAACAAATACATCATAAAGCAATCTGCCTTTAAAATCAAGTTGAAGGCCTGAGAAAAAATAAAGTTCATGTGGGCTAGAATTTTGCTTCCTGATCAAAAAAATGAAAATATTACTCCTCCTGTACAAATTCCAAAGAAAAACAAAAAAGCCTATAGCTGACAAAATATATTGTTTTGATGCTTCTGTTTCAGCTTTGTATAGTTCTCCTCCCCCCAAAATAAAATTTTATTTTAAAATCTTAAGAATATTTAAGAAAACTATGACATTTCAGGGCCCGTTAGGATATATCTTCATTTCCTGAAGACCACAGACTAGTTCAGTTCCCCAGTCCTTCAGAAGCCAGAACAGGCTTCAGGCATGGCACTGGCCTCAAGGGAAGAAAATCTGTGATTTTACATGAAAACAGTTACTCCAATGTCAGTACCGCAGGAGGGAGTCCAAGTAAGATTTTCTCTGTTACTAAGTGCCTGCATTTGAAGTACAAATGAGCTGCGACTCGGCAGCAGTTCAAGTTAGACACTTATGTGGGTAGTACAAGCGACCTCTCCAGAGCTGCATTCTCCCCAACAGCCCAGCCCTTTAGCTGCGCTGAAGGGATTTCCCATCGTGTTTTTTTCTGTTACTCTTTCTTTTGCCTCTGGTTGTGTGTGGGATATATGAAAGGAATGTTTGCACAAAATCTTATTTCAACAGCAGTACTTCTAAGAGGACTGGGTTATAAGCTTGAAGTTATGTGACTGAAAATACAGTCCCATCTGATAAGATAAATACTTGCTAAAGTGACTACAGGATTGAAGCCACTAATTTTGTTTTTAAACTGACATAGCTACCAACTTAAGGGGAAACTGGTCTGCCTGAGACAAGCACATATCATATAGATTTCATAAACACAACAGAAAAAATAGTAATTCTTGTTGTGGCAGTTGTGTACATGGTTCTGAGCTGGTGTCCTTCAACCTAGTGCAGATAGTCAGATAAATAAGCCTGTTTAGCCATAAACTCTACAATTCTGCATGTACAACTAATATGACATACTATGTTCATTAAAAAGATAAACCTTTTTTTTCTGGCAAATTAACACATAATCCTTGTCATGGAGCTGGCTCAACTGCATGAATGATCTTGCTATAAAGAAAAGATTATAGACATAGATAATAAAGAAATAATCAATAATCACAATATTACATTAAAACATAAACACAAGAGGATTTTTTAAAATATTTCCCAAAATCTTGGCACAAAAAATGTTCCTTATAATACTGTAAAGAAGAGTTTTATTACAAGGGTATTTTCTAATGGGAACAACATATTAGCAACTTCATATCTTGCCTAACTAATTTTTTCTTCTTGCAGTTATAATCAGCTTTGGGTTTCAATTTTTATGAAATTACATATGCAGTCACCTATATTGACTGAAACACAAAGTTAATTGTCTGTGATCACAGCATTGCAATTACAATCTTCATTCATTGGAGCTACTAAAATAAGGGTTACTAAATAGTAATCTGGAGCACTCATGCAGTGAGATGCAGTGATAATTTCTAATAGCTACTGATCAGAGCAAAGACTGATCCAACTTCCCCCAGCAACTGAAAGCAGTTTCATAGCACAGAGGAGAAGACCAGGTGATTCTAGACAGTTCCTGCAGGCTGACTACTCAGGAACATTCCCCAGCTTTTACGTTATCTTCCCAGAGAAAGAACAAACACAGTTATAAGGGTGACAAAAGAAGTGTTGTCTACTAGTGCCCAGTGAAGTAGTGATTCTGAAACAGTGACTCCGGATTGTTTTTTAATTAAATGTCCTATTAACTATCTTAGTAAATGTGCATATCTTACTCATGATAGATTGTGGTATCACATAGTTTTCTGAAATTGGGAAAGTACTCACAAATTTAACTATTTAATTAACTTTATCTGTATAGGATAAAACCGAATTTTGAATTAGTTACTGCTATTTCCATGGTGATGTGGTTTAAACGTTAAAAGTTTAATACTTTACTTTGAAAAGTCCTACAGTATTTCTAGAAGCATTGTTTTGAAAACTCCAGAAACAGATAATCTTGTCACAAAATTGAGGAACCAGAGGAAAATACACTTTCATAGAATACTGATCTTTGCTGTTCCTCGTAACACAAGGGAAGTCAGTTACATGCTGCTGCATCAATTACCTTCAACTTCTCCTCCAGAAGAAGCAATTTTTGAGAGACTTAAATATGTTGTTCCCACTACATCATTTTTTGTAAGACGGTCCCTACAAAAAGAAAAGAAGAAAATTATTTAAATATAATGCTGGTCATCCTACACAGCAAGCTACCAGTGACTAAATGCACTCCACGATGGTGTACATACATTTTATATCACTTGGAATGCTTTAATATTACTAACACAGATGGTAATGGCTAGTTACAAAAGTGGGCTGTATCACAAAGAAGTCACCTGACTTCTACACTATCACCTGAACAGCAATTGCACTCAGTGCTCACTGCACAAAATTAACAATACTTCCATGTTACTCTAATCAGGTCTCTCATAAAGGAACCATAAGGGAAGATACTTAAACACTTGCTTAAATACTCTCACAGACTGTAAAAATATTTAACATCTATAGAAAGACACTTCACTTAACATCATTTACCTTGTCTGGTACCTTGTTTAAAAGTCATAACTCACCAGTCAACAACTGCAAGTTTTATCTTCTCACACATTGAGGGAAACTGAAAAATAGCAATTAAAATAAAATAACCTATTACTTATTTCATCTCTGCAATGTGAAATGTCCTGAGTTCCAAAACGATGCCTGTTTTCTACAGAAACAAGAAAACAACCTGACCTTGATTTGCAGATAAATAATTTGATTCCACTCTGGATTAGCATTTTTCTCAATGATGTTTGTGCAAACCTGTGGAAAATGAAATCAATTATACAGCATATCAAAGATAAAACAGACAAACCCCCATATACTAGCTATGATTTAGGATAAATCATATTTCATTTGGTAAGATGAGGGGTAGTGGTTAATGATGAACCCTGAGTGGTTTATTCTGCAATGAGCTATTAGTTTTCAATTGGTAAGTATGGCTAAACCAATCCACATATGCAAAATTAATGACTACTGGAGGGAAATGGAAATTTTGAAACAGTGTTTAAATCTGAGACTGGAGTTACCCTACCTGTTATTTGCACTAGCTAAAATTTAATGTACTTTCACATTAGTACTGATCTCTTTTATCACAACAGAGAAACAAGATGAAGGAAAGACTTGATTCACCTAGCTTTATGTAGATTTTAGAGTAGATGAAGAATATATTCTATGGGAGAGCCTGTATTGTTTGCTAGTCATGTCTGCTGAAGGTCCTATACATTACCGGGTGTGGCAACCTGACCATGTAACATAAAGAAGGATTGACATTTTTCTTCTTAAAAAAATGAAAAAAAAAAAAAAAATATTGGCCAGCAATGAAGATAAGTTGTGCAATTATGCTTCAGCTCAATTTTGGTATTCTAAGGAGCACATTAATTATAAAATGCACAAATGCTATTAACCTTTCCAGAAAGATTTGTACTATCAGTTACAAAAAGCAATCAGGAACAATCACTTGGCAAGCAATCTGGCATGCATCAGTTCCTAGCATTTAGTTCTATGTTCCTTCTATTAGTCATCAGCTTTACACCCATTCTACTTTTCCTTGTAGTTTGTCCCCATTTTACAAACTTTAGGGCTAATGCTCTTTTATTGCCATAATTTCGGTAAGCTTAAAAATTTATATTGGCATATGAAATCTGTTCTCAGGACTACAGTTAGAACGCAAAGATTCAGATAGTTGATAAATTACCTTTTTCCCAGCAAAAGAAACTTCTACAAATGGATCTACCAGGTTTTTCTTGTCTGCTTCTCCTCCAAATATTTCCTTAACAGTCTGTGCAAAAGCATCATCCACTGGAGAGTTGTCAAAGAAGAAATTAAGGTTTATGCATTTTTATTTTATTTATATAGCCTAATTAATAATTTGCCCATAGCAATCCCACTGAAAGAAACAAGCTTGCAGATTTAGGTAGGGCAAAATCTAATCTGATACACAAAATTCTGACCAGCGTTGCTGGTAAAAACGGAAAATTTAGCCTTAGGACCAATTTCAAGAACATACATTTTTTGAAACAGTGATAATGTGCTCCTGAATTTAGAGGTATAATTGTATTTGAAAAACATAATGCATGTATCTGTAGACACTGTCATTTGTTGTCACAGATATATGTGAGAAATTACACAAAGAAGAGACAAAAAGATGCCTATATTCTCTCAGAAAACACATATGGCATATAATGAGAGAAACAGTCTTTGTCTCAGCAATATAGGGTTGACACAAGTAAAATCTCACTAAACAAATTAAGGTGAAACTGCTTACAAGTTCCCCGGCCCTCTAAGGCTGTTTATTTAAGTTTATGACTCTCAACTTACAGCCCACAATCTGTATGCAGCTTTCTGAGATAGAGTCAGTCCCTAGTTACTCATCTCCTTTGGCCACTCAAGAGCAGCTGACTGATTTCAACAGCCCTCTGGCCTTTCCCTCATTGCAAAATAGCTGCAGCTTTGAGCACCTATGAAAAAGAATTAATGGATTGCGGGGAAGAGGAGGGTGCAGGGGGCCATCAGCAGTACTACAGCAGGATCTACTAGGATCTGAATGGCCTTGGAAAAGAAGGCTGCAGGGAACCAGCTGTCTGGTAACCTCTTGAAAGTGGGCAGGGATTGGGATCAACAGGAAGTTAACGCATGCACTGTATACTTGAGCTAAGCATGCACAGAACAATGTAAAACACTAAAGATGTTTTATGTTCAAGGAATGTTTCTGAACAGCTAATACAAATATTTCTAATGGTAATCAAATACACTGATGGGCAAGTAGGAAGAAGCTACATACTTTGTGGAATGTCCTCAGCTCTGTAGATTTTGAGAAGGAAAGTGACCCATCGAAGTGCAATTCCAGCAGGTAATAACAGATTGCTCTCCACATCATCGCTTTCATTATCTCTTTCCCTTTTTTCAACCTGTTGGGACATACAGTGATACATAGTGTCTTGTATATAATGAAGACAAAGCACTGTACAGAATTAAGGTAATTAGTTAAACTGGTGCCCACAATACTCTTCAGATAGAAGACTGTTTTCAGTTTCATTATAAAAAATGAGATTTTTTCCAGTTATCAAGCCACAAAAATTAATTCAACCGAAACTATTTTAGGTACATTTTTATCTCTAAAGTACTCAATTGCAGGAGCCCATTATAATCATACTTTTTAAAACATCATCATATAGTGATGATTTTGGCACTTGTACAATGTCAACTTCATGCAATTTCATACTCATCTCAAGATGAACATTGTGGTAAGGCATCTTACTGCAATTAGAAAATGCATACAACTCTGATATAATTGACCAGAACTTACTGATTTGTCCTTTAAAAATAAATAGGAAAGAAAAGATTTCACCACAAATAACTAGACATATCCTTTCGGTTTCAAGAATCATGAGGATAGCAGAAAATAAGAGTTAATTTGGAATAAGAAGGATATCTTCCATGGCTCTGGGGACCATATTTTATTTAACTAAGTGGCAGTAAGCAAAAATCTCAGGCAGGAAGAACAGCAGAACTTAAACTACAGACAACAGACAAATAAGAAAACTGTCACACAGAAAAGACTGCCTGTTTTTACTTTGACAGGGCAGCACAAAGTTAAGGATTGGATTGTTAAAACTACCTACTGCTTTCATATGCATCAAATTACTTGTGCCTAACTTGTAATTATTGAAGGGTCTGATTTTCACCTGGCAAATATTTGGAGCTTTCTGGTACTCAGATTTCACTATGGGCTTGTCTACATTACCTAGTAGTGGAGACACTCCAGACTTAGTCCTGGAACCAGTACCAGTATGTTGCTCACCCTGATTAGCTATGCTAAGGAGAATTACATATTAGCTTGCATGCAACACCAGGCTAACACCTCTGGGATATCAAGAAGTATCTACAAATGGTAAATCAACACAGCCAGAGCTGGTCCAGAGGTTGCTTAATTGGACAGGATAACAAAATAAGCTTTGAGTTAGCCACTTAGTACTGGATGCCTTTGAAACAACTTGTGAATCTTGTCTTACTTTTAAATACTGTTCAAAGGGTGAATTATACAGTATTCAAAAAATGCCAGGGAGACATGGATAAATATCTGTGAGGTGGAGAGTGGAAGATAAACATATAAATGAAACTCACTGGTGGCTCATCTCCAGTTCCCAGGACAAACATGCTGACTTTCATATAGCCTTTAGCTCCTGAATTTGTATCTTCAGGATCACTCAGCAAAAGCCACTTTCTCATGACGGCATGGCCTAAAATAAAACAGACAGCACCACCCGCCTCCAGTAATATCCATTACAAAATGGCAGAGATTATAAAACCCAAGTCAACTGTTCCAAAAGCATGCTTTATCCTAAAACTAGTTATTTTTAAAAATTCTCCCGTCCTAGACAGGTCTCAGTAGCACCAATCAAAACAAGAAATCTAGTGGTGTTAAAATGTTGTGGCATACTAATTCAGGGACATAATTATAAAATACTTTTTGCATTATTTTCATATTTTAGGTGTTTGATACCAAAAATAATACCAAATTTTAGGTGCTTGTACTTCAGATTGAAACTACTGAAAGAGTTATATCTTACTGAATTTTTTTTCAAGTTAATACTTAAAGCAGCAATCTCAAATAACTCTCCATTAACTTTATTCTTTTACTTTAGAAATGTAATGAAATATTTCAACTTCAAATTTCAAGCTTGGAAAGAAGCTCTGGAGTAACTGTTACTTACCAGGCTCATCATAGACATAGCCAATGTCAATCTGAAATAAAGATCAAAGGCATTACCTCTGGAGAAATAACAAAGCAGAAAAATGCTAGGGCAACTCCCCTCAAGTTTTTAATGAGTACTACTACATTGTTCTCTTGTCACAAAGAAAATACAGTTTGCATAACGTATTCTTGGGAGGATAAAAAGAAAATGCCTTACACTGAAAAATGAGGGATTTCAAATGGATACAGCAGCCAAGAAAGAAAATGCAATAGAAGATAGATTACAACTAACAGTTGTAGGTCCTTCCTTCTTTCCTCAGACCTCAGCCTTTTCATGTATCAGAGACAGAAGATGGGGCTATCTTACTGCTTCTTGAATTCCCTATGTTCCTCCATTATTTTATGTTCAGACAGGCTTCTCAGAACTCTCATTTCTATTTCCTGCTCAACAACTCATCCTCCAGCTCCAGCAACAAAGCTTCATTTTTAATGAATAATCTCCTTTTTCTTTTATGAAGATGATGGGCATTTTTCCCCGTGTCAGATCTAAACAAGATTGCACATATACCATGACTGTACTCATTACATCAGATTTCAAACATGTTCAGGAAGGTATGTTTGCTCACGGCAATTGGGGCCAGTATTCCTCACAGTTCAAGTCGGAAAGGGTGATTTTCTAGAGAGAATTACCCTTGGGGTTTTCTCCCAGAATATGTGCCTGCAGGAACAGAGAGCAGCTGAATGACATGCTGTCACCTGCGTAGTGTATGATCAATCCTCCGCAGAGCACTGACTGAATCACTAGAAATTGCATAGATAATAAGCAGTGAGAAGCAAAAGCAATCAGCTTTGTTGCAGAAACGGTTTCATTTAGAAAAGAGCACTCTTCCGCACTTGCATATTTTTGTGAACAGCTGAATTTATGCAGTAGAAAATAAGCAAACAGAAAATACAG
Source organism: Columba livia (assembly GCF_036013475.1). Classification (NCBI taxonomy): domain Eukaryota; kingdom Metazoa; phylum Chordata; class Aves; order Columbiformes; family Columbidae; genus Columba; species Columba livia. Next base: position 17,605,788 of record NC_088607.1, read on the forward strand.
CCAACACTGATATTGGAAATGTTATAACAGGGGATCCCAGTAGCCATAACAATTGCCATTTAAATTCTTTGTCTATTGCTTTAGCAATACCTTCAACAGGCAGATATTGACCATAACAAATACAAATAAAGACAATCTCACTAATATCATTAGAGCCACAGAAATTACTAAGTAAGAGACTTTGCCACCATCTCTTTTACTTAACAAACTTCCGACCAAAGGAACACCTTTCCACATCACTTGAGAATGTGTATCTTTATGCTGCCATACATTTGACTGTTCTGCCTATTAGCCACCTAAAAAATTACCTCTTCAAACCCCACCTCATACCAAACAATCACCCTGATACCTTTTGAGGAAAAAATTTACCTTTTGGTAAATATTTTTTTTTCTCTTGGATGCAAGTTAGTGAACTTGGTATATAAAACATAAAAGTTTATTTATCAATAATCTACTCAAATAAGAAAACTCTTTCCTAGTGCTTTCAGCAAATGGTCTCTAGCATGAGCAGCAAGACATCATCTGATAATTCTTTTGCCACACTCTAGAGTAGTATAAATGTAAACATTTAATACAAGTACTTAAAAATTTCTCCCATTTAATTTAATTTAATTGAGATATGGAAGTTGTTTCATACCCACCTTAAATTCTCCCATTAGACAGTCTGCTCGTAGAGAATAAGAATCATACACCTACAAAGACAGACAAGCATGAAACAGAAATGTTCCCAAACATCAGAGTGGAATGGACAGACAATGCTGTATGTATCCAGCAGCCTTTTGAACATGCACCATTTTTCTTACCCGAATGCTAACTGTTTCATCAAGCAACTCTAAAGGAGTCATGTGGACATTGTAGAAAAATATCTGTTAAGGTAAAAGAAAAAAAATCTGTCTCAAAATGAAAACCACATAATTCTCTGAAAAGAAAATGCAAAACCATTATTTTAAGAGGCTTGTGAAGGATGTTAGTTACAGTACTTTTATCCTGTCTACTTGCTGGACACATTATATGGTTATTTAGTGCAGAATAAAAAATTAAATTTAGTAAATAAACTTAGTACAGAATAGACAAAAGACAGTCACAGCTTCCATTTGAATGCATGCAGAATGCACAGGTGTGCTGCAGACCTTTAGCACTGCCTTTCTCCTTGCCCTTCACTTCACATTTTCCTCAGGGGAACAATTTCAGCAATTATAGTTGTTCGTTCATAATTCACTCAATCCTGGTCTAGCCATCTCTGCTGTAGCTGTCAAAAAGGTCTTGTCTAAGGCTAGGGGTGATAGTGATTGTAATTATTTACATCTTTGAAATTCAAAGCCATAGGAATAAATCTGATAGCTTGACAGCATGAAGATAAATATACTATTTATTATCTTCTTTGTTTTATAATAGTATATGCCTCACTAAGTTAGGTCTTGAGCCCAGCTGTACTCCAGTCCGTACTTTATCCAACAAAAGGGAAGGTACACAAACATGGTCGCTCCTACTCCATTTTTTGCCTGGTCTGAGACTGCCTGAGAATTGACTCAATACATGGTGCAACTGCATTTGTCCCTTCCTTGTTTTTTACCACTGCTTCATAAATCTTGACTGCTTAGTTCAAGTCTCGAAGTTTTATAACTTCCTTGTTTTTGCCTGCATGTGTTAAACGTGCTTGCCTCCCTGTTCCAAAATCTTCTGTATTTTTCAGACCTGTCCAGACAATGAGTTATACCTTGGTATATTCTCTATTAAGCTTAAGCTTTGCAACATTAGTCTTCCAGATATGGGATTTTTGTGTCCTTTATATGGCTTTGAATTCTCTCCTGTATTTCAGTGTGTCTGATGTACAGACCCCTATCTAGAAAAAGAAATCTAGTTGTGATTTTACAAATCATGGGTAGCAAGGCAATGACATTTCCAGATTCAGTGTGACCCAGAGCACTGCACTGATAGCTCATCTGCACACACCATAGAAGTCCAAAATGACTCCTAATTATTTTTTCTGTGGTTTTATAAACTGTACACAACTATTCAAAGTCATTACTATGTCACATGGCCAGTTGTATCAATGAACTTGTTCCATATGTCCAGCTGAAGCTTGACTTCCTCTAGGTAGCTTTATGTGCTAAGACTGCCAGCAACAGAAATGTCTTTAATGATGTGAATAAGTAAAGAAAGGGACTGGGAACTGCAAAATGCATATTAGCCATAATTATCCTTAAATATTACATTATAACTATTTTTCTACATCTGATAGGATCAACATTTCAGCTACAGTGTTCTAACAGCACTCACTTCATCAAAATATGGGTTGTTTCCTCTTTTGATTCTTGTTCGGTGTGTCTGACCGCAAACGTGAACTTTGACTACTGGTTTTATGTTATTTCCAGGCAACTGACGACCTTCAATGACTCTAACACGAATCTGAAAAAAATATGTTCAAATATTTGTGTTAATTCATTCACTATATTATCTGTCATCCTGGTGATAACAATTTCTTACTGTACCACCAAAAATTTTAGATAACATCTGACGTAGCCGGCATATATGGACTGGACAGACTTTTCAAACTTAATTATGATAGCAAGTATAATTTTACTTGAGTTTTACAAGACTAGTTGGGGATAATTACTTCAGTAATCTTTTTTTACTTGCTTTTACTATTTCTTTTTAAAGATGCTATTGTATTTTGAAATCTTAACAATTAAAAAATAAATAAGCTTCATCAAGATTTCAATCAGAACTGCACAAAATTGGACATCTCTGTAATAAGCAAATTTGAAGAATACTTTTGAAATACAGGCTTTCAAATGAGGATGATAATTGTCTCTGTTGTGCATTAGGCTTGTACAATTTGACATCACCTTATACTCAGGCCATGTGAAAGGAGTAGTGTCACACCAGGCAGGAAAAGGGAACATGCAACATTTAATATATCTATCACCTGGAAATCTTGTGGTTTGTTAGAAAGGATTCTTCGTGTTTTCTTTCCTTTGGTGATGCGTTTAGCTAGCTGGGCTTCCTTCGTGCCACTTGGAACTGTTGGTGTGATACCACCAACTGGAGCATCCAAGACATCCTCATAACCTCCATCGTCTTCTCCATCTCATACAGTAAAAAAAAGTGCAATTAATAAACAAGTAGTACAGCTTGATGTTAAAGTCACAGGAGTAAGAGTGTGATATCCAAGAGCTCCACTAAAATTGAATTATCATCTCATTTCAACTTATTTTTTTTTGCTAATAATGTGCTTCCAGCTCCTTTTGAAAGTTAGTCATTTTAGCCTGCTGAAGAACAAATTTATATCCTAACCAAACTAACTGTAGATCTGTCCCTTGTCAGGATGCATGGTACCTAATACAATTCCTGATTGAAGTTGTAGCAAAATACAGTTCAGCTGTAATTGCCACCAGACTTGTTCACAATACACCAGAAGTGATTCATTTTATTCCAGTTAAAGCTGTTTCCCAGCAGCAAGACTAGGTTATACCATAGCATTGGTTTTTACTTCAGAATCTTGAAAACATGAAGACATTTAGGGTCTGCCATCCAAAATAAAACTCTGAATCCTGCTCCACAGCATTTAACTCTGGAATAAATTAAAGTAAGGCTCTTTGACAGTTCTGAAATCACAATACCTCTGTGGAGGACTGTTCTACAACCACATGATACTATAATACTGGATTATACAGTGAGATTCCAGTATTGCAAAACAAGATTCATAAATATCTAGACCACAAAATTGTGTCACTTCCTCGTGTTTCCAGCTTCTTTTATTAACTGAAGGACAGTGACTATGGTAAAATCTACAGGAAGAACAAGCTGTGTCTCTGGTTAGAATTAACAGAATGTTTGTTAATTTTAAGAATGAGTTTGCCAACATAGGGTGATGATCACTTTGCGTAATGAACTTCTCAACAATGCTTTTTAAGAGACATACAAAAACACAGAGACTGACATACCACATATTTTATAAGCAAACACCCCACCTCCCTAACATCTGTCGAAGTCCATCTGCCTGGATGGATACATACAACAGATTGATTACACACCTTGACTTAGCACTTAATTTTTAATTTCTGAAACCGAGCTGTAGCAATCTGCTCTGGGCAGGTGATTTAATTTCATGGGAAATAGGTATTTACAATAATTAAGGCGTGTTCGATAATTTGCACTGAAATACTTTTAATGCAGTTGCTGAGAAAAGCTCGCCGGGTTTTATTTTATCTGTATTACCTAGTAGATCAGGTACATTTTTGAAAAGCTGTCAAAATAATCTCATGTAAGTCAATTTTCATTTTTAGCCTTCAAGCCCACATTTCTGTAGAATTATTTTGAAGTGTAGTAATTTAATACACAACTTTTGTATTTGAATTACCTATCATTCCATTCCCTAAGAACACCTCTCAGTGAAGTCAGTGGAATCAAAATTTCCTCCCAGAAGATTCCTCATTTCAATTTTTTCCTTTTTATGTTACTATCTCTCAGCAGATAATGGTCAAACTCATTAATTTATCCTCAAACATATAACATCTATTACATTTATGTCTTTCTACACAAACATATCCTAGATATTAGGGTAATTATATGCCTGTCAACTGCAAAAACCTGTTGTTACTTCACAGTTCTTTTAAGAACCTGGAAAACCAAAGGATCTTAAAAACACTCTCAGAAAAAGCCTGGTTAAAATTATATAGAGAGATCAAAGAATATTCCCTACTGATCACAGTATTTCATAGTCTAGCCAAACATCAAGCCTAATGTAAGATACAACAGTGTCTTTCAAAACTTACTCATCCTATGGGGGAAAAAAAAGTGTAATGATTTAAGAAAATATTTCCACAAAGTTCCCTGACATTGAAAGTTATAGAATATATTTTTCCATAAATGTGACTTCCCTGCTTTTTCGGTTAGCCCTGGCATTACAACAGCTAACTGCTGTTTCTTTGAACATTCAAAAAGCATTTTTTCCTAAACAAAAACTTTTAAACATCATTCTTTTGTAACCTGACTCCACTGGAGAAAGTTATGCTAAAAACATTTTATGTCAGGAAATGCCTGTCTTCTTCTTAGATATAGTTCTGAATCATCCTTAATTTCTTTAAAATCACTATTTGGCAGTTGACATGCTTGCTTCTGGTTACATTTTTTTCTGATGAACAATGCTGTTGAATCATTTTCTTGCCTTATCTTAAATATCTCCATGATCTTTTAACAATAATGTTCTGAGAGAAGACTGAAATACCTTCCTGCGTATTGGCTCCTCCTGGATCATTTGGATTTGCAGGTGCAGCTGGTGGCTCATATCCTACTACCAAATCAATCGTTGCCTATAGAGAAATACATATTTTTTTATGTATCACACAGTATTCATAACAATTGATTTAAAGCAGTAAGTTGTCCTAACACTGTAAACGAACAGCTAACTATTCACAGTCACAGCACAGTTCATAATAAAATTTCAGCTATTAGTAAATCAATGAACTGTTATTAGGCTACATATATGTAAACGCAACAAAGATTACACAATTTGCAGCTAATGGAATAGGCTCTAAAAGAACATTTAACAAACTGAATCACTGTGTTTATATGTAGAAAAAAACTGCTGTTCATGCCTCCATCCTGGAAGAAGAATGCCATGGAATTTTCCATTCTAATTATAGAACTGTCTTTTCTGTGCTCAACTGCGGTTTTGGATTATTGAACACACCATTATTATTCCTAGTTACCACAGTAACATGAGCAGTCAGCAAAAAAAGCCCAACTTTGTGACCAGCTAACCATGACATTAAACTACAGCTGATGAGATACTGAAATTACCCTTAAAGCCTCTTATTATTAAGTGTACTAGAATGCAATATGAAGTGTTTTAACAGCTGGACTGCACAAGCACACTACGGTTCCAGTTATAGACACAACTTAATTAATAACCAGTTAATAACGCTGTTACATTTAAATATGTGCTAGACCAAGTTAAGCAAGTTCTTGGGTAACTTTCTGAACTGAGTTGGCAGTGAACATGTACATGATTATGTGCTCCCTCGAATTGGTATTATCACACAGGTGGATAGTAAAAACACAGCAAAAATGTGCATATGGGAACTCCACCTGGTACTTAGGAAAATGCACTTTTTTAACATCAGGATGATTTCCCATCCATACTCTGTGGCCCATAAGATTTATAACACTTATATACAAATAAATCACGCATACACAGAAAACAATTTATCTAACTTGAAAGATATTAAACAAACTCAGATGATACAGATATAATTGTATCTTGTTAAAAATTTCCTCTGTCTGAAGCTTTTGCTACAAAAGTCCAATTATTTAATTTATACAGTAAAAATAACTTGAAAATATGTTTGTTTCACCATTAGCCCCATTGCTGGAGCATTTTGATTAAGAACACAGTAAAATAAGAAAATGTAATCCACTCACTCCAGTTTCTTGTCCCCTTTCATTTAGCAGAGGTATGAGTTTGAAGGGAAAAGATCTGCTTTGGTTACCTACAAGATCCTTAAGTCCTACAGATGCACTGCCAATTAATCTGAAATGAAGTAAAAATCATTAGGAGAATGCAAGCATACATCAAACAGAAGTTCCCTTTTGTCTTTTGCAGATGTCTTTCAGTTAACCAAATAACTCCAGTCATGACTTGAAAACCCAAGACACAACAAAAGTTCATTGCAAATGTTATTGAATGATTGTGTACTGCTAATTTGTATTTTCTGTTTCACTGCACTTAAATGGGCAGGTGTTATTTACAGATGACACAGCTTTAACCTAAAAGAGGTTAAAAACCTAAATTAAATAAATGTATGTGTATTTTTAAAAATAATCTTCTGTATCACTTTCAACAGCCACATCACTTGTTTCAGCCACTGAATTCTCATTGGTAAACTAAAGGATGTAATACTTTATTTGCAAGCTCTCAGATGAGATGTATAAAGGCTGAATATGACATTACTGTTGTACCACACAGAAACAGACACAAAAAGACACACACACATCTCTGTAATGAAGACAATTAAACAGAAGAAATGCAATCAATATGCTTACTAGTGGCTTCACAAAATGAATCTACTTGCCCGTACTCTACATTTTGGAATAGGTTCATCTGCTTGCCTCTAAATTCTCAAAATGTTTTGATACAGCTCTAGAGAGGCCTAACAAACTACGCTGCCCAGGAGATCTGGTATTATGTGGTAGAGTCTCCTGAGCTACTTCTGCCTCCCTCCTTTGGGTCTGCACCTGTCACCCTCATTCTCTTTCAAAGTGAAAACTGCATGCACTTTTAACCTGAGAAACTTCTTTTATGCAGAGTTTCTAACAGTGTGATACTGGTCTCATGATATCTGGCACTGTATTTTGTAACAGCTTATTCCTATACTGAAGTGGATTACTGGAATAACTTGAGATTTTTCACCTGTAAATACCACAAAGAACAAGCTTTACAAACAAAATACCAGCTTTGCTGCCAAAGTGGAAAAAAGATCTGTATACTGAGAACTCGACTGAGGTCAAATTGAATAGATTGCAGTGCTTGTTCATAGAGAAGCTAAGGAGGCAAGGGCATTTTATGACACGGAGCAAGAGCATTATTATAGCTAGTCTCAGGTGCTATGCCACAAGAACATTATTTTTTTTGCAAAGTACGCTAGGATAGGTAAGTATAAAATATTACTTTCCTGCAAATATACATTCTAAGTATTACATATTACAACATTTGTTTAGCTGTGCACAAAAAATAACGACACTTACTGTTTGGATGACCTTTTGGAATTACTTTGGTGCTTTCCCAGTTCACCTCACTCCTTCAATCCCAGCTGTCTTTTTTATAGTTTTGACTCTCTACTCAAACCTTTCACTTCTGCCCCCAAATTGCCAGAGTACAGCAATGTTCCAGCTATGCCTCATATTCCTCACACACAAGGGACGCGATAGATGTGAAAGCAGTTTAAGATCAGGACATGCTGCAGAAGAAATGCACAGAGTTGTTCTAACGCTTCAGATGACCATAACTGAAACTCCGATGCCATTTCTAACACCTGCCTCTCCTCCCTTTACTGAACAGAAACCTGGATTCAGTATTGTAGTCTTGATCCAGTATCCTTTTAAACACTATGGAAATGTACCTAGTTATTTCAGTGACCATGAGATCAACCCTAGGTGTATTTTCACTTTTCACAAACTGTTGCACAGTGCTGGACGTTAGCTGAAACACTGACTCCTTGCATTTCTCAACTTTAGGGAGCTTAAGAAGCAATTTCTCCTGTTATGCAATCAAAATTGCATTCAACCCACAAGACAAACCTAAATTTGGAACACCAGGTATACAGGCAGTCATCTTATTTATCTCTCCAACTGTAGTATTATTTGACATTGCTTATGATTTGATGTAGCAAATCTTGACATCAAACAGTAATGTATACCTAGCTCAGGAAACAATGGCCAATGGTCTCAAACAGAAAAAGGCTTATTTTTTCCCCCTGTGGCTTCAACATTCTAAAAATCATGTGATATAGAAGTCAATACACAGCAAAGAGAACATCTCCCTCTATATTCGACCAAACTTTTCTATGTAAAGGGCAGGTGTTATACAGACAGACAATAATATTATTGAACAGTCAAAGAAGAAAAAGATCATTCCATGATTGCAAATCCCCAAACTGTTAAAAGAGGAAAATGCTGAGTAGATTAATGCATTTTTCTCTTTATTACATACCCTTCTAACATGTTAATAGTTTGAACGTAAGTATAAGCAAATGGGAAACAATTGCTACAGTTGGAAGGAACAAATGCTGGAATTTCATTTACACAGCTGGATACTGAAAGAAACAAACTGTTCTTCACTCCTTTCCCTTCAGTGCAAAATTAATCAGTAAAAACTTTCAATTCCAAATACTCTTATTTTCCCCAAATCCTTCAGTTGTGACTATGCCTTCCCATTTGAGAATAACAGAGAAGGGAAAAACCCAGCAAGACTACCACCAACAGCCAAATCTGATTCTACAGAAAGGCCAAGAAAATATTTTCCTATGTACACGGGTAGAAAAAGATTTGCACACTTGCTACTTCGATTTGATATGAGCTGGAGTAATTTACGTTAACTCTAAAAAGCACTTCAGTTAAGAAGTCGCCCAGTCTCACATGATGTGGATGACTGTTTCAGCAACCACACCCACCTATCTGGTGACATTAACTCAAGAACAGCGGTTCAGTAGTAGCGCTGCTGAAATTTTCCATCATAAGTTACCATTTATGCATCCTCATCAGTCTTGTGCAAATGGTAATTGTGCATGCATTTGAATACAAAGTAATTGTTTCTAAAATTCTGATCACCTTCAGGAAACTGAAGTTAGACTACTTGCTCGCTACTAGTTGCCTCTAAAATCCTTTGTTTCTCCCTCCATTAACAGGTTGGGCAACAATAGCCTCCAGTCTTTTTCCACTCTAGCAGGAGTGATAAATCTAATATTCAGCCTATACACTATCTTAGCCTACTTCTAAGCTTCAGGTCGTCAGTCTTTTGCCTCCCCTGAAGTGGTCTTGTTCACTGGATTTGGGATGTTTCACCCTTCCCTTGGCAGAACCACAGGACTGATGAGGTTGGAAGGGACCACTGAAGATCATCTAGTCCAACCCCTCTGTTCAAGTAAAGCCAGCTAGAACAGGTTGCCCAGGACAACGTCCAGTCTTGTTTGGATCATACAGCTACTCAAGTGGCTGAAGTAGTATTTTTAAAAGTAACAAGGAATGCCTCAAGGTCATCACTAGGTCTCATTTTCTTGTACAGATCTTGAAGAAAGACTTTTTCTGAGATGCTTCTCTCAGGTCTCTAATCTTTAGCTAAGTCAGGTAAGACCACATCAGCTAAGTCAGATATAGCAGCAGCTGTTGTTGCGACACCACATCCCTTAACAGTTCATTGATGTTTAATGCTTTGTCGCAAGGTCTGCTACTGTACGCAGTTCTGATATGTAACTAGACCCCCAGTTCACTGCACCACTACTGTTAAGTTGCTCTGTTCCTCTGAACTCTGAAGACTTTTTACCTTCAGGCAGGACTGCATGCAATCTCTCTCTCTGAAGTCATGACTTTCAAGGTGATGAGTCCGTTCCTTTCAGCACAGCTGAAAAGACTTTCTGTCACCTATTCATCCTCAAAGGATACTGCTATTTGCTGGAGCTATTTCAGCTTTCTTCCTCTTGTGTAGGCAAACAACATTTGCCCAATTAATTCCAGATCACACTGGTCTCTGGACACCATCAAGTGGGATAGCTTCTGCTTTCAGAATAGCTCAATACATCCTCTGATCTTTTGTTCACCACTTGTTTTGGCAGTTGACAGCAAATGAGTATTGCTTCTTAACTCTACTTAAGTACTTTTTTGGCCACCCCTAAGATTTGTATATGTATAGTGCCCAGTCAACCATGTCTCAAACCTTTCCAGCTTTGCAGAAGTGAAGCAAAAAAACCTGTCCTGCCACAAGCAGTTTAAACATTCTCATCTACCACTGAATAATATGCTACAGATAAAAGCAAAATATACATTTAGAAGCAGATTTTAAACCACTTTAAATATACCTTATCAGTACTAGGCCTGTAATACTTTCCCCCAGTAATCAAAGGGAATTACTTAGTGCATCAGGATGAAATCAGTGATGACCAACTATTAAACACAGTGTTGCATTTGTGCCAAAGCTAATTAATCCGTTAGTGCTGTGGTTACCACTTCCTGTTAGCTGCCCAAATAACCAAAAGAAGTGAAACTTCACACCCATGCCTGGATCTGGAAATGTTCACTCACAGTATCAGCCATTTTATTCCTCCTCCTCTGTTTGAAGGTAGCAATTTATACTATATTATTTAGCATATTGCATCCTTCAGCTGCTTAAATGTTACTTCTACTGGAAGCCCAGTGATTTTAATCCCCTGAGAATCAAGCATTTAAATTCTTTCGACTTATTTTTAAGGGCTTATTTTGGCAGAGGTTTATACTGATTATTCTCATCAGAAAATCTGATCCCTCACTGCAGTTATAATTGCTACACTCGACCTTTCTTTCTCAGTTGTATATGTTCCATTATAGCTTTTATGCTACATGACCCAAGACCCACCTCCTGTTATTTGTGCTGTATTTTAAAATTTTTGTTAAGAGCAAACCAACTATTTCTATCTTATTTAGTTATTTGATAATACTCTCTGCAAGAACAAACTTTTAAAAAGAAAAAAAACATGGATACTATTTTGTATGTGGCAGAAAACCCCCAAAGTGAATCATAACCAGGCTGGATCTTGCATACAACATACGCAGGGAAAACCTCCAACTATGCATGGTCACGCTGATGTGGAAAAGAATCCACACAAAAAGGTCAGAGCTGTAGGAGGATTCAAACAACCTAAAAATCATTTAACTACAGCAAATACTTCAAAATTATTAAATAATTTGCTGCACAGTTCTTTTGTGGATGCATTTTTCTGCTTGAGAAAAGGGTGTGCCCAGCCTGTTTTTCCTCTGTGTCGCTAGGTTACTAACTACGCAAAGAACCTGGGGAAACACACAATCCCAACCGTCTTTCAAACAGAGTGAAAATCAGTTCATTCAGACACGACTGTAACTTCCTGTTAACATTTTTTTTCTTAACTTCACAGGGACAACTGAAGTTACTGAGGGGTTTGTGTTTGTTTTCTAACTGCATAAAGATCTGTGTTCTGAGAGTTTGAAACCTTTTTACTAACAGTATTAGACATAATAGAAAACAGATGTGCTCTCTTTTCAACCATCTTTCTGCTGGAAAATCTAGCTAAGCAGGGATCATATGAGTCCTCTCTAGTTTATTCCTGTGATGGTCTGTCTGCACATATGTCAGTGTGGTTTGCTTTGTTTATCTTTTCCAATGACTGTGTCTTTTTACCATGAACAGCACTCATTTAATCTATCTGCAAAAGTTTAGCGATCATGTAAATGAAGCAGTAAATTCTATCTCCAGGAAAAAAGAAACAGAAAAATATTCAAATGTTCTTTCGGGGTTGATTTACAGAAACATGCCAAAGCGATGAGTTAAGTGTTTTGGCACAGCGTAAAAACAGAATAACATCCACTGTGTTCCTCCTCCTGCATCAGCATAAGAACAGGCTGGATGAACAACTATGTAAGTTTCTAGGAGCTGCAACAAATCACAGGTTATATCACAATCTTCTGCTGTGTCATTCTAGAGGGGAGTGTGGGTTCTGTAGTCACATCTGAGGTGCAGCGATGAACCAGGTGCCCAGAACTAGTCAGGAGTAACCCACCCTGCATGGAACAGCAGAGCGTGGACTGGCTGGGAGCTTTGTGAGTGAGCAGCTGGAGAGAGGGAGTTGGGTTGAGAAACATACTGTTTTGCTTCTAGCCTACACTGTAGCAAAGGCGGCAGAACCTTGGAGAAAAAGTTGCCATCCTTGAAAATAACAAGAACAATCCCCACTGCTTATTTTCCTCCAGAAGAGAAAATAATGCTAAAGATATGGTGGAGTTTCTTCTCAGCACTCTTTCTTAGGTGACACTGTCCCTCATGTGTATCCTTTACAGTCAAAAACTAAATCCCAATTCAATCGAGACTTTAAAGTAAAATAAAAACATGAACCCTCAAATCTCCCTTAGTTAAACACCAGATACACCTCGCAAGTTAATAGGTCTACTCATTAATAATGTTGAAAGTACATGCCAAACACTGGGTTTCTGGAATAATGGACCTTTACCTATGAAAGACTTCAGTTAACACCAAAATTACAAGTAAAAACTAATATAATATTGTCCAGCCCTCATTCCCCTACCTCCCTTTTTAAAAAACTGTCATTATAATAGGTGACATTTCCTATTATCTTGCTACAGTCAGGAAGCCTACTCATCTGTTTCCCACTTCGCACCCCCTTATCCTGTTTCCCTGCCAATAGCCCTTCCAAACACATCACACCTTGCAAATATGTAGCTGTTATCACGGATTTATTTTCAAAAAGCATTACTTTGCTCTGTCTTTGGTATGAACTCTACATATTTTTGCACAGCTCCATACATAGAAGTCACTTTCTCAAAGAATTTTACTGGTTTCCTTTTTAAATCGTACACAGAATAAGTAAGTGGTGGACAACTTCAGTGCAGAAATCCAAGAAAAACAAACAGGCATTTGCACAAGCTGGAGGTTAAGCACTACATATATGAGTCCAGATGATATTTACAAATATGGTTGAAAAAAAATCCCAAATGCCTTCCTTTATTTTCTGATACGTTATAAAATCCATTACAAAATTCTGATTACTGGTAAGCTCTCCTATATCAAGTTCTGGGATTTCCCTAAAGTTAGAGGCATGTAATATGTTCCCGCTTTACTGACCTACAGGAATCTCAAGAATGAGAGATCTGGGGGCATCAGCTTGACTCACAGTGATTTTACGACAGAGCTGTTAAGAGTATTGTAAAGAACTGAATTCACAAACTGGGAGGAGGCAGAAAGTAGTAAAAATAAGCTAACAATGGAAGTGGACTACTGTCAATAAATATGAATGTATACATACTTCAGTGTCATCAAATATATGAATGTGCAACAACAACAACAAAAAGAAAGATTATGTGATATCATGCTCCCTTTCAAATCAGCAACAGCCAACTTGGCATTGACAGAAAAGAGGGAGCGTGAGAGTGCAGCAAACCGAGAAACGGATCCTTGTTTAAAATCTATTCCTTTATACAAAGAAGTAGGGAACTGGTATATAATTTTTGATAAGCTGTTCTTTTTTTCTGCACAGATTTAGAAAAAATCTCTATGAGTGATGCTTGTCCAAATGTACAATTTATCTTTTTAGACAAAAATCTATGATTTAAGCAGAAATAGGTAGATCTTAACCACTATAGGATAACTAAAGATTAAACACATTGAAGAAACTTTATCTTGTTATGCGTGTTAAAGAACTCCTAGGCTTTGCCAGAGCTTTTAGTACAACCATGTTTCAACACAAAATAATGTGCTCTATCCCTGCTGTAGATTATCTTCTGATTAGCTTGCTGCCACCCAAGACCTTACCCTTTTCCTGCAATTGATTTTAGGGACCAGGTTTATTTCTTTGTGATGAGTCAGAAAACAAACGGCATGCAAAACACAAGAGGTTGCTAACAATTTCAACCAGTAACTTACGTCTTCTTCATTCAAATGATGTGCATGTATTGCTTTAAAGTATACTGTACACCTCCAATTCTGAAAAAGCTTAAATCCTACAAAACTCCAGATACTTAAAAAATTAAACCAAACAACTTTACCATCTTATGTTCAGAACCATATAAAACTGGTTATAATCTGCATTATGTATTTGTTTCATCACAAATACAGCAGGAACCCCAAAGTCTAGTTCAAAATGACAAAAATTACTCTTCATCTTTATGAAGTTTATGTACTATGCTTTTTAATAGAATGTGTAATGATTGAATTCTACTGTTCCCATATATAACATTTTTAATCTTTCATGGCAACAATTTCTTTTCAGTGGCCACAGTCAAAAGGTCTTACCAACTCAATTCATAGCAACAAATCTATTCTTATTAAGAAAAAGTTTGAAAAAACACAGACTGCTCTTAAAAGTTAGTTGAACAAGACACCTTAATTATTTATGTGCTTACTTAGTATATGTTCCTATTTTGTAAAACTATAAGCTTACAAAAAATGTTTAAATGCCAACATGGACACCTGACAGCATTTCAGTACTCTGAAACATTTTATAATGTTATCTCCTTTCCTATACAGATAGAATCCTCAATTCAAGTTGGCTCCTTTCTCAGTGTCTTCAACAGCAAGATTAAACTAAAAAATTGCCCAATAATTTCCAGAAGATCATAGTCCGTGCATCTTTTCTGCTCTAATTACTTTATGTGTAGAAAAAAATAGATGTATTTTTCATTTTTTAGTTGAAGGAAATCTATTTGTGTTTTGTGTGATATTCTTCCAGGCACATGTAGATACAGCTGCTATTTGTTTGTGTTCAGTTTTCTAAAATTAAAAATAAAACCTGATTTTGTCAAAACGAAGTATCTTACTACTACATGAAGAAGTTTTCATCTGAGCACTGAGGACTCAACAAACTGCATGAATGAAACTTCAGTTTAGCCTCTCACAAATGAAAAAAAAAAGGCCCATACACAAAAAGATCTGCAACCTCAGAACCAATAACGCTTGATTTTTAGATGTCTGAAAAATGCAGAACCCAGTTTTAGGTATATACGTGCTGTACATTCTGCACTGGTAGAGTTTAGACTTCTAGAGTAGGATTCAAGGCTATCGACATGCACTAACAGCACTAACCAAAACAGAAATGGTACATGAGGAAAAGAGCCTTAAATTCCTGCATGTTGAAAATGGGTACGGCATTGAAAATGGCATAATGAAAATGGGTATTTCTGTCTGCTGAAGACCCTAAGCTCTCGATCCTTTACTGACAGTAGGAGTGTCTGCTTCTACTTTCCAATAAATGAATGTCAGAAAAGACAACTCTCAGAAGCCTCCCATTTTTATAAGAGTCCTCCTCTAAGGAATGGGAAGCTGGATATCCATTTTCTTCCTCTGCTGAGGTTTTTCAATTTACTTTTCACTAAAGACTCTCATAATATCAAACTACATTATTTTCTTAAAAAAACAAACCGAACCAAACAAACCTCACCAGCCAAGGAAAAAAACCTCAATCCATTTTTAAACAATGTTTGAAACATATAACCAGAAGAGGAGGAAGCAACAGGATTGCCAGTCTTCCATATACACAATGAGCCTGAGGTTTATAACACTTGGCCAACAATTGGAGACAGATTAATCTCCCTCCTCAGTGTGAGAGAATTTACTCTCACATCTGACATCAATAGAGAGTTCTGCAAGGTGATCTTGTAGAATTTACTATTGCTTTCAAGTTCAAGCTTTTTAATGACCATGTAGAGAACTCATGATTCATTGTGCCAGGAAGAGTACAGTAGGAACATGACATTTCATAGATTTAAAAAACAAAAAACACACACACAAAAAACCCCAACAAAAACAACCAAAAAACCAACCAAACAAAAAAACCCCTGCCACCCTCCCCCCAAACAGAAACCCAGATTCCATTCCCAAAACAGACTTTTTATTTTATCCAACATATTTATTGTGATGATTAAGTCAGTGTCCCAGGAGATGAGTCTAAGAATTCATTCCCCCCAGACAAGATAGGAAATTGAACTTAGGTTTCCCCTCTTCCTCAAAAATACAGCCTCTCAGGGAGATTTTTAAAGATCGTTAAGAGGCTTAACTGCATTTTGTAATTTTTGGTGGTTTGTGTTAGCTGTGCTCTGAGAATGCCGATTACAAGTTCCTCAGAACTACTTTCTGGACACTTATTATGTAGTTTTTTGTGCTGCCCTGCACCATTCTGCAAGATGATGAACTGTACCAGGTATCTGTAGTGGCATAGATCCAGTTAGAGCAGCTGTGGTTTTCAAATGACAGTAACAGGTCAGGAGGTCTATGTTTTACCCAAATTCTGCCTTAAATACCTAAAAAGTTCTTTGAGTTTAGCTTTGGCATCTCTGAAATATAGCATAAAAAGAAAGCTGACACTTTGCTTCAGAGTAAAAATCCAACTGGTGAGAGATGGAAAGTCAACTGGCTTACAGGCTACAAGTAGGTATTACATCAGAAAACATCTAATTGCATCCATCATTTCTCTCCAGCAATCATCAGTACCATTTTTCCCTGAACGTCTGTATTGAAAGTTGTGTTTAACACTGTTGAAAAACAACAACAACAACAACAACATACTTGTTCTGTCCAATTGTTTCGAAATCTTTCACAATAATTGTCAGGGAAGATGAATTATCCAGAGCAATTCCTTTCAAGTCAAATTCAAGAATCTGAACAAAAAAAAAAAAGATTAAAATCAAATTATAATTACAAGTAACATGCAAACTATTTAACAGCAGAGCAGTATATACAACAAAATTATTCAGCAGTAAATTTTGCATTTAGTGACAGACCAGACCAGCTTACATTTGCAAAACTTAAGTTAAAAATCTGGGAACATGCTCATAGTACATTCTTGATTTGCTAGTTACTAGTAATAGTAACAGAAAAACAACTGGTTTTTTTAATACCAAGCCATTTATCTCTTTTGCAGTTCCACTTCCTCAACCTAACATAAATATTTTCTTGTCCTTCATAAGATCTGGTAGTATTCCCCTGCAATACTGGTTGGAGTCAGTTGCTGTTTAATTTAGATAAATATTTGTAGAATCCCTTTCTTTGTATTCCTAATTACAAAATGTAAGAATAATCTTTAACTTTCATTTCTGATTGTGAAAAACATGCTACTAAGAAAGCATTTTCCCCAAGAAAAACCTTACTGAAGATGCAATATAGGACCACTCCCACAAATAAACCACAAGGAACTTCAGTACAAGATTCATTCTAATTCTGTAGGGTTTCCTTCTAGTATATAATGAAGGATCAATGTGGCTAAGCAATGGCTGAGTATCATTTGGTCCACAGTAAGATGGAGCAAAACCAGGCCCCAAACTAACTCAACAGATATCCATCCACTTTTACATAAAAACATTACTTAATGAATTGTAACACATTGCAAGATGAATCCATTCACCTACATTTACCAACACCTTGAAAGAACACATATGACTAGTTCCTGTTTCTAACTGATATTCACAACTGTAGAAATTGACTTACCAATTTTACAAGCATTTTGTCTTAAAAAAGAACAAGAATTGATTAAAAAAAATTTACCTCATTCCAAACAGGATTAAGTTCACTATCAATTTTCTTTGTTTTCTTTTTTTCATCTGCAAACACAAAAAAAACCATGATGATTTGGTTTTGCTAAAGCATTACACAAATATCACAATTTTTCCTTTCACTTTTCAAAAGAAAGTTTGAGCTTTAAATCAAATGTTCCAATTCTTTTTGCCTTTTCCAGTAGCTGCACATTTTAAAATCAAGAAGTCCCCTGGGCAATTTTAATATCTGAGGCTTTTTATTCTGTTTTGTTTAACCATAGTTAGACGTATTCCCAAAAAGCAAAATTTGTGTTTATGTTTCTCAACCTTTTATGACCCTTGACTGCAACTTCACTAGTGATGATAGAAGACAGACTAAAAGGCTTAAAGACATCAAACCAACCAGTAACCTCAAAGTGATGAACTTGAGTACTAAAGACAATGTGTTATGCATTTACCACATCCTAGTTACAAAATACTTGCAAGTGTTCAGCTCTGAAATAAAATCACTTGGAAAAAAAAAAAATCTTAAGATATGCATACAGTGTCAGCACTTTCTGCTTTAAATGAGCAAATATTAGCAGAAATATACATGTCTATAAGAGGAAATGCAGTCCTTCCTCAAAAAATTGGTTTCCAGAGGTTATGCACATCACTTCACTAACACTTACTGTAGTCTAAAAATTACAAATTTTCCATACTTCATGGTAAAATTTGCATTTGGTCAACCTACAAATCATGACAGTGTGGGGTGTGGTGTAAATTATATATAGTTTGGAGAATAATACAGTGTTGCAGAGGCCCTGTGCAGGCTCCCCTCAACTATTAAAAATGGAAACAAAATACTGTTTTTACAACAGGTTCAAAGCAAGTAACATGCCATGGCTTATTTTTGCTTTTTGGTAGCACTATATATAGCTCTGACGGAGAACAAATCTTGACACAGCGCTCAGAAGTGCAAAAGCACACCAGCAAACATGCAGCTCTCTAAACAGAAATCGCATACAATAGTGACAGCAAATGAGTATATTTAAGTAGTCAGTAAACTAACTGGCAATCTATCAAATGCTCAGCCACCACAAGAAGGATAAATTTCAGACACACTCTTTGTATGTAAGGACTACTATAAAGGCAACAGCATTTTTATTATTTGCAAGTTACAGCTATACTTTGCCAGGAAAACACTGCAATTGACTGGGAAGCAAGAGTAAAGATTGCTATTTCATCTACCTGCTATTGAAGCAGCAGACTGTGGTGGCTCTTTTTAGTGGACAAGAGGGGGATGTACTGCAAGAAGAAAAACCAGCTTATACTGCAAATTACGAGAACTGACTCACATTTATGTAACAGGAATTGTCTACAATTTATACAGGATATTGACTCACATCGTACCACAAAGGAAAGAGCATTCATAACATACCATGCTGTGGACTCGCATTTTGCGGAACAAAGAGCTAATTAACATGCTAGTAAGAGAAATTGACCTTCATGTTACTTAATAGGAGACAAAGCATTTTCAAAATTGAATATCCCAGAATATGTGGGGTTTGGCACTGGTCCCTCTACAAACAGGAGCTGAAAGTCAGGGAAAAGATGTTCTCAGTGCTGGTGAAAAAAAGAAAAAGTTGCAGTTGTTTGTAAAGGAGGTAGTGAATCACAGACCTGATCCTGAGGGAACTAACGGATAAAAGTCCTGTGATCCCTGCCTAAGCTCATATGTAACTCTGTAAAGTAAGGAAAGCCCTGGCTTGAACAACAGTCGAGACAATTCTTGACAAGGAATAAAATTTTACACTCTGGGATACCTATTTTTATAAATACAAGAGTAAGACTTATGATATCACTAACAATACACATATTCTAATTTACACTGAGAAAAATACTTTTTGTGTTATGCATTTGTGTGAATGCTGGATGAAAAACACTGGGAAACAGCTTACATTGGGATTTAGTGGTAATTTTAGTCAATCTGAGTGTAGCATTCACATTGCTTGAGCATGTACTTTTCATGTATTTTATTCACTTTACTAGACTTTTTGTTACATGTTTTATCATTCTGTTAATGCATTGGTGGTTTAGTTGTTGTGGGTTGTTTTTTTTAACTGTTGGCAAAGAGCTTTCTTCTTCCCACCAAAAGAAATCTCTTTCAAGCAGGGTAAAATGGACTGTCTAGTTATTCCAGGAGATCACATAAGTTCCAGGTCCTCAGGCTGCCTCTTCTACTGGTAATGAATCCAGCTACAGTAGCCAAGACTGTAAACCACATCAGAATAAACTGTAAGATAGGGCCAGTCATTATTTTAAGTTTAGCTCTACCAAGAAATAAGAGTAAGAAATTATAATGGATACAGGTAGAACACTTTGCATACCTGTTTCTTTAAAAACTAATTACAATAACCTTGGTACTGTACAAGAAATAATTATTTCCTTTATTTTGACAGAAACATTATACTATCACATATTGTTTAATATTCTCAAGTGGAAATGAATGCTATAAGAACTTGGTGATAGTCAACAAGATGACAGTCTCCAAAAATAATTCCAGATGAGCTGTTTAAATAAGAACTGCTCCATCATGATAAAGATAATCAGAGTACCACAAAGCAACCACTGGTTACATCTTAAATTTTTTCTTCTATTATACCTAGCTTTTTCATCAATTTCAGCAGGTGGGGAATAGCAGATGCAAACACCTTTAAGAACAGTCTTATGTCTAAGATTCAAGAGAGAATCACATTTCAGTTCGCTAAGTTTCCCATAAAACTTTTGTGAATGAAGAATTAGGATTGCACAGTGGCAGCAACTGCAGGATCAAACAAGCAGACCTCAAAAACCCAGGAAATTAAAGTTAGGGTAATTTAAATCTCTGCAAAACAGAAAATATAGACTTAGTGAATAATTACACTCTAATAATCTTTTCTTTTATACACTGAAATATAAACTAACATAGATACGAACTACTGCAGGCCTGCTGGAAAGCTCTAAGATTAAGCACAAACGGAAAAAGAAATTTTATTCAAGTTGGCCCAACCAAACTGAATGCCATTTCACTTCATTTTTTAATGCATAAAGCTGACTGAGGCAGTCAAAAGGAATGATCAAAGCACTAAACATCCTAGTATTGACTGCATATAGGCAATTTTTGTGTCAGTTTTTACACCCAAAGACAAGAATCTGACACATTTTCCTCCAGTTTGCTATTTCTTACGAACCAAAAGAATTGTACCAGTTTAATCATTACCACTTAGTGCCACTTGAGCAAATGGCAACAGTTTTTAATATTAATTTGACTCATAATTTGTATCAAACAGAGTGACGATGAACTCAGAATTCTGCAGTAACAGCACCCAGTTCAGACAGCAATACTAATTTACTCTGAGGGTGTAGTTCTCTTTGAACAGTGAGCTGTTCTTAAAGCAAATAAAAGTTTCATCCCACTAGACTGAACATAAATGTGTAAAAAAAAAAAAACCCTCTATTTAAGATATCATAACAGAAACAGCTGCCTGTTTCCTCTAGTATGTACCTAATATATGTCACTGTATTAAATGTACTGGCTATAGTCCATAACTAGCTCATTTATACAAATTTGATGAAGTCTGTTCTATACACAGATGAAACTATACTAACATAGGTGTGTTAACATATAAAGTGCTTGCAGACTCACTTATATATTAATAGTTGTAGGATCATGGCCTTTTTCTTCACAGCTGTAAAGGTCTAATCCTGAGAGATACTGTGTGTTTTCATTTAAGTCTTAAAATTACTGAACCTGACATCAGCAAAGGTTATGTAAGTTAAAGCTAAAAAACAAAACACTGTTCAATGAAATCTCAACTTTTGCGGCAATTTTCTGTCAAATGAGCGCTGTTCTCTAAGACTTCTCCAAGAAAACTCCAGATTCAAACAAAAACGTGAAAAGGTACTGCGGGGCTGTGGCCAAAATCCTACAAATGCCTGAGTTTGTCCCAGTCTGGAAAATAAACTCCCAGTTGGGTTTTTTGTGTCCCTCAGGAGCTACAGTGGGTATGGACTACTGTTAAAGACTGCTGCCCGTTGACATAGAGCTTCGCAAAAGTAAGACTGGTTTCCCATCTCTACACACTAACCAGGTATATAGAAAAAAAAATATATCTATAAACAACCAGAAATTCAACATATTTCAGATACGATCCCTACACCCTTGTACCTGGCAACCAGCTACTCCACTTACAAATTAAATCAGAACTGCTCAACAGGTGGCCAAACTCTAAAATTTTCTGCCCCGCCTTGAATCAGTCTGGACAGAAAGCAAAAAAAATCAGATTGTTGTTATGCAGTAAATCCACATAAAAAGAAGTGGCAGGTATAATGAGAAACTAAATATCCTACTAAAAACCGTCACAATTATGAAGTTGTATTTAAGACAATGGTTAAGCATGTTTGTGAACATTAAAACTCCCAGTTATAGCACATAAAGGAATGAGTTTATATGTATCCTTTAATGTCTGTGGTCCAATTCCTGTGTTTGGATAACTGAAAGATTGAGAAACAAACCCAGCAATGCAGGAAAAAATAAACCAGTAACTTATATTTACTAGCTAGGACTGAATTGCATTAGAGCACACAGCTAGAACACAGGATTACAAGGAAGAATTAAACAGACACCTAAGGCATAAAGAAATGAAGGCATAAACCAACTCTGGAGTATGAAACTGCGGGAACAGAGGTAACATAAAAGCAAAACTGTGACAGGAAAGAAAAAGAAGGAGAAGGAAGTGATAAGACCATATGAATGCAAAAGAAGCAGCAGAAAAAATAGAACAAAAAAGAGAAATTACAGTACACCAGTAACAGCACTTTCTGCAAAGCAAATAAAATAATATTTTAATAATTAGGAAGTTCCAAAAGGTGCTGAGCCAGGGTCAATCACTTGTCTGAACACACAGGGGGGTAAAAAAAACCCAAACCCACAACACCTTGAAAAAGAGAAAGAAAGAGAATGATATCACATCTTTCTGACACTGAAATAAAGTACCCCAAAACTTTTTATTTTGGAAGTTAAGATACTGGACTTGCGCTGCTTTGTCCTTTTCCAGCCCCCAGCAAAATGTCAGGATTTCAGATTTGCCTTCTGAAGGTGACAAACCTCTGCAATGATTTTGCATACCTTAAGAAATCTCATTTCCATTTCAATGCACACTTAGGAAACTCAGTCACCAGGAATTAAGATTACCATTTGTCACTGTTTAGCATATTAAATGATCCAAAATTGCTTGGATATTTTTCCACTTTAAAGATAAACCAACACTAGAAATCAAGTTCCTTTAGTCTAGCCAAGTGAGGAAATGATGGCAACAGGTAAAATACACTGAAAAAATACAATTAGCTTTACATGTAAATGTTTTGTCCATCTCCCATATCTGTCTGACAAGCAATGAAAGCATAAAATGTGGTTTCCTTCATAAATCTTTATTTTAAACTAAATAAACTTATCAGGCATTTTAAAGTACAATTCATTAAAAAATAAACAAAAAAACAAAACCAAAACCAAACACCCAAACCACAAACACACAAACAAAAAAACCCCAAACACAAACCAAACACCTTCAGTAATGGTACTGCTGTATTTCAACATGCTGATAATAATACACCAATTTTTATGGTAACTGGTTTAACAGTGAGCTGTGGCTGTGCAAAGCAGTCAAGAAAGGGCAATGATTTTTTCAGATGGCACACAACAAGGTAAACTTCAGTACCAGAACTAGATTTATCTATGCCATTAGATTTGAGTTTTTAAAACCAAGGGTTAAGGCTCTGCAAAAGCTTGTAAAACATGGATCCTGAAACAGAAGCACTGCTGGCCAGAAAAGACCATTGCACTCCACCCAGTTTAAACTTCATTCAGGTAACTCCAGTCTCTAATTAAAAAGGCTTCACTAAAGTTACATCAGATGTAACACGTTTCCTCAGCTTTTAAAATACTTACATAGAGCACTATCCTTCAGAAAAACCTCCTCCCTGAGTACATTTATGACAGTTTTCCTTACCTTTAAAAATAACAGAAACAATAGGATCTGGTTTCCCAAACTTGGTTTTAGGTATATTGGTAGCAGATTCCACAATCACCCGAAGCATTGCTTCCAGTCTTGACTAAACGCTGAATGTTACCAAAGAAATTCAAGGGAAGCCTTAAGTTTCAAACTCCTTAACTTCGGGGCTGAAATGCTAGCAGGAAGAGGAGGCAGGGAATAACTGGTTTACAGTAAAGGTCTATGGGTGGATCTATGACGGACTGGCTACCGAAGGCTATGAAAAAAAAAGTACCTGTAAACTGACACCAAGTTCTGTGTTGCAGAAAAAAGAAAGACCTCTTGCTAGTGAAATCCAGTAACCGAAAGGGCACAGTGTGAAAATTGCACAGATAGCTTTTGTTGCTTTTATTCTTAAGCTGTGTGATACGTCTCATAAGTAACCAAGGCAAGAATAAGCATAAGCAACATGAACATTAAGCACAACTCCAGTACTCCAGATACATCACATCTGCCTGTTGGCATACCTAGGTATTAAATTGCACAGTAGCTTTTATTTCCTGCCTATTAATTTTTAGAACTTCATTGTTTGTTAATGTTTTTAGCTTTCCTCCGTGCCAGGGTATAATCACGAAATACTCAGTTTTCAAAAATAGCTTAAGTGCTCCCCCTTCAGTTGTGCTCTGGAACAACTATGTTCTACACAGAACAAATACTACAGGTTCCACATTTAACACCTTGAATTTTGTAGATCTCTTGAGAAATTTTAAAAATATATATTCATAAGTAAAAATAAAGACAAATTAAGGAAACACTTGCCTAAAATATCCGAAGACCCTCTGTATTGTTTGGAGGCCTACAAATAGTTTGACTTAACGTAATACATGTAGGAGGTTCTACTACAATGAAACGAGGAACTCCATGGTAAGTAAAAAGAACTCCGCTCTCAGCGACCCTGTGTTCAGCTTTACAGCAGTTTTAGCTCAGCTGCAGATCAGATGTAAAAAAAACAAGTGGTGCACAGTAACACTGCAAAATATGTTTTTAAGCAGAGATGAGAGAGGAAGCCAACAAGACAGAGAAAGTGAGTCATATGTGGACAAAGCCTGGTTTTTATATGGTCACATGAGTACTATCCTAGCTTATTACCTTTGAAGCCAAGATGGACATTGATTCCTTTCTAAAACGATCAGATTTTGGGTAGCCAAAGAAGAGGATTTCTAGGGAAGAAAAGGTAATCTAAAGACAACGTGTTCAGGAAGGAATGAGGAT